>NC_054055.1:45464211-45767461 GCF_017639655.2 Falco naumanni
ATAGTCCATTCATCTTTTGAATTGCTAGGGACACTACTGTCATAAACATAGCTAACAATTAGTATCCATTGTCATGTACAAGAAGCCATAAACTGAAGTGGAAGAATGAAGGTCTGTTATGCCTGTTGTAAAAACTGGTGTGATGAGGGAAACCTGCTGTGACCACTTGAACCCCTAGGGCAAATGTGCCTGGAAATTGCAGATATTTCATTGTCATTGGTTTCATGTTTTTCAGGGTGGTGGATGTATGGAAGAATTCCTGTTGCCCATGGCTATTCCCCGTGCTGAGGTCAGGGCAGATAAAGAAATTCAGTTCTTTGGGAGCTATCTTTCTAGTTTTCTTCATGCATTCACCACTT
Source organism: Falco naumanni (assembly GCF_017639655.2). NCBI lineage: Eukaryota > Metazoa > Chordata > Aves > Falconiformes > Falconidae > Falco > Falco naumanni. The sequence continues at coordinate 45,464,571 of NC_054055.1, forward strand.
CTCCATAGTGCTTTACAGCATTTTTGTCACCATTGCTCAAGGTTTGATGCAGGTAGGATAAAAAAAATGTCTCTCTAGGGAATTCCCTCAGATGATCTTTCACAGGGTGTGTCTATACAGTCTTTTGCAGGCACTGAGTGAGCTCTGCCCAGTCTCTAAGAAAACCAAAAGCCATGTGCATGCCTTTAACACAATGTGAAGCCCAGGGTAACTGGCCTTATTACTGGGGCTTTCAAAGACTGCCTTCAGATGGCTTCCAGATGTCTGAAAATTAGACATCTAAGTGTGAGCTAGTCAACCAAGGCTTCTTTTATAGTTAGTATAGGAGAAAATAAACACCACCAGAGGCAAATTGTATGACCTGTCCTAGATACCTATCTTAGGATGAGATGAATCACCTTCTGGAGGTGCCTTTTTCTCTACATCTACTGTGTACAGAAAGGCCAATGTGTCTCACTCAGACTTAAATTCTCATTAAAAAAAAAAAAAAAAGTGCTGAGATCTTTAGATAACGATATGTCTTGGGAACCTGGACTTTAATGAAACATCAAGTAGTGTGGGACTTGTCATGTGAGATGGCAATGCTGTGATCCTAGTATTAGCTCTCAAGCCTGGATTTAAAGTCTTCCAAAAAACTTCTTTAAATTTGTTTACAGCAAGGTGCCTACCTCCACGCAGTCACCCTGAAAACCAGACTCATCTTCTGTCCATTTTGCAGGCATTCAGTAGTAGCCTGAGGCTTGGACAAACCATGACCTCCCGGATTTGCCAGGGCAAGCCTGTCTCCCCATGCCTGGCATGTTGACTTCTCTCTCCTCTCACCCAGGTTCCTCCACATTAGCAATTCAGGCAGGGCCAGTTCAGTCAGTCCTTGAGGGAATAATATAAATGGAAGGATCTCAGATCCTGGCTTTTCAAGATTGCTTGTAATTACTATGTAGGCTTGCCCGCAGTGTCCTTTTTGAGCTGGTTAGAAGTTTTGACCTCCTCACTAAAGGTTTCATCCTGTGTTCTTACAGTCTTGAAGAATTTAGACTGCATACCTCTGTCTCTCTGGTGATTACATGAAGTTCTTGGATTTGCTTGCTGGCCTAAGAGCTTGGGGTAAATGGGCTACAAAGTTTGTTCTGGAAGTCTAAATAACAGAGGAATTAGAAATCGAACAGGTGTTGGAGTTGATGTTTATTAATGTAAACAGTTGTGACAGTGAGATACACCCGCTTCCATATCACAGATTATGACCCTTTCACAACTGGCATCTCACGTCAATAAACCTAGGCTTTCATAGTCACTAATGAGAATGGCTAGAATTGTCAACTCTGTCCCACCACGTGTATCTTTAGAAACTATGTAATTCAGATCATAACTTTGATTTTTCTGGATAGTTATGCTTTCCAAAGCCAATAGATTCATCAACAGCACATTTGTATTTTATACCTGTACACATATGCATACACACTATGTATACACAGCAACACAGAAACATAAACACACATCACCTGAGCCAAAGGTAACCATTAAGAAGAGTCTGTCAAAAACATGCAACAACACAGAAGCTCCAGACTGGAAAGGCTGGTTTCATACTGCTTAAGTTAGGCGCCTGTTCACCATAACCTTCCTCCTTGCCAAAGAAGACACATGTCTCCAGTGGGTGATTTGGCTTGCTCCAGAATGAAGCTGTCTTCTGGTTGTGTTTGTCTCTTTTCACTGGTGGCAGGCCTAGGTATTCAAAGTGTTAGACATTCAGAAACACCTTTGACTTGCTGAATGTAGGGTGACTTTGTATTTATTTGACACAAAAGAGCACTGTGCTTCTCAAAGCACATGGCCTAAAATAGTGTACAGTGTAAGAATCTACACAAGTGATTCTACAGTCTTACTGAAGACATCTGAGATTCAGTCAGTTAAGTCACTCTTGAGAAGACACCTACATATGGTCACCTGAATTGTTTCCAAAACTCCACTAAATTGTTCCCTATTAGAAATTTAGATACCTAGCTTGCATCTAGACACATTAGACAACAAAGACAGGATGACCTAAATCCTTCCTCACTTACCACGCCTGATGGCTTCAGTTCACAAAATCAAACTCCATGCATATAGAAAGAAGAGAAGACTAAGAAGTCTGAGAAGGCCAGAAAGATTTTGCAGTTTCAGTCCATAGCACAGTAGTTAAATTACCTCACCACTTTAGAAAGGCTTAGGCTTGGGTGTCACCATCACTATTTAATTCACTCTGACTTCCCAAAAGAGTATCTCAGTGCCAAGCTAACAGCTATTCTGACAGAATAGGTCTTTCATTATTTCACGTTTAGGCTGTTTCAGTTTCTCTGGAATAATTTAAAAATGGGATATAGGAAAATAATAAACCTAGGCATGAGGATTACACTTCAAAAACACTTGGGCACTAGTCATTGGAGCAAATTGCTATATTGTGCTGATCAGTCAGAACACAGACAATGAAAAAACTCTACTAATTTAGACGTCTTGGCTCTGGCTGATTTCTGAACAATGCATTATTCCCAAAACTAACTCCTACTGATTTAAATAATTATATTCTGCTGGCTGCTCAGTGTTTTAAAAAATCTTCCCTGATGACTCTTTCTTAATCTTTAACTGTCTAACTTGCTTTAAAAATCTGCCTTTTTGAAATACTAGGTTTGAGTTCCTAAGTCACTTCGAAATTTTTATGACACTTCTTCCTCACCAAAAATTGGAAAATCGCAGGATCAAGTCTGAATTTCTGGTTTTTTCCTTCCTTGTTCTTTTCTTTCCCTCCCTATCCTGCTGTAATTGAGATTGTTAATCCACTTAGTTCCAGTAAGAAAAATCAAATACAGTATTACGGTAGTTTTGGTCCAGTGTATAGTACAGTTACCTCAGATGAGTAAATCCCTCATTAAGGTCTCTTCTCTAATGAATAGTTAGATGCTAAAGTAAGTTTACCACTAAAAGTTGCATAAGGAGTGATAGAGAAGGTTCATCATAAAATACTGAGTAGTAGCTTGGTGGTAAGGGTCCTTATCAGAGGTGTGTGAGATGACAGGGAAGTACCCCAAAGCCAAGTGATATAAATATATATATATATATACTATAACTGGTAGCAAGGCTTTCTCGTCTCTCATTTATTAATTCTATTTAATTCCTGCACAAAATAAGAACATTTACATTTCAGGGAAGTTGTGTAGAGGAAGCTGGGGTTTTCTTGCAGTCAGGGCTTAGGCAAGTAGCACAGACTTCCCTGAGAAACTCACAAAACCTTTGACTCCTCCTTACACGACATGAATGTCCAAAACACATGAAATACAGTGTATTTAATCTTTCTTTTTTTTTTTTTCCTAGCATATAAAGCAATGTGGATTATTAATCCAAATCTAGGTTTAATGTTTTAACTTAAGTTCCTGACTTCCATGAATGAACATGGGAGCAAGTAGACTTGCAGACACACACATGATCCCCTTCTTCTCTGTACCAAAACACTTATTACAGGTGCTCTTGTATTACAGCAGACAAGCATTATTTGATAGCTCTTTGACTTCTTTGTACTACCTGCCACACAAAGCCCTTGACCTCTGGCCAAGATTCCAGTCTTCATGACATGACGGTTGGGGTTCTCCTGCCCACCCCTCTTCTTAATGACAGACTAGAGTTTTATTTGTATATCCTCAGATCCAGCATATTTCTCTATCTCTTTACATGTCAGGGTGGTTCTGTTGTAGTTTAAAGTTAGTTTTACAGTGGTAATTATGGATCAAGAGTTCACATAGTGCTGTACTTGATGTTAATAAGCAGATAAATGTATAATCGCTCAGTATTATGAAAAGTTTTAACTGAAGGACCAAAAGACTTTGTCATTTTACTCCACCCTTTGTGAGTCAGTAAAATGGATTGAATTATATAGCAGAACCAGCACTTCATTGTGATGAAACTCGTGAAAAAAACACCAGAAAATGTCACTACATGTTGGCAGTTTATAAAAGGAGATTAACTAGCTTATCCATTGGTATTAACATGTCTTTAATACCTAACATTTTTTGCAAATTAAATAGCTATTAATTAAAAAGCCTGTCCAGATATGCTTATGTGCCCGTGTGAATATAGGCATCTACATACCTTATTGAATAGACCTATATAGAAAGAATTAAGCCCATTTCTGTTTTCCATAGATGGTGCATAGAACCAGTTGGCTCTCACTTAATCCAGAGAGTTACATTTTGGGTCCCAAAGTTCCATTTCTGCGCATTCACTAATGTACAAAGCTTCATTAAAGTAGTGCGAAGAATCTGTGGCTTTTGCAGTCCAAGCTATGATTTCCCCTTAAACCAAAATACTTCATCTGTCACTAGAGAAAAGAAAAGTGTGGATGGTGCATACTGCATGGTGCATCCTGGCTCTGATGTCTTCTGCTTGGGCAATTCCTGTCAATGCTATAGGACATTACTGCAAAAGAAGCTGAGATGGTCCACTGTATTGGGGAAAAAGAGTGCCATCCATGTTCCCTCACAGCTGCAGCAAGCACACTTTAGAAGGACAGGAGAAGATGGCACAGGCAGGAGAATGTGGCTAGAAGTCTCTCTCCCATTTTGTAAATACAGATATTACATGTAGTTAATGATATGTTCAAGGAGACACTTTGAAACTCTTTCAGTGGTCTAAAAAGTCATGCTTGGTGTAATAGGCATCTGAATCTCTTCGGATCCCTTTTCTTCAAGAAGAATCTAACCTTCAAGATTAGATAATCTAAGATTCTTACAATATTTTTCATAGGATTTTATGAACAGTCAACATACAATTCTGTCATAAGTACAGACACTTTCCCTTCATTACTGCATTGGCCAGGTGACCACTCTCCACCAAGCATGGATTTCATGGCAATGGATGTGTCTGCTTAATTTGTGTCTACGTACCTTTGAGGTACTGTAGGAGGAAGGCTGCACTACAAGGGTTCCAGTGCAAGGATTTCAGAGAGCTTTTACATCTATGAAATACTATAGTTATGTGTGAAGGAAGGACTCTACACTGACAAGAAAGTTGGATACATTGCTCCATATAGTTGCAAAAACAAATTGGAATGCAAAACAGCCAGCACGTCTTCAAAGGGCATAGACCTGTGCATGTGTATACGTGCACATATAATAGTCCTAACTTCCATTTATTACTGCTAGAGAACAGTGACAGGCTTTACAGGTCAAATGTACCTGGATGAAGATGGAGTGACTGGTGATAGTCTAAGGCACAGGGAAGTCTAAGGAAGTCCTTAATTAATTCCGCTTTCACTTTCAGATGAGACCTAAAGGATGGGTTGAAAAGGCTTCAGATCTGTAGGAGGAAACAAAGGGGGAACTTAAAAAGACAATATACTAAGGGAGCCAAATGATCCAGAGATGTAGATCCTAGATATTCACTGGTTCTACAGCATTTATTTCCTGACCTGTTCCAGCTCCCACTAAAATCCAAAGTGACAACTGATGTTCAGCAGAGGAGTTATGTATTACCATTGTCTCTCTATTTTTGATAAAAGAAGATAAGAACCTATTTAAATTGTACCATGTTATTAACCTTAGATTGATTCTTACAGGATTATGAATAATGGGTTTAAGAACTTCTAATCTTTTTAAGAGATACAGACCATAGCCCATGAAACCATCATCTTAAATCAAGGCTTTGTGTCTACATCTCCTTATACATTGGGCAGTGGCATGATACCCTATTATGAACTGCTAAATCTAGTAAAAACAGCAAGCACAGAAGCCTTTTCCTAACTTTGTTGGAGCTCTTGATTTACTGAATTTAAGCTGTCAGATGCTAAACTCCAGATAACTAAACAACAGCTGCTCCATACCCTTCAGACTGTGCCTTAAATGACAGTCCCACACAATAATGAAAGGAAACTATCTGTTTTGTATTGTTCAGCCCACACAGAAGGAAGCTCTCAAAATGCTAATTCCCAGTGCCTTTCTTTTTTCTTTACAAAACACACACCAGAAGACAGTTCTATGCTAGGAATATGGTTTCTATTGTAAGCGTGCCTTATTCATTCATTGACTAGCTGAAAACAAAAGAAAAAATATCTGACAAAAGCTTCGTACGTCTTTGAACTTATGACACAGGCATAAAGTCAAATACCAATACATCCCCACCCCCACCCACCCCCATGATACTGATAATACCTGAGACACAAAACCTCATGAGTTTGACCCAAAAATAATTACTTTTTTTGACTTGCATATGAATCCTGATTTTTAAGTTCTTGTCACTTACGCATAGTAGCATGTATTATTGCTTATAAGGAACTGAATTTCTACATTTACACAGCTGAGCTGACTCTCAGTAGAGCAAACAAAATCTTGAGAACTGTTCAGCTCTCTCTACAGTAAGTATCTACATTTGGTCAACTGAATACTCCATACTCTATTCACTGTATTGACTAGAACTCAAAATACTTTCACAGGTTAGAGACTTCAATCATGTGTAGACACTTTCATGTTGATGGATAAATCTCATTCTAAAAGACAATTTTACCATCTGGGCGCTCAAGTCAGTTGCTTAAACATAGGCATTCAGAATCATATATTCTGAATATACCCTACATGGCCTAAAAAATCTTTCTTGACCTGAGATTAGACAGGTTCCAAACATCTGGCAATCTTCTGGGGATGTGGAGGCATGGTGGACCAACCTAAGGAATCTAAGATGTCACTAGATTTGTATACTGAGTTGATGCCTTGAAGAGAGGTGAGATTGACCCTGTCTGTACATGGATTTCAAAAGAAAAAAAAAAGACATCTTGTCTAATCAAGGTATTCATTTTATTTTCAACATTCCTATGCAATTATTTTGATCCAATTACATGCAGTCTTTACAGATCCGTAGCAATGTTTCTTGGACATTCATAGATACAAAATGGATCTTTGCGATAAGAAAAGCATTTTATTTTTAATAAAACAATTTTTTAATAAGCATATTGATAAAGACATGTTATATTAATATGCCAGTAATTTAAGGTCTTAAATTTTGCATTTGTGTGTGCATGAACATTTAGCTTACTGAAACAGAATTATTTCACCGGAACACTCAATCTAATTGCCACCATTGCCTGCTGAATGATACATTTCTGGCAAATATAGCAAATTTGCCGATGGGGATGTTTGGATGGAATGTTGCTATGCAACCAAACTCCAAAAAGTGTCTTTAAAAAGTGATGAATGAGCGAAGTCCACAAATAGGGTTTCTTCTGTCATAGTGTAATACTTACACAGAGTCTTTTAATTGCATCAGTAACTGAACTGACAACCAAATAAATCTGACAAAGAATGTGAAAAACTTGATATATCCTACACTGATGGGTGGAGAAGATTTCAGGGAGGTTTGAAGTAGCTATTTGCTTAATAACAAGGTTAAATTTGCTCTTATCGTTGCAATTATGATTTCATGGAGTTTTAAAATGGGCATGACAACAGCCTTCACATTTTGTGCAAAAAGCTAGGTGTATTCTCTTAGTGGCCTACAGAAATGTGACTCAGACAGACTGAAAGAAAGATTTAAGAGAAGCTGAAAGATTTACTGGTGTAATAGATTAACAAATGAACTGTTTGACTACACCTTGTGTGTACGAAGTTAAACTTTTCTAATAACAGAATGCCTATTTATTACTTATTTTATGTCACTTTTGGTCTGTTTTATTTTTGTATGCTTTCTTAATGCTCTCTGATGCTTTTGCAACATAAAATGTATGCAGGTGATAATTCTCCCTATTTTTACTTCTTAAATAAAGACATCGTAAATCCTTGTTCCTAACCAACTAAATGTAACAACACATTAAAATACCATTAAAATAACGGCACATTGATGGTGTTAACTCAGTTAATTTTTGCATTTTCTGTTTTGATGGTTTAAAAGCTGTAGATTTTAGACCACATCAATATCCCAGGATATATCAAAATAATCCACACTCATTGTGAACAGTTTCAGGGATAGCTCTACTAGTCACATCAATTCATATTTGCTATTTCAGGTTTGAACTACTGTTAAATGCATAAATACTCCAGTATACCCTGGGCTGGCTTTTTTATTAAACTCAAACTCAGATCTCCGGAGACAACAGGTTAGTTTGTTATTCTTATGATGTATCAGACCAGGTATTTCAAGTAGAAGAAACCAGGAATATGAATATCATGGCAGTCCATGGCGAGAATCTGACTCATTCCTCTCTCTGGCATTTCCTATGGGGCTAGTTTAGGTGCCGGCATGTTGGCTCTTGTGAGTGAATTCCACTCATAAGCATGGGGTTGTACCAAATCCTCAGACAAATAATTTAAATGTATTACTTGGGATTGTGATTTCCACTCTTGTGTCCAAAGACTGAAAATTTGTTTGGCCTCACTGTGCTAAGTCCCCCAGTGTGGAACTGGTCCTTCGTTCATTAACTAGGCAAACTTAAGACTGAGAAGAGAAACGGCTGGTCCCCCTTTAGACTCAGGGGATAAACATAAGAAGGAAAAAGAACTATTTTAAGCTAAATATCATGTTAGAATAGAGCAGGTAGTTAAAAATTAGTAACAAGCACAGTTTGGAGTAGAAAATAAAGGAAGTATTCTAAGAAATACATGCCCACTCCCTGGCAGTGCTCAAGGCCAGGCTGGATGAGGCTTTGAGCAACCTGGTCTGGTGGAAGGTGTCCTGTCCATGGCAGGGGGTTGGAACTAGATGATCTTGAGGGTCACTTCCAACCTAAACCATTCTATGATTCTATGAAATAAAGTTCTGTGTCCTGCAAGAAAAGTGATGGCAGGAAGAAAGCTAGCCATTTTAAAACAGCTGCGATCAGTTTACAAAAGCCATTCTAGTCTGTTTGCCCATAACAAGGGACTGTATGTAATGTTGTGATCTGCTCCTTACATGGTCTTCGTACTCAGTGATGTTAATTAGTAATAGAGAATTTGAAGTCACATGAAGCTGAGGATCTCCTATCTTATTTTAAAGTATTTGCTGATATTTATGGTAAAGACACAAAGAGCCTCTTGTTCTCTGTGTGGACTTTACCTGGTAAAATCTTGAATCCACTTGGAGTACTTTTAGCTTCCAGTAAAACTGAGGAAGCTGAGGATATTCAACAGTTCTTTAGATGTTTTCCTTACTTTACAAAACCAGATTCTTTCAGTAAGGTATAGGTGCAGAGAATAATGAAAATAAGAAAATCTAACAAGAAGCTGTAACTAGTAGGGATATAAATGCAGGTGAAAATCATGATGGATCCCACAGCAGTTTCTGGCTCAAAGTATTTGCTGGATTTGGCATGTATATTTCAAATATTTTCGTACCTCTTAAGCTGTATTTTTTTTGTCACATAATGTCTCTCAGAAGAAGTTGCATTCAGCATTAATAAGGGATGATTCCTGATTTAATGGACAGTCCATCTTTTTCTGAAGTCTTTTCCATAGAGTCAACAGTTACAAACAGTGGAACTTATCTTTCCGAATTTCTGTTGGTATCTGCTTCTGAGATAATCAACCTTTGTTATACTCAGTGAAAAGAAAAAGACACTTCTATCATGCAACTACTAGTTTCTTGAGAAAGATTTCTGAAAAATTTTAGAATAAATTAAGAATATAACTATTTCAAATGGAGATATTTGCATTGCAGACATTTAGGCATAGGTCACATGAATTCCACTGATAGGAACTGCCTCTATCAACCTTAGGCACCTAATTTCTGGGGATCTAGGGAAGCATTACAGGAAGCACCAAAGTCCTCTGTATAGTAAATGAAGAAAAGTAGGTGCCTAACTTAGATAACTGCAACTTAATGGGCAGTAAGCCTTTTTGGATAACTTTAAAAGCAACTACATTTTTACTTTGACTTTATAAGCACCTACTTTTATAGAATAAGCTCATTAAGAAACTAAAATTAGAAGCAAGTTAAATGTGTAAGCCAGACAAGCAGGACTACATTTTGCACTGACATCTCTTGTCAGATTGACATAGAAGAAAAGTGTGACTGAAGAGAACTCATCTTGGACAAGATTAATCATATATTGATTTCTGTCTATATGCATACTACAACGACTTTTGTCCTAGATGCAGGTATATAAATCTGTAGCTACACAAAGAAAAGGGAGAGAAAGATGTGATACCAAACTCTAAACACTCCAGAAATATGTACGCAAAGAACAAGATGAAAAGTTCAAAATAAAACTTTTTTAATAAAATATTTTTTAATTATGGGAGGTTTTGTTCATTACGACTGTCTACCTGTACATGAATAAAATACCAACAACAGTTTTCTGGCTCCAGAAAGCAAAATAAGTTCTCAGAATGGCTTCTCTAACTGAATAAAACTGCAATTCAAAGCCAGTTGGTGCCTCATAACAGCATAGATACCAATAATCCTAAGTTTGATAGCAGTCTGCAAAGCAATGGAGTGGGACCTGAGTGTTAGGCTGGAGTATTGAAGTTGTGACAGAGAGGTTCTGCATTTGGACTGCTTCCTCTGTGCTTCCATGCCAGTGTTTCCTTATCCATCCCCTTCTTTCTCAAGTCACACAGGTTGTGGCAATTATGTCCTGTTATCTGTACGCTTAAAAAGGGGTTTCTGCCTTAGCTGAGTGGAGGTGTAAACCAAACAGTATCTGACAGTTACACACTGGGCCATTTCTACTGGAGGAACTTCACTCCTTTTCACAGCCCCCATTGGAGGTATCACATAGCATTGTAGGTCTTGACTGACATCTTTATGTCAATGATGCATTGCTTTCAGAGTGCATATTTGGAGTAAAAATATAAAGACAATATTTATCAACAGATACTTTAGAATCAACTTTTACATTCTTAAAGAGTTTTACAACAGATCACTGAACCTCATTCATCTGAGACCTCATTAGTGTTATCCACCCAATTAAGTGACAACATTCAAAGAATTAGGTGCGAAATTCATAAGGTTTAGTGTTATTAAGATTTACTTAACCTAGTGAATGATTTTCTCTATTAGGACACTGAAAACTCTAATTGTAGACAGCCTAATGATAAGAGATCTTCCCCCAGGACTGACTCATCTTCACCTGAACTCCATTGGAAAAAGGAGAAGATTGCTCAGAAACAAAACAAAACACTTTAAAAATGCATACACATCAGCTTTAAAACCATATGTTTAAGCAAAACCAAAAAAATATTTTCTGTATTTTTCTTTGCAAATTTCACTACCAGACTCTTTTGATATGCTTGATTTGTTCAAGTGCATTGAGTATGCATTTAAAAAGTAGCATTCATATATTACTGTGCTTACTTTCACCATAAAAACAGAACTCCCAGCACTCAGAGAAGATGAAGAGAGTTTTAAAAATAAGTATTTTAACTTATGTCCTAGACACCTCTGAATCTGCTTTATACTCAGAGCAGAGTGGTCTGTGCTTGGGAAGAAGAGCACTTGCGACTGTGCAGAAGCTGATTTTATGGAACTTGGCTTCTTTCAGAGCAATTAGAGCCTAATGGCCTTTAAAAAGAAATCCTAGTCTCATATATTTATTAACTGTATCTCCTGGGACACAAGTCCTCTCTTCTCCATTTCTTCTTTCCACATTTAGTGTCAGAAAGAGGACATTTTTTGACATCATTCGGTTATCTTTTCCTATTGACCTTTCAAATTTTATTTTTTTTTTCCCCAGGGATGAATTTAGCAGGTCTGCATGGGTGCAGCTGAAAGGAGTAACTGGACACTTATAACTCGTCTTCTAAGGGCGTGATTTACCCAGGCAGGTGCAGGCAGACCTGAGCTCATTTTGCCTTTCCTCAGAGCTAGCTGACTGAGCAGGAGCATGGGCAGAATGAACTCAGGGCTGTCTGTACCCACCTGTGCAGGCATGCTCCGTAAATCATTAGTCACAGCCATGCGATTAACTCCTCTAACACTATGCATGTAAAAGCTGGCTGTGGAAAACCTGCTGGGTGCAGAGGGTCTCTCTGTCAGCAACAGAGAGGTGGGCAGCTCCAGCGGCAATTCATCGCACTGGAAGATAGGTAGGGTGATGAATCTCCCTTTGAAAATGTTCTCCTTTTTTATTCTGTAAGGGAACTGCAGCAATTACCTTAGACTTCTGTCTATCTTCAAGATGTTGGCACTAGGTAAGAGGAATCGGATCCTCCCAAGGGTGAGATTGCAAGCACCTTCCACAGAGTGGGCTCAGCTCTGACAAATCAGTAGTAGGGCACCAGCCAACATGACCACAACTACCTTAGTCTGATGCTCCAAACAGGATCAACCAAAGGGTTAATGCTGTTGTTCTCAGTTCTGAGACACGGGGTATACAAAAACTAGAACTTGGAAAATGTAACATCCCGGTATGGTTTTAAATTGTTAGCAGGTCTAAACAGATTTATGTAGCAGTCAGGGGCACTTACAATTAGGAACCATGGTCTATTTAAATCCTAATAAATATCTTCTGCTGAACTGTGTCAAAACAAAGTGCAAGATAGCTTGAGTGGATTCCTTAAACAAATAATAATAAACTTACTTAAATAATGCCCTCCAGGTATTATACTGAAACACCTGTTTTCTTGAGCAACATCTACTCCCATGGGAAATAAGTTCAAAGCCAATATAGTAGCATACAAAATGTTTTTGCCAGATACAAATGCTGCCTACGTTCAGTATTGCAAATGGAATTTTTTTTCCATTTGCAGTCATCTTTCCTTAATAACCCAAGGTCATTTATACAGCACGACTATTTTTATTTGTATGAAAGAGAGACTATCATTGGAAATATTAAACTGCAACTCTGATTCTAAAGAGACTTTGTTGAGTTTAAAAGAAAGAAAAAGTAAGCCTTTACCCAGACAGATTTTTAATGTTAATTCAGAAAAAGAGGGAAAAGTTTCTGTACTTTAGCAACAGTTTCCCCTTGGTCCTCAGTGAGAATCTGCAATGAAACCCATCCAAATGAATGAAAAGATCCCAGTTTCCTTCAATAGGCTTTGGATTAGGGCCAGCTCCTGCTCCCACTGATTTCAACAGTACAATATCTAACTGGGTTAAAATGATCCAATTCTTATCTCTATATCAAGATTACACAAAATCAATAATAAATATAAAGTGAGATTATAATTAGGCCTTGTTAATGCTGAGTTATTATTCAGAGTTAAAATCTAATTTGCAATGCACATCCGTTTTGGGAAGGATGACAGAAGTAGAGATTAATAAAGGGAAGCAAGTAAGGGCTGCATTGTCAGTGTCATTTCTGCCTTTTAGCTGATAGTGTGGTTTTGTTACAGTCAAAGGCAAAGCTGTCATTGGTTCAGATAGGACAAGATTTTATCTGTTACACTTCTTGTCTGTGGTTCATTTAAGAATCATGGCAGTTAAGTCCTCTGAGCAAGCAGAGAAGGATACACTTGATTATATTTAAAGACTTTTCCACTACTCAGATTTTTCCACTAATTTCAGTAGGAGTTTGATTGAGCCTTTTGCAAACACTAAAACCCACTGAGGGCTGGGTGTGAGCATTTCCAGAATTAATGGCAAATGAACATTTTCAAAAATAATGTTCTAGCTAAAACAATTTCCTAGTAAAGTATTCACAAGCAGCAGCCTTCCCGCAGTTCTCAGCTATGCAAAACAATTTAATCATACCTTGAAGCCAACTGGAAAAATGTTGTCTAAGTTTCAGTCTGTCCTAGAAACGCAACTGCTAACATTTCCAATGAACTTTCCTTATTCCTGTTGGAAAGAGCTTTTATTGTGGTACCTACCAGTTCCATTTGCCTTCTCTGGAAATCATCTACAATGAGATTATTACCTCAGAGCAATGAAACAGAAATTTAGAAATAAACACAACCGAATAAACAGAAAGATGGGAAATCTCTTTCCTGATTGACTTTGCCAAAGTCAAAGCAAATCACTTTCTTAGGAAAAGATTGACATCTTGCCAGGCAATGATTAGGCTTCTCGTTTTAAACACATCAGAGAAAGAACTACTTCAGATTTAGTTGGACTCTCCATACGTGTCAGCTGGTGTCCCAGTAACATCTCCTAGCTGGAGTGTATGGGTTCCATCTACCTGCACATCTTTACTTGCAGCTTCTCACCTTGTACAATGACTGTATGGCTTGTAGCTTGAGCTTAGTAAAACTCAGTGGTTTCTTCCAGGTTAGAGAAATGGGCTGAAGCTCTTGAAGTCAGGGACAGCTGAAATCAGTAAAATTCAACTGGATTTGCAGACAAAAAAAAAAAAAAACCAAACCAAACAACCAAACCAACTGTTAAGCAGTCAGTTCCTTCAAGGACATTTCAGAGACTTCATTGCCACGTCCTGTCCTCAGCAGTGCTTTGGCGTGAGGCTGGCCTGACTCCTCCACTTGGGTCCTCTTCTGCTGTGACTGCTGTGGGGAGAAGAGCAAGGGCAACATACCCAAGGCATCTTATCACATGTAAATGGTAGCGGGTTAGAGGAAAGGTGGAAAGCTCAGAGGGGTGGCTTAGCCGCTCTTTGTGTTCTGGAGACATACATACTGAGGCCAAACCCCACTTCACAAGTCACTGAGATAACGTATTTCCTCCTGGAAGAGGGAGAAGTAAGGAAAGAGTTGTAATTCTGAGAGGAAGCAGCATTATTATAGGATCTGCTGGTGGGATAGCAGGGCAAACCACTTTACCTGATTCATAGGAGTATAGATCCGGCTATTGAACTTATTTTTGAAAAGGAAAATGTGCAAAAATAATTTTTTGCAAACTCAACTAAATTCAACTGTTCAAGCTCAACTATTTCATTGCTCAACTATATTCTTACATCAGTTCATAGCTTAACACGATAAGTGTGTTTTTCATGAGTCCAAGGAAAGGTTGAAAACTTGATATCATCCAGATTCAAAGGGAAAGGGATGGAAAAACTACATCTCACTGGTGAAAAGGAGGGCTCAGCCAGCCCTACAGCAGTTTGACCTGAAGATAGCCTCTCGCAGCCACCAATGCAGCTGTCAGTGGAGTTTTCAATAGCCAGATGTTGTTACTGGAAAATACATTCCAGAGTTCGTTGGAGCTACTTATAGCTCTAACCTTGTGTGACCAAGGCAGCTGATTCTGTAGCTAAAAAAAGGTATTGCAGATTAAGCTAAATGTGAAGCTTCAGAATTATGCGATATTTTGCTAGCAAAAGTGTAATGACTAGAACGTGCATGTGCCTCTCTACTGTGCCAACACAACTGCTTTCCAAAAAAAATTAACCTCTAAAAAATTAATTTTATATTAAAAAAATATTGTATATCTCATAAAGTGAGCTTATCATTCAAACAGTGGGTGGAGCTGGTATATTTTCTTGCCTTTTGGCTGATTTACTGTCGGGTCCCTTTAAAATTCTTCTTGTCCTTCAGGGTGAATACTATAAGATAACTGAAAAAAGTTTTTGCAACAAAAAAAAAAATAAAAAGAAAAAAAGAAAAAAAAGCCCTCCCTTTATGCAGAACAAGAAGTATTTTCAAGGTCCTGGAATGTGCTTGTTCCCCAGCCACCCACAGAATGCGTGGCAAAATTAAATACATCTGACACGTACAGTACATCATGTCATGTCTGCTGATGTGATCCAATAGGGTACTAAGCATTACTCAATGCAAAGCTTATAGGAACAAAAAGGAGATGCTGATTGCTTAATATTTACTTATAGTTTGCGAAACCCGATGAATAAACACACCTTTATATCAGGGGAATTTTTCCTAATTCCTGTGCAGAAAATAAAATTGAGTTAGAAAGACTTATTTTTCCTAACATCACATAATGTTTACTCAAATATGTGGTTGGGGGCTTAAAATTGTAATGGGTTTGCAGCATGAGATGTCCCGTTTTTCAGAAGTGAGATAGTAGAGGGAGTGGAGGACTGGTTGTCCAGAACCAGACCCTGTAAGCAGGGACTATCGATATTCTTTTAGGTGGTTCTCAGTCTGCACCTGAAATGCTATTACAGGTACCACACTACCATTTCCTGTATGAGCTGCAAGTGTCACAAATCCATATGAGTGTGTAGTACATTTTACAATTTACCAGGTTACCTCAAATTATGACACTATACTGTATCTAGAAAAATACCTGCACAGTTTTGATGGGATGAGAAACAGTGCTTACAGTTCCCAGATTTAATCTACTGGATAGGTGTCCTGTGGTATTAAAGTTTCATTATAGTCTGTGGTAGGCATGCCCTGTGGGTTTGGATAAAAGCACTGTTAAACCTTAACCTCCTTCCTCCTTTCTCACCATATCCATTAAGCAGAAGGCAGATGACAGCATTCATTCCCACCACAGCCTCATTTTTCCAGGTCTCTTATTTTCTGTAGAAATAGTGCCACTGCAGCTCATTTTTTAGTACAGAGTTTACTTTTGGCTTGCTCCATCTTTTGCCGTCACAAGAGATCTTCCTCAGTATTGCATTTTTTGCATTACTGCGGACAGTCTTGCATGTGTTGTAGCCTCTCCATTACTTCTTCCTTCATCTTACCATACTCTCAATATTTCAGAGTTTCTGATACCTGCCTTGTAAACCCTGTATTTTTCTCTAGAATTCACAGTTATTTTTCTGTAGTCTCTGTTGTATGGGAGGATGTTTCAAATACTGCACCTGAGGACTTGATTATTTTGGTCTTCCTAAATGCATGAGGTTTGTGTACTATACAGCTTCTTTAATACATTCAGGTTCTTAAATACAGTCTCCACTTCTCTGACATTTTTTAGATTTCCTATCAAATGTATAATCAGTACCATTTTAAAGTTTGTTGATATTTGTAGATATCAGAGGGATATTATATTAAAATGCACTTCTAAGAAGAACTACAATAGAAAATGAGCTTTATAATTATGAATAGGAAATGTATGTCTTAGGGCACCTACTAAGAAGAAAATTTGATAAAAATAAGAAAAATCATAAGTAAGGAAAAGAATTGTGTTACATATTGGAAGTTTACCTTCTTTCATCGCATAAGGACCTACTGTCCAAGAAACATCCTTTGGATGACTGTACTTAGTGATTATTAGCAGTTAACATTTCACCAGTTGTTCATAGATAGAGCAAAAAAGCAAACAAATCCATGAATCATCCAACCTAAGGTAAACTTCAAACCAACTCTGCAGTTAACTCCAAGACTAAATTCCCTTTGAATATCTGTGAACTTTTTTGCTTTTATACTTACTAATGATAAACTACCATCTTTGGCCATTTGAAATGCATCAAAATCTACCGTGAAAGGAGGATTTTGTGGTGGCAGTATCATAGCTACAAAGATACAGAACAATTTTTAAAAGAACAGTAGAGGCTTTTCTTCTTCTTTCTTTTTCAAGTAGACACTGCTTACCTCACAGATTCCTGCGTGAAAATTAGAGGTTAAGTTTATGAAATTACCAGCCCTACCCATGTGAGATCTTCTCCACATATTTCAGCCGAAAAATTAGAGAGGGGACATGAAGCTTTATAGAAACCCACAATTACAAAGAAACAAATGTGCAGAACCATTAAAGGTGCATTCAAAGAGAGATCTGTGAAAAAAATGCTGATTACCAGACTGAAAAGGATTGCAGAATTGTAAAGCAGTGGGGATTTGATTCTGCAGAGTCCCTGTCACTGGGGAGACGGTTTTGGGACTGTAGCATATTGGGCTGTCTGGAATACAGTGGCTGTAATCCCCCCTGAGCTAAATGGCTCTGACACAAACGACTCTGGTCAGGACTGAGTTTTTATGGCATGTAGACACTACTAAAAACAAGGAAGCCAGGGACTGAGCTCCAGCACGGGTCTCTGGATGATCCAGCACCCTCACAAGAGCAGCTTATTCCCTGGGTTTGGACCACAGCACTCCAGCTAGCTCCTCCCAAGAAAATTTGCCCTTGGGAGCCACCATTAAGCAGCATGCAGAGGAACCAAACTATAGTGCATGGCCAGGGTTTGGTCTGGAGACTTTAGTAGTATGAACGTGTCCCCATGGATACGCATCCTTGTAGCCCATTCCCAAGATGTGCTGAGCCTCACTGAAGAACTAGCAAAGAGCACTTTGCAGGCATATATACCCACAGGTTAGTGACTGCTCATATAGGAAAGTAAGGTGAGATTGTAGCAGCGCTGGGAAACGAAACACTTAGATTGGATGTTACTGTCATAACTGCTTGTAAGAGCAAACTCGTACAGAAATCAGACTTTGTCTTGTGGCAAAAACATATTCTGAGTCAGATTGCTGGGGTTTTTTGAAGCATGAACTGCTAAGCTTGAAGCAGCTCTACAAACAGACTTTTCTGTTAGGGAGGTGGGAAATTGTGGACAGATTTGGGAACTCTTGCTGCTTTCCACCCCACCTTCCTTTACCTCTTTAAAGGACCAAGTAAGATCTTTGAACACTGCCTTTCTGTTGTGGGTGCCACCTAAGACAAGACTGCAGGCAAAGGAAGAACATGCCTTTCTAGCTTTCTCATGGGTTTTTCCATCCGTTTTCTTCCTCTGATGGCAAAGGAAGGGGAGAATGAGTAGAGGACAGAGGAGATCAGTTTGAGACCATAACTCACAAGGTGTGGCATTACTGCCTCCTATCCTGGGAGATGGGGGGGGGGGGGGGGGGAAGTGAGGCAGGTGGAAAAATCCAGTTCAGTGGATGAGAAGGTGACATCTGAAGGAATGGTTTTATATGGACAGTCAGGAGGTTCTTTGTAGGGTTTCTTATGCTCCTTCCCCTCTTCTTTTATTCTTTTATCTGAGGAGAGCACAAGTCCTGACTAGGCGGAGGGAGTATAGTAGGTTTCTATATTTTTGCTCAAGTCAAAGAGTAGCTCCTCTTCTGTCATAAGGGGAGCCCTATTTTCTGTTCTTGGGGAGAAGCAGGAAAAGTACTGGTTCTGGAGAAGAGGAAGGCTGGGAAGTTGCAGTTCAGTAAGCACTTTACAGAAATGAGGTGGGGTTATAGGATGAGTAAGGAGAAAATTAAAATGAGGGAGAAACTCCAGAGAAAAGCTTAGGACCACATGGACAGGACAATTGAGAGGGAAACCATGCAGCCAGCAATGCTGAGGAAAAAGGAGAAGTTAGGTGTGAAAGTCACGTGCCACCTATCTTTGGTAGCAAACTGATGCTACAACCCTTCTCTACCTTTTTCTCTTTTTTTGTGTTGTCACACAGAGAAGTGAGTTTTCAGTTTTTTTCTAGACTAGGTGGGTGGACAGAAACAACAGAAATACATTGGCATCTCCAGAGGACAGTTTATCCAACTATCTTCAATACCTAGTTTATGATGTAAATAAAAATGAAGTAGAAATGGAAATTAAAAGGCTCTGATTGTACAGAGTGAAGTAAAATTAACAAGGCAGTGTTATTCTTTCTCTGAGTGCGTTTGCATTTCCAGAAGGACAGTGGCTTAACATGATAGTATGTGTCTTAAAATGGGAGGACCTCATGCCTGGCCATCTGTTAGTCTCATCTTGGCTTTCCCTCATTTTCATAGCCTAGTGTTTGCATCCCCGCAGCACATGTTCATTTCTTCATTAAAATATAGAGGGAAATGGCCGAGACCCTGAGGAACAAATTCTTTGTGTGGTCTGAATGAACTTCTCTTTCTCATACAGTGTTATGACTTGACCTGTCTTCTTTCAGTATGTGATAATAGCATTAGAAGCCATACCTTTTAAATGTTATAGTAATTTTCAAACCTTCTTTGAAAAGCGAAGCTTCATTTTACTCCATATCATCGAATATTATTTTTTTCCCCAGATGGAAAAAACTCAGACATAGTGTGTCATTTGTACTAAGAAACCCTGTTCTCCCTGACAAGAGTGGTTTAAAGAGCTTGGTAATTCAAATGACATGATAAATGAAATCTTTCAATATGGGTAAAAAAAAACCTGTCCACAGGGAGGTCAGTCTACAAATCCGTGCAAGATTTAGACATGTTAATGTGCCATCAGTATCCTGTAAGGAGGTGAAATGAAGAACTCATTTTGACTCCCAAGAGACATAAAAAAAAATAAATTCCTGGTTTAAATTTTCAAGTACATATAGAGATTTTTAACTGTTTCAGGTTGCTCAAGTTGCTGTCATGAAAAATCTCGGTGCTAAAAGCACTTACTGAAAATCAAGGTCCTTTAAAACTGTCTCTGACCGAGTGCTGAGACACTGCAGAGGGCAGAAGTCGCGCTTGTCACACTTCTCTGAAGAAACACTTTATTTGGAATTCTGAAGCATGTCAGCAGCTCCTACTAAACACTTGCACCTCTCTTTTTTCTCTCGAAACAGCTTGTGCAATGTGACATATAAGTCAGAAAAATGCAAAGGCATTTACATACGTATTTAAGACACGAAGAATAGACCCCAGGGTATGTATTAGACAAAATTAGGAGCTCAGTTGAGCTGGTTGAAACATTTTCCCTCTGTCAAACCCTGTTTTCAGCACCATTATTCAGGCTTCAGACAGACACAGGAGGGACTTCCCCTGACCTGGTGATGTGGAAATGGGACAGAACCCAAATTAAAGGATTTCTGTACCTTTTTCAGGGAGAGGAAAGCTTAAATCTGGATCAACCACATCCCTATTAGAAGTCTTATCTAAAGTCAGATCTTATGGCCATTGCCTCCTGCTATATCTGTATAGCTTGTAGGAAGAGGTGAATATTCAGGAGCTTAATGAGCAAGACAGAGTCTGCAAAAGCTTGAGGTGCTTGGCTGGGCTGTAGACTTGAAGACTCCACTTTGCTTGGAGTGGAGCAGAGCCTCACAATTTAACTCCACCATAAGATGCCCTCACTCAAGCTGCGGGCGCTCTCTGATGGTTTTGTTTATTGTTTGTTTCCTCCCACACAAACACAACACCAGAGCTCTCATTCTTGTTCTCCACCAGAAGCAAACCGCAGAACGTCAAAACCTTTGCGAAGTGCAGGCATCATCTTCTGGCCACTGTTCAGGTACAGGGCTGCCCTTGGCACTTGGCTTGCTCTCCACAACATATCCGCTGTTTCAGTGTAACACCACCCTCTCTCCTTTCCCTTTTCTACCAGTTGCATGTGCTCTACATGGAGCCTTCCTGGCAAGATGTCTGAAGAGTGAGTAAACAGAGGAATACAGAAGAGTTTTCAAGGAGCTGCTGCTTCTTTTCTCTTTCTTCTTTGATCTTGCTTGGTCTTAACTATCTTTTCTTTTTCTAAAACTTAATTTATGATTTTTTAATAAAAAGAGAATGACAACAAAAACATCCCATTAAAACTGTAAAAAGAAGTAATGTAGGTATGACTGAATTAGGAAGGAATGATTCACAATAACTGAAAGATAATGATGAGAATGCTATACAACAATTGGGGAAAAAACAGTTGGCATAATAAATATTCAGTAATTTTCAAAAGATCCCAGAGAGATTAGTTTCTCCATAACCTAAGCAAGTAACCCAGGCAATCTGGAAATGAGTAGGACTCTTAGAAGAAGGTCTTATGAGGCTTTCAAAAATAAATGTATCTTTTTTTGTATCAGTAAGCAAGAAATTCATAGCAATATGATGCCCTAATGCTACTCCCTGCATTAGCAATTGCAAGGCAGCTGAAAGCAATGTGGGAGAAGGGAAACCTCTTCTGCACATCAGAAAGTGGCAGAATTCAGGTTGTTTATCCTAGAATTTTTTAACCAGGCAGCCCCTAGATCTTTTTTATAACTCTTCAATGCTTTATTATGAAAGGCAGCTATCAGCTGAAAAACTCCAGGCCAGTTGATCCTGTAATGTAACCAGTACCTGCCATCCATTAAGATCCAGTACTTAAAAAATGCTGACAAATGTTTAGAACTGAAATTCCCTGGACCCTTCAGAGCACCTTTCTCCTCACCATTCTGTTGTGCTACTTTTGCTGCAAAGGCTAGAAGGTGTTTCTTCCTTTATGCTGCATTAGGTGTCTCCATAGTCTTCAAAAACACCTGCCTCTAGTGAAAACCATGTAGCCAGTAAGTGTCAATGGAGGGCACCTAGAAGCAGCAGCACAGCAGTAGTTGATGAGTAGGTGATGAGCAGATGATGAGCATCCTGCCCTGAGAGTGCTTATAGCCTATCTGAGGATTGCAGGGGAAGCCTATAGAGAGCAGATTCACCCAGCAGACCTCGTGGCCTTGTATGCACCACCTGGAGCATCCTGGGCTACAGGCAGGTGAGTCTGAGACTACATCTCCAAATATGGCTGGGCTCAGTTCACATTTGACTTAATAAAACCTCTGTGAGAGATCTCTCAGGTACAAACAAACACGGATAAGTATGTTTTCCTATTATGTTCATTTGTTTGAAATGCTGTGTGTGTCAAAACACCCTCTAAAAGTATGAATATTCTACTAATTTTTGGAGGTAAAAGCTTTCTTAGCCTAAAAGTTCTCTCGGACTACTATCACAAAGAGAAAGGTTAATAAAACAGAAACATTTACCAAAACCTTCAGTACAACATAAGCCATTTCTGTCATTCATAATACCACAACCCAGCTCTATGTGACAACACACAAGTCAGATTACCAGAAGTGTAACCTCTGATGGCAGAGAGGCCGCTGTTTCACCTTTATCAGGCCAGAAAAGCACCTCTCACCTTTTTCCTCTCTTCCTTTTGAGTACTCCTTGTACTCTTGCAAAAATGATGAGCAACCCCATGCACTGAAAATTTCTGCATAAAGCTGAAATGCTAAACAAGAGAACTTTTTTTTTCCTCAGCAAATATAAACACATTCCACTTGAAGGTACAGTTATAAAATAGCAAAGATATGATTAAAGAATTCCATGTGGATTCATTACAGGCTTTCATTTCTGGTAAACTAATAAAGCTTTCCAGCTCATTTAAAAAAAATAGTCTCCCAACATTACACAGGAAGAAAAAATTATTACTCTTTGGGTCTCTGATAGGATATTAGCAGAAAGGCAAAATATTATCTATGCCAGATATACAAGCCAATATCGCAGAAAAACTCATAAAGTATATCAAGTCCAGGCAAAAACATAACAAGCAAAAAGCAGAAAATCACTTGAACTGTAGCAAACTGATGGCAGACCCATAAATATAACTACTGTACTTCCAGCCAAAGCAAAAACCTCAGAAACACATCTTCAGAGATATACAATTAAGACCAGGGAGGGGGGTGGGGGGAGCGGAATTAACAATAAGCCCAAAAGCTTTTTACAGAACTGTAATGAAGAAGAAAAAGAACACAAGGTACAATAATAAGCCAGATGAGGTAATAATAATATACCCAGAAAGAGTTGAGAAGGAGGAGAGTGGATGAAAGTAATTCCTGGTTCAACTCAGTAGCAATTTAAAGAAGCAAGAAACAACTATATGTATGCATATATGTTTAAGAAACCTTCAAGAGCACTGCCAAGATTCCATGTGGTTCTATTTCTGCGCGTACAAATATTCTTCCACGAATGCATGCAAGTGGCCACATAATGCAGCACGTTAAGTACAGCAAACAAGTCTTGTTTCCATTCATGGCCTTTGAATTTCTTTAATATTGGGTTTCAGAATGTGGTGGTCTGAGGAAGAATTTGCTCACTCCTGAAGATTTTTCCACAGCGACTTAGAGAAATGGAACAATACCAGTCATATTGCATGAATATTACATGGTTGTTTCTATCCTAAGCCCTGTATATGCAGGTTTTGTGTATTGGCAGCCCGGCACAGAAATTAATGCTTTATATAGTTCTTGGAGATCTTAAAAAAAACCAAAACGAAACAACTGTGAGTTACTCAGCATATACATGGAAACTCTCTCTCAGGATGTATTTTGCAAGAGTCCCGTGAGTTGAGTTTGAAACCTGTGTGTGGTAGGCTCTTTTCAAATCAGATTTTAAATTTCTTGTAGACCTTATTTTTCCACCCCTAGTCATGCTTGTAGCACAGATCTATCCTGAAGGAACAGCTTTTGAGTGTGCTTTGAAGAAAACAAAATCAAAAGGTGGAACTGTAGAGGGAGAAGGGAAGTAAGTTGTTCCCACACATTTGTTGCCAAATAAGAGAAACATAAAGAGCTCTCTGGAGAGTTGTAGTTGCAGCTAAGACTTGACCTGCTATGCTGCTTTTTGTTTTATAGTCCTCAGAGGCAAATTACATGAGGTTCACCCTGGCAAACACATAATCATCCAGCTGCAGATTCATCCCACCTTGCTCTAGGTCCCTAAGCAGAAGCCTACCTTGGGAGCAGACCTACCTTCCCCTCCCTGTACAGCCAGCGGAGAGAGGAATTTCCAGAAGACTCAAACCAAGGTCTGAATCTTGTTCAGCAGGGGCATATGTTTCTCACCTAAAATGTCCCTAGAAGAGCTCCTGGCACAGTGAGGATAAACTAGTTTCTTTTTTTTTTTTATTTCTACTGTCAATTTGTTTGACTTAAAAGGTTTTTGAAGGGTACTCTGCTAGATGTTATAAATTCATATTGGAAAAAATTCTTCTTTTTAAGGTTACCTTTGTACTATTTTCTTTGCTTCCCTCCTTTTGAGTTTATTGCTTCCCACAGCAAGTGGGGCATAAAGGAAATAGCTCCACTTAGTGAGATACTGAATAATAAAATGTTAAGCGCGACACTAATTTTGTGAGGGAGCCACCGGGGATAAGACACTTGGTGGTAGCAAGACTCAGCCTCGTAAAAAGGGAGTTTGCAGGCTCTGTAATCCTCAGACACAGTGTTCTCGGTGCTCCGAAGCTTCCCGCTGTCCTGCACCTTTGTGGGTTTTTTTTGCTCTGTTTATTTTTCCCACAGAGATGGAGAGGCAGTACTTTCTGGTGCATTCTTCTGCTACTACGACTAATGCTTGTGTCGTTTTAAAATCCCACTTAATCCACTGCCTCCATCCAAGCTGCAGATATTTCATCCCGTTGCCCCAAGTGCCTCCTTCCCACTCCAAAGCACGTGCTAAAGCAAAGCTCATTCACCACGTTACACAACTCCAAATTACTCTAGGAATTAGGGCATTTCTGATCTCGCTGCTAATACTGGCGTTACACAATTGAGGCTCCCTCCAGATCTGGTTCTTCCTAAGGGTAGATAATAGAAGCCACTCGGAGAGACATGCATTTCGCAGGGTCTGGGCAGCTGCCTGCGTGCTCCAGCTGCCAGGGCCTGATCCTCTGGAGTTTGCAGCTGAGATCTGCCCTCCGGAGCAATCGGCTGCATGGCAACCAGGAAAGCAGACTGGGCTGCCGGAGATGCTCTGTGGCCAGCTCAGCATCACCTGAGGTGTAGAGACCCAAGGACTATGTAAAAGTGCTCTGCCCTGGTGGAAAGGTGCCCAGCTGGCCTCTAGGCAAGCTTGCTCCTGAGGGTAGAGGTTTCACGTGATCTCAAGGGACCCCTTAGCTTGACCAAGTGGGAAATACAGATCATAGAAATCCACCCATGGCACAGACAGGATTTACCAAGAGTTGGGTTAGTGGTAGAGCGAAGGCCAGCAGAGATCCCTGGAGTCCAAGGCCTCTAACAGTGCTCTGATCATTGTTGGTTTTCTTGTCTAACATCCAGCACACAGAGGCAAAAGTTTGGAGCAATGCTGGTTAACTTTGGACCTGAGAACCTAGTGGCTTTTGTGCTTATGAATAAGTAATGAAGGTGCTGGCAGCACGGTATTCACAGGCACCCATACATGTCCCTGTGAGAAAAACAGAGAAAAGCAGGCTATCACTGTCTCTCAGCGGTATCTTATTTATATATCAGAAAGAAAAATAGACTTTAGTGTTTGTGCTATTCTTTAAACTGATTTCAGGGTTATGTCTTAATTTACTCTTACCTCAGGAGTTAAGAAACAAACACTGCTTAAAACGCAGATTATAAAACACATACTTATGGCCATCTGGAAAAACATACTGATTGATTAAAGTTCAATCTATCTGCTTTAAGACCAGCTCACAGTAACTGCAATGATTGCAATTCCAGCTATGAGCTTTTTCTTCTTAAAACATTCCTCACTGTTATCAGACGAATCACTCAGCAGAACTTCCACTTATTTCACATATTTCCATGCCTGGGACATATCTCATAGTCTGGAGGACAGTTCTGCAGAGAGAAGAAGAGGGGTTTGTGCCTGATGACTCAGAACTGCTAAAGAATACAAAGGTCCAGGCTCAGTGATGTAAACAGAGATACATTTGCGTACCCCACATGCCTTAAAGCAACTGAGAATGTGATCCAAAACACTGACCACAGTCCAGTTGCATACTGATATGTCCTGTCTGACTTTGTATAATGTTATTTTAATAATTTAATAATTAGGAAATTAGCCCTGAGGATATTTTGCAAAAACAGCCTACAGCATGCAAAACAAAATGTAAATTTTGTAAGTGTTCCACTTGCCTGTGACAAAAGAGCAGTAAATTATTTCAGTGCAAGGTCACTGAAACTGTACAGTTTGATAATGTTAATCAAAACTGCATTATGAAATAAAAAATTAATTGTGAAATTCTTTTATGGCTACATAATCAATAGCCAGAAATCTAGTCTGCCTGTATTGCTAAGGGAAACTAGGCAAAGTTTTTTATGCATATACTGTGTGATTAAGTACAGCTTGTTTAGCAGACTTTCAGAGTTTTCACCCACTTTACCTGGCAATCACATGGGTCAGTGTTTACCTACATCTCCCCATTATCTTCTCAACCATGTGTGAAATGCTTTTGATTTAATCATGTGTCTTTACATTTTCTAATAGCTCAGGTTTGAAAAACAGTGTGAGCCAAAAGCTCATTGAATATTACTCAACATGCATTCCCCAATTATTCTACCAGTGTAGTCAGTTCCAAACCACTAGCAAATTTGCCATAATATAATTTTCTATCAACTTTTCTTTATGTATTGGTCTTGTTTCTACCGTACCACTCGGAGCTCCTCCCAGCTGGATTCTTTTGTTGCTGGCAAGAGGCAAATATTTCTCTGCTGCCTTCTCAGTATTTGATCCATGCAGCACTTATCCTTTTTGTTCAGTCTGTTAACTACTGGTATACCAAGTCAAAGTAACTGCACGGCCCTGTTCATGTAATATAGACATGGACTGAAAATCAACTCACTTATCACATGGACCAGGTGTGCATAAGAAAACCTGCTAACAGATGGTAACTAGAACTTCCAGTCATTAAATCCTGACATGGAATTGAACAGTGTCATGTCCAAATAGCAATCAATCCAGAGCTCAGGCAGATGAATCAGCCTGAAAAGTTCCCATCTTTTTGTTTGGAATGAGGTGAACTATTTCTTCTGGTCTTTTTTCTTGCTATAGTTCTAAAAAAAAACAAAAAAAACCCAAACAAACAAACAAAAAAAACTTTAAAAATCATGGCGCAGAGGCATTAAAGTTATGACAGCATAAAAGATAAGAAGAGAAAATATATTTTGAGTTGCTGCACAAAAAAACTGTTATAGTGGCAGCTTATCAATACCTGTGTTTAATAAATGATTGGGGAAATTGCTTTTTAAATATAAAGGAGTACATAAGAAATGAGCAGTGAAAAATAAATTAAAAGAGATACAAGAAGATTTTGGTCTGTCCTTACTTTGTCTGCTTAACATGTTTAGTTTATTTCTTGTCCTGTGATTTGTTTTTAAGCGCTCTTTTAGATCACAGTCTTGCATAGAAACCCAATTTAGTATAAAAATCCAATCAATATGTTTAAAAGGGTTTGTAACTGGGACAGGGATCTGCCCATGGAATCTTTTCAATCCCTGCTGAGTCTCACTGAAATTTAATGGCCAACAGCAGTCCCTGTTAACAGACATTAATGAAATGTACTCCAGCATCTTGGACTGGAGCAGTAGCCCAGTTCCCCAAGTGTCCCAGCTGGTTCTATTGCAAGGCAGTTTTGAATCTAGTAAACTAGGTTCTAGTAAACTAAAATCTAGTAAACTAGATTCCTTCCAAAGGAAACTGAACCACAAGCTCTGCTCCAGCTGCACATCAATGCTTTCTGACCCCAGCGTCTGGCCCTTCACACTGCTTTAAACCACAGGATTTGTGGGGATGTTTGGCTCAGAGCACCAGGCTTAACCTAGCTTGAAGCAAGCGTGGTTGCAAGGCCTTTGCTGTGAAGCACTGATGTGCTCCTGTTGTGGTGAATTACTTGTCAGTGTAAACCTAGTCTCAGTTAGACGGCTTCTATGCTTTTCGGACAGGATTTGATATAATTAATTCTAGCCATCTAAAAGTTGTGCATTTCATCCAAGCTAGCTGGTCTCCACTCTTGCTGTAGTCACCAGGTCATGGCTTTCAGTTCTTTCCGCTTGAAGAATGATACAGGGATATGGGATTGCATATATTTAAGATACGGGATGATGACGTTTGGGAGCTGCTTCTCTTCTTCCATGGGCTATCAAGACAGGTAAATGGCCTAATTTATACTACCTGTCTCACTTCTAGGCAGTTAAGATTAATGATCTATCACAGTTTGAGATGTGAGGTGGAGTTTCATAAGCAAACTGTAATAAAAAAGAAAGATAAGAACATCAACAGTCAGATGCAAATTCATCTCAGGGACGTTTAAACTCAAGCTCATACTTAAGGAAATACACTTTAAGAAGCAAAACCACTTATCCTGCCACCCATATAGCTGCCTGTGTTTAAAACTCAGAGAATGTTGTTAATTTGTTTTGTGCCTTTGATTTCTCTATGGAAATAACCACCTTTATGTATGCTTATCTACTAGCCGATTTCATGTTCTGACAGTGAACAGCTTCTGAGCATATTTGGATAGAAATTTATAGTTACATTGAAAGAAAACACAGAGGGACAATAAGACTTCCCAAAATACGCAATAACACTTTCATGAAAACACTTCAAAGAAATGTACATGAAAAAAAAAAAAAAAGGAAGAAAGAAAGAAAATTACCCTGAAGAAGTCAGCTGAGGGCTTTCCAACTATGAGACTGTGCAAATGATTTTATTTTTTTTTTTCAGTCTGCTTTTAAATGGCTCTGAGGACCTGGTAATCTTTCTTACTGTCAGAAATCCAGAGTGGAGGCATGTTCCAAACAAAGACCCTCCACAAATGGCTCCCTCTGGTGTGAAGCTGCAAGTCACAGCCTGTCCAGGGAACAGTTGCTCTTTAAATTACAGATTGTATTTTTAACATGATGTATAACAGCCATAGGAACATTAATCTGAAGATTATCTCAAATGTGATTTTGTAAGAATTGCACCAGCAGCTCCTCATTATCTGAGCTACTAAGGATGAAAGAAGAACTTGGATAATCCAGTGTCTGAGTTATTGAATACATGGTACTAATGTCCAGCCAAACTCAACTGGCTTGGGTTCATCAGGATATACGAGCACTAGCCAAAACACTAGCACAACCCAAAAAAGCTACTGGAGAACCTCTCTGGTGCCTCTATATCCACGTTTTCCAGCACTCTGAGGACCAGGAGAGGTTCTTAAACTGGCTACAGAATATATATAGATATATATATACATATATACAGAGTATACAAAGGTAACTCAGGTCAGGCAAGGCTAATAAACCCTGCTAGGTCTGAGCTGGTTGTGTAGCATGTGTCATATTTTGTACTTTTTTGGATCCTAAGGATATGAAGCAGGGGCAGCTGAGCTGGTTCTACCCCAAATTAGTACACGTTCAGCAAGTTTTGTTAGTAGGGCACACTGAAGTGGCTATGATGCTTTTGAATATGAGCTGTCTCTAAGAAGTAGATGTTTGTGTTCAGGGATTGCTGATACTGAGCTACTAAAGCAGACTCGACCTTGAATCAGCTTATGTGACCCTGTGGTCCTGACCCACATAATCCTCAGTCTGGATATAAAATGTGCAGATAACTGAGAGTTGCCTGAAATGTACTTGTATCCTTCAGAGCTCCTCTGCTGTCTTTATTGATTACAACAGTTTCTTGCTGCTCTGTTTTTTTCTGCTGAAACACCAGGAAGAAAGAAGACGATATTAGCAGCAGTCGCAGCACAGTGATGGCATCACCTGTGGTGAACCCTGCTGCCCCTGCTCAGAATGTTTGTGCAGGCACTTTTGGTAAGAATGGCTCTCAGTACGGCTACAAGCAACATATGCACTGCAGAGCTGGAGCTCCACTCCAGGTCCCTTGGATGCAAGTTCTTGCCACATAAGATATTGGGTGAACAACAAAGTCTTGCTTGGAAAGGAACAATAACTCCTAAAAATTCAAGAACAAATTTCTAGCAACTTCAGCTGAGCAACTGAGCCTTTAGACTACAAGTAGGCTCTGACATAACCTCTTTCACAGCTCCAAGACTCTTGGATACCTGATTTTGCAGTGACCTAGCTTCAGTGCAGAAGTGGAAAACTGGATACTGGGCTCAGAAAGAATATCTCATTGCCTGCAAACCTCAGGAACTTACTCAACAAGCCTAAATCCCCTTTTATGTTTAAAACTGAAATCTCCACTTCCTTGTAAAGAGGAGGAAGAAGTCTTGCAAAGAGCTGAAATTACCTGACATTTGTACAAAACAGCAAGAATGACCCTTATTAAAGACACTGACTGCAGTTTTTACCGTGAGTGAGCCCGGAGACTTTTCCAGGGAATACCAACAGCATTCAGGTGTCTGTTTACCTACAGATAGAAGTAATTCATGAGGAACAGATGCTCCTGACCACATGTGGGTGGCTAAACCTAAATGCCTGGGGATCTTTTAGGTTAATTAGGGATATACCTAGCAAACTGAAGTACATATAGAATTAGGCAGTTTTGGAAAGCAGGCAAGCTGAACTTTCATCTTGGATAAAACCAGGGTATGGGCAATAATGACATAAGCTAAGCAGAATTTAGGATGCTTTTATCCTACCCCTAATTGTAACTAGATTCTGACTGTTGGGCTGCAGATGATGGAAAACAACCAGTCCTCAGCAGATGGTTTGGATTTGTTATGGGCAACAGTCAGCCACGTGTAGCTTATTGGAGGGGGTAAAGATATGGCTACGGTATAGAGAGGAGCTCCTTCACAGGCACAAGGGTGGGAAATTGTTCCATGGTTGGCTGTTCAAGGACTTCCTTGTGCTCATCACTGCACTATATGGCATACTGACAGAAGACTGTAGATCTCAGAGATGAGAACAAATGTCAAGTGTAATTAGTGTCAATGCAAAGCCAAAGAAACCAAAGCACAAAATGAGGCACAGCTTGCCCAGAACTATCAGGAGGGTAGCAGTAAAACTCACGTGTCCCGATACCCAGTCCACGTGCCAAACTCTAACTTACAACTGCTTCAGTGCAGGTGTTTGCATGTTATTGTTGCATTTGAAAGTTATGGCAAAGGAGACATTTTGGAATAAATGAATACAAGCTCACTTTTGGCTACAGGGGGTCTGCAGGCGTTTCTCTCCAGGTGGGTGCAGAAATAATGGCTGTACTCTGCTCTAGAATAGTGAGAAACAGCCTCCGAGCTCACACATTATGAGCCCTATTGGCACAACACTGGGCCATAGTTAGTATGCGGTGTATTTGATGATGCCCAGAGCTATGCTGAGAGGCCTGCAGAGCTTCTGGACTGGCTTACAGTCATATCTGGCTGTAAGCTGAATGATGGTGTTTAGCAACCCCTCAAGCTTTAGATTGGATATTAGGAAACATTTCTTCACTGAAAGGGTTGTTAAGCTTTGGAACAGGCTTCCCAGAGAAGTGGTGGAGTCCCCATCACTGGAGGTATTTAAAAGCCATGTAGATGTCGTGCCTAGGGACATGGTTAGTGGCGGACTTGGCAGTGCTAGGTTGATGGTTGGACTTGATGATCCTAAAGGTCTTTTCCATCCTAAATGATTCCATGATTCTATATTTCTAACTAGAAATACTCCAAGATGCCATTTTCTGCTGCCCTGTTCACTGCTCTGTCTTCAGGCTAATGAACATTTCTGGAGAAGAGCCAAAAATTTGATTACTGGTATAAGTATGAAACGATAAATATAGTGGTTCTGGCTAACCCAGAAAGCAAAGAAATTCTGTGATTCATCCTAATAATTATAATGTCTTGGAAAATATTTTGAAAATAAATATTTTCAGCACTTTGGAAATAAATATATTGTATACATTTTCATTTTTTATCTGACATGGAATGTTAATGGTGACAAAATATTTGTGTTATACAGCCAGTATGTGAATATAAATATTTTCTTAGTGAATTTTCTATAGCTTTATAGTGTTCGGGAACTGGTAAGTGAAACTAAATATATGTTTAGGTCTGGTCTTCAGGAATCATAATAAAAACTCTTTTCTGCAATGGAAAAAAAATCAGAGCAGACTACTTCTAAGAGGCATTAAAGTATTGCCAAAGAAACATAATTTTTACACTACTACACTAAGAAATGGAAGCACAAAAATGCATCCGAAGTTACTTTAGAAACGTAGAAGCCCATACTTCAAACCCAGGCATAACTTCATTCATGTGATTAATTCTATTTAGTTAGCAGGAGAAAGCATGTAAATAAAATTGATTCCACATGTAACTATCATCAGGACCAGGTCCTAAGCAGAAATGATGTATGTCCAAACATCTGCAGAGCAGAACACGATTTGGAACCAGGGTCTTAACCTGCTGAATACATCAGTCACCGTGGCCAGAGTCAGTCCTTGGGGGACCTGTTCTACCCACTCACCTGCAAAACAGCCTGAATGGCCCATCCAGATGTGACCAATGTCTGAAGCATCCTGGTCTGCATTTCTCTACAAAATCATCCCTGATTTTGCAAAATAGAGCAAGGGCTAACACCTCAAAACAACACTACTTACCCAAATGGAGCAAGAACCAAAAAACTATGCTCTGTCCAAGTAAAACTGCAGGTGATAACTTATTTCAGTAAAACATTATTAGTGGGATTGGAATTTGGCCAGGAGCCTCAGGTAAACATTCCTTTTAAAAATAGGAATTGGATATTATTCTAATGAGTTTTTAAAAGTAGTCTTAAATGTATGTGCTCTCTCTAGATGCCTAGAATATTTCACATACAGTTAAGCGCAGGATAGATTCTGTGCGCACGAATAATATTTGCTGCAAAGGAGAGTTTGGGGTGCCCTCAAGGCTTTTCAGAAACGTGAAATTTCTGTGCTGTTAGTCACACTCATCATCACTGGGTCATGCCCAAAGGAAAGGTAAAAAAACTGGCACCTCTGCAAGCACAAGTGTTATAATCCAGACTGGTAGGACTTGATTGTTTTTTCTCAGAGTGTGAAAACCAATGCAGGACCTTCAGTGACTTTTATTTTAGCGTTTTTTGGGGTTTTTTTTTTGCTTCAAGTTTGTGCTTTACATGGCTCATAAGTTTTCTTGTGGTCAGTTCTCCCAAAGGTCATTTTTTAACATCAAAGGGTTGAACATACAGCCCAATACAGGTAACAGTTGTAGAGATTCATGTTACTTTTTTAAACAAAAAATTAGTACCCCTTTTGCAGGTGTTCTTGAAAGATTTGCAAGTCTTGGGCAATTTCACATGTCACTAACATCCCTGCATGATTATATAGCAGCCATGGAAAATGTCTGCTTCCTGGTATTTTGGGGGGTTGCAATCCCATCTGTTACATTTCACAGTTCATTGCTAAGAATATGAGTTGTACGATAAGTTGTGGAAAGTAATTACAAAAATACATAGCAAAGTCCTCTGACAGAAGAAAATGTAGTAAGGATGAGGGTCAGGTGGGGGATATGACAGCTTCAGTAAGAGTCTGTCAGAAAGGTCTTCTGGAAAAAGTTTTGTTCATCTGCCAAGCATACAAGATAATTGACATCTTGGGTACTCCTGCCAGCTGTCTCAACAGTTCAGGATCGAACAGGGGCAATTCACAGTCATCAAGAAGCAGAAATGCACGTTGTAATGCGGGAACTGGAAAACATGACAGGTGACATTTGCTAATGACTGGTAATGATACATAAGAGATGTTAAGTATTGTAGCTATAACCCAGCCATTTTGGAAGACTGAAGTTGAAATACAAATCAATTTTAACACTTTCTAAAAATGCCCTGAGATGATCTACCATCGCTCCAGAGTATTTCTTGTACACCCACACTCAACATCTAATGATGACGTTATCTTTTGGACTGCTGATAACCCCACACCTTGGATAACCACTGAGAATGCAGAATAAAAATAGAAGGGGAGTAAATTTTTAGGATCTCTGGCTTTCCAGTAGATTTGGAACAACTATACCTTATAGAAGTGTCTGAACATCTTACTTTAACATATTCATAATGCACAAAAAACCAGAATAAGTCATTAAATCCTCTTCTTCCATTAAATCATCATATCACCCTCTGAGGATTAAATGCTTCCTACCATATCAGTAATTAAGAAGCCTAACAAATGGCATTTCTTTATTTACAGATGTAGATCTCTTGAACAATAGAGTAATAAACTGAAAAGCTGAGGAGCCACATTTTAACAGCAACAAAATTAATAACACTCTCCCCCACCCACCCAAGCATTCTACCAACACTTCAAAAGAGTAATTGGGGTGACTTGGGTAATTATAGATGTGTCATCCTGATGTCAATGCCACGCAAAATAGTCCAGCAGGTGGACATGACTCGATTAATAAAAAATTAAAGAAAAACAATTCAATTGAAGTGAATTGATACAGTTTATGAAGAATAAAACTTAACAAGCTGCCATTGCAGAAAGATGTTCCACACTTGTATGGAACACGCCAGCCTTAACAGGAGGCCTGTCCCTGCTTTGCTGTCATGCTCAGAGCTGCTGGCAGCAGAGCGGCTTGTTGCCTGAGCAGCAGCTGGCGGTTCGTAGGACTGTCTCTGCTGCCCTTTGACCAGGCCCTCTGCTGATGCAGCCTGCAGGAGCTTGGCTGGCTTCAGCAGAGCCGTACTCTTTCACATCCCAAGCTCAGATTTAAAATAAGTAAATCAATCAATGAGTAAATCCACTACTTGAGAAATTCATCCAAGTGGACCTGGCCTTGCTGGCCTCTTCACTGCTACCAGCTTCTTGCCCAATATTACCTGAATTAAAGTAAATATTTTGTGGTAGCCAGGAGAGACTTGTATTAAACCTCTCGATCTTCACTACGTGCAAATGGTCTTCTCGGTTTAAGATCTGTTCCACTTGCTAATAACAGTTAAAATGTATCAGGTTTGGACAATGTGATGGGTGCCCAGGAGGAGAGAATGCAGAGGATGCTATGAGTTCAGACAGCAAATCTTTTGGGGCTTCTAAAACACTCACGGAAGCTCATTCCAACAGTAATTCAGAGCCCCAAGTGCGTCAGATTGGACGAGATGAGCTAATGTTCAGCCATATGTTGCAGGCAATGTAAGATGACATATTAAGTGTTTTCCTTTATCATGATTGCTTATGTGTAACCATTACGCCGACCATTACCTCACAAAACACAGGCAAGCCAAAAATCAGTCATAATGACAGTGTGTGTTTACTAAAATGACATTCAGAGGACTCCAGTGCTAGTACATTGAAGATTTTGGTCCTCTGAATTACAACTTGAATTAATTCAGTTATTTCCACCACCACCACCTGTGGGTCTCTCATCTTTATTCAGTTGTGCATGGCTGAAGCAGCACAGCAGAACGGGCCTATGTTAGAGTCAGCGTACAGCTGTGCGCTGCGGTCCGTCGTAATTTATTGACTATGAAATATTCTTAATTGGAAGTAGTTGACAGACAACATGGCAGATGATTACAGAAATATGGTATTAATTTGTTGGAGATTTTGTTCAAGTTGTTTTTGTTAAAAAGCCTAGTCCTTATGTACTGTCCCAAATGAGGGACAAAGATTAAAGAAAAAATAAATTTCAAATGTGCTAGGGTTGAATTAAGCAGGGTTGCAAATGCCACGGGTACAGAACAGGGAAGCCCTACTGACTGAAATCGGGTCATCAGCTGACTCCTGAGCATGCAAGCAAGAGGGACCAATCTCACATCTGCTTCCCCTGAGAACACTGAAAGGCAGGTTTCTTCCAGCTGGGACAAACCTGCAATGATTCAGTGGGAGGAAAAAATACATAAGCATACAAATGTATCTGGACTTTGAACACAAATACAGAGTGGGAAATCTTCCCCAGCAGCCTACTGAAGGTGTGGCATAATGAGATACACTACAAATCTCTGTCAAAATGTGGAAGTTAAGAAACAAGTTAACACTATGGGAGGTGGTGCTGACTCTCCTGAGGGACAACAGGCCTTGCAGAGGGATCTAGATAGATTGGAGCATTGGACTATGATTAATGAGATGAAATTTATCAAGTCACATAGAATAGAATAGTAGAATTGAATAGAATATTTAATTTGGAAGGGACTACAACGATCATCTGGTCCAACTGCCTGACCCATTCAGGGCTGACCAAAAGTTAAAACATGTCATTAAGGGCAATGCCCAAATGCCTCAAACACTGACAGGCTTGGGGCATCGATCACCTCTCTAGGAAGCTTGCAGTGTTAAACACCCTCTCAGTAAGGAAACACTTCCTAATATCCAGTCTAACCCCCACTTCAGTGCAGCTTTGGGTCCCATCACAGGAAAGCAGGAAGAAGAGCTCAGCACCTCCCTCTCCATTTCCCCTCCTCAGGAATCTGTAAAGAGCAAAGAGGTTGCACCTCAGCTTCCTTCTCTCCAAACTAGGTAAGCCCAAAGTCCTTAGTTGCTCCTCATAGGACATTCCTTTCAGCCCTTTCACCAGCCCCTGAACACACTTGAGTAACACCCTTCTTGAATTGTGGGGCTCAGAACTGCACATATCTCATTTAACTTTATACTTCACCAGCTATGGCCCCTGCTTGCCCCTAAGAAGGTAGTATGAAACTAATAGGCTAAATTATCAAAAGTTTATAAAAATTTTCTATTTCTATGTAAGGGTTTATAAAACTCTTAGAATCAAAGAGTTAATAAACACTGATCTGTATTTGAAAAGAGCCTCAGGAGATGCCTGTTTCTCCCCACTAACCACGGAAAGTATCCAGGACAGTAAGGCTCTGTTAAAGGTCTAACAAAAGGCAGACTGCAACCAGAATGAAGCCCACCATGTCGTAGAAGGAAATGTTTCTTTGCATCTTTGCTTCTAGGGGTCTCACATACGTCTGTACTGAAACACATCTTTTGGGCTTGTGACTGTTGAAGCCAGCAGTTATATTGATGCTGCCTGTATTGTGTTCCCTTCTATATTTTTTAACCCAACAAACTTTGTGTTGCCTACCTGAAAGCGCTCTGAATGGTCGTTCATTTTATTAGTGAAAATACTGAACGCTGTCAGCTTAAGAGTCAGTGCTGGAAGCAGATCTGCCCTTCCTTTGTAGCAACTGCTTGAGATCTCTCCAGGAGCCACTGTATGACATATTTGTTATGTGTAGTGCTTAATTTTATATAATTCACATTTCTTAGTCTAAATGTAATTGATAGAAAGTCAAATGCCTTGGAGAAATCCAAGTATATGACATCAGTATAGTTACCATTGTCTGCCAGCTTCAGAACAAAAGACAACAAACAAAACTTACCTTCCAACCAAAACACTTACAGCTTCTAACTCTTTGTTCCACAGTTCAAAACCCATGGCCCTGTATTTTCTAACCAACACTGTCAGGATAATTATCTGATAGCTACCTGTGTCTTCCTTTCATCATTTTCAACCACCAGACCAGTACCAAGAGGTTTTAAATCCTCAGGAACTCTTTAGTTGTCCAAGCTTTGCTAAAAATTTACTGTGAGCCTTCAATGATCTTGACTAATTTCCTTATAACTTCTAGATGCAAGCTCTCCAGCAGACGTTGCCTTCCCTCCTCTGCAGTTACAGACGGTAACTTCTCTATTTCATCCACGACATGGTATGAGATGGGCACAACTTCCAGCCTCTTTTCAAATACAGAAGAAAAAGAGCTGTTGAGCACAACCAGTCTCTTTCACTCATGAGTCACAGCTTCGTTACCTGCATATAGCTATCATATCTGACATAGGGTTTCTTCTTTTCACAGATGTTTATTTTCCTGTCTTGGAACCTATTGACTCAGAGCAGAATACTTCACCCTTAGAATGGTATCTTTTCTATGGGTTTTCTGAGTTGTGTTACAAATCTCTCTGTAACAGGCTTATAAAGCATAAATTCCATTAAATCCTGTATTACACTTCAGCAGTGAAATAGAGTAATTGTTGCTTTGTTAATTTGTGTTTCTTATGATTACTCATAAGGATAATGTAGAATCATAGCACAGTTTCTGCTTCCTGCTATTTCACATGATAAAAAAGAAGAAAGGGGTTATTAAATTTGCACTTCATGTCTAGTAGTATGGCAAATGTTTATCCACAATCAAAAGCGCTAAATGATATTACCAGAGTTGTACAAAGCAAGTTGCACTGCCACTAGATTTTAGGTGGTTGCATGGGGCATCCCCTACCTACTACAGTATTTACAGCAGTCCTTCCTGCTTTTTCACCTAATTGTCATTGCAGATACTTAAGATCATTTGGCTGTTTTCAGACTGGTATTCTTTCACCCTTTACCTCAGTATAACAAGACTCAGTCACTAAAGCTGTATCTGACCCATTTGAGGAGGTTACAACCACACTTCTGCATTTGTCCATACATGATCTCTTGAGGAAGAAAAAGTACAGCAATCAAACCTTGAAACTTTTTGCCAGCTTTTTTATTTTTATTTATTATTAATTAGTTATTATGTATTTATTTAATTATTTTCCTGGAATTTCCAGAAATCTGAAATTAAAGTTAGATTGCATTCAGAAGTCTGTTTGGAAAACTATTAAAACCTGAACTTCCTGAGCAGCAGAGACCTTGCACGTTGAGAAGATGTCAAGTTTTTAAACAAAAGTTGACTTCCATTTTATGTGCTACTGCTCATTCAAGTCTTCAGAGAATGTTCGGAAACAATACAGTCTTGAGCAATTTCTCACCACGTTTAAAATAGGAATTGCTGGAAATTTCATGGAAGAACAGCAAAAAATGCAATAGCAAAAAACATGTATTGAAATATGCAATTATTATAATTAATAATACTGCTATTAACAAAAAGCACTTTCTGCCAAAGCTTGAGGCACTCTTCAAGTCGTTAAAAGAAATCACAATAATTATCAAAGAAAATACACAGCCTAGGAGAACTTTGAGATGGAAAATAGTTATTACATCACCCAGTTCATTCTCTCTTTGCCAATGGAGGACTGTAGTATTAAGTACAAATTCATCTTCAATATTTGGATGCAGGTTTCCAACTCTTTTTCGGCATAGCAACACCTCTTTCAGCGTAAGCGTAATGAAATCTTGATGCTCTAGCCCTCAGCTTGAGAATCTCTCTGAGAGCCAAAGCTTGTCCAGACTTTTCTGTGTGTTTGCCCAGATAAATGCTGTTAAATGGAATTGTTTACATTGCTGTTTTTCCTGTTGCACTTGTTCTCCAGCCAGAAGTCCTGTATAAGAAAGGGCATTTTGCATAGTGTTGCAAAATGGGACATCTCCGTACAGCACAGCTAACCTATTTTAATAGAGCAGAAAGTCAGTCTTGACTGTTTTTTCCATTTGCTTGCAGGTGTCTAAATAAATTTCACATATGTCCCAGCTGCTTAAAATTTACATTTTGTATATGCATATTCCTATCATAAATAAAGTGATTAATTTATGGTGGCACAATGGGACAGATCCAGCTGAGCTCTTAGATAATGCTTTCAAGTGTCTCCCTTGAATGCTTCAGTTGTAGGCACCAGGGTCTAGGATGCATTCCACCAGACTTGTAAATGCTCATCTAGGTGGCATGAAAATGAGTGCCTCCTGTCTGCAACACACGCCTTAGGTTTATATGTGGCAGTGCCCTTTGAAACCTCTGGGTCGGGCCATTCTGCTCTATCAAACTCTGAATCTCAGCATGTTGTAGACTGGAGCTAAGCCCCAAAACTACTCAGACCAGTGTTTTGGGGCATGCTCAGGCATGTGGGCACCAACACAACTCTCAGGTCAAACAGCAAATCAGTTCAGCAAGTTTAGTGAGCTGAGTAAGGTTAGGCTGGGCAAGCATGAGGTTTTTGTTTGTTTGGCTTTTGGATCAGATGCACCTATAGTTCACCCCTTTCCTGTCTCAGACTTCTCTGTCCTTTTGGTTTTAATTTGTGGAGCTGAATCAAAGTCACTTACATGAATGGGATGCTAAGCATGTCCCTGGGAGAGGAACCTGGTCTTCCAGGTAAATGCCCTCAGTACTAATGGAAATGAAGCCTACAGCAGAAATCTCTGGTCTGTTGTGTCCTGCCACTAGATTGGAAGGTAGAATTAGCTAATGAGGACAAAGAGGAGGCCTACGCTAAAATGTCTTCCAGGTGGGTTTATTTTTCCTGGTTTTACGCTCTTGACATTGGCATATAAAGCCTATTTTCAGAATGCAGGCCTGGGTTGTCAAGTCCAGATCCTTGATGATTAGATAGGCAAATCTTATAAGAACCTTATTATTCCTTGACTGTGATTATGAGTCACTTCCAGTTTCCTCAGTCTGGGGAGGCCCCCTTCGCAGGTGGGAACAAGTCACAGATTCATTTATTCAGGTGTTATTTTTTGTTGTCCTGTCAAAAATATATACACCACAAATCTCCTCTTTATTTCAGAAACACTGGGGGGGGAGGTGCATATGTGTCACTTCTAACAGGCATTCAGCTTTCACCTGCCAAAATCTTAATATCTTTTTTTGTTCCAGTACCTGCACAGTCACGCGATGTCCTCCTTTAAAAAATAAAAAAATAAAAATACAATTCACATAAAACAAACAGAGTTGATATTGATCTAAGCTGACTACAGAGGAAAGTAATTAAAAGGCTGATTATTGCTCCTGTGATGCAATTTTGAGAATCAGCACAATACATTCTCCACCTTGTTTATCCTGCTATGCCCAAATAAATAAAATCCAGCTTTTTAAATAATTTATCTCTCTGTTTCATTTAGCAGTATCCTCTGGGATTGCCTTGTGTATGTGAATAGGACCTATTTGGTTTTATAGCTTCTCTTATTTACAAGCTCAGACAGGTAGTACAGTGAATTCAAAACCAATGACAGTGCTCAACTAATTATCAGTCACTTTATATTCCAGCTGTTTACAGGAAAAAAATTCCACATGACATATTTGAAGATCTCCTGTGTTTGCCATATAATACTACACAGTTACTTTAATTTGGTTCAGAGAGAGCTGGACTGACACTGATCTTACAGATGTCAGTGGCGAAACTCCGACTGGCTCTAATGAAAGCCCTTTGAGCTCTGTTGAGGACTTCTGGAAATGCCACCTTTAAATGCCAGTGGCAGTTTTTATGAGAAGAAAAAGGTTTCCCCTCCTGAAGCGTTCACCACCTCCACAGCAGCTAGTGTCACAGGGACCACAGCAACTTCTTCATGACATTTCAGTGACCAGTGACTAGATGCTCAAGCACTGCCCCAGGAAATCCTTGCCTCAAGCACCACTGCGATTCCTTCCCACCAGCCCACTGCTATGCTGAAGAATCTGTGTGCTTGAAGTTAAATATGGACTTTCTGAGAGTCTCTAAATTTAATTTTAGATACTAGTATAGGGAAAACAGTGAAAAGCCTTACCTCAGGCTTTTAAACTCTGAAGGAAGCATCACTGTCTGCCTGATCTACCCTCCTACACTTTGCTGGGAAGGAGAGCAGATGGCCATGGGGGCTGTTTAGTCTGGCCATTTTTTAGTTCTTCACTGAGTCATTTATAAATCTGTTTGTTTTTCAGCCTCTTTGCAAGACAATGTGATTGCTCTTCCCTGTAAAGGCCTTCCAAAAGTACAATTGTACGATTAGCAAATAACATTAAGGAACTTCTAAAGCCAGTGCTAAATCGTACTGGCTGGTTTCCATAGAACTTTGCTGCCTCCACTGAATGAGAGCACGTTACTGCTTTGGTTATGCTTGTGACAAAGCATTTTATTAGACTCCTTCACTGCAATTTGCCTGCCCTAAGCCATGCATCCCAAGGAGACAACTCTCCCAGTTAGTTTGCACTTAGCTGCAGTACAAGTTACCTGCAGGAGACAGTGAATTCTTCCTTATGCCCACTATCAACCACCTAGATGTCAAGGTCTTCACCCTCAGTGGCTCCCTCAGTTAGGACAGCAGGCTTCCCAGCTAAAGACTCCTGCCAGATTCAAGTCAGTACTTTAAACATACGCAAGTAGATGGTCCACATGGAAATGGTAGCTGTGAAGCCTGGCCTGTGGATGACCCTTGTCCTCACGGAGAGGCAGCTGAGACCAGGTGCGATACTCTAGACTACATCTAGATCTACATCTCTGACTACGCTAGATGCACTTGTTTAGCTAAACAAATTGAGACTTAAATGTCTTATCACTTGTCTTGCCTGCAACCAGTTGCTGATAAGCTGTACCTCACCCAGCCTGCGGATAACTGTGAAGAGCACTCTGCCCACCGCATGTAGCTAATGAGTTTAATTTAGGAATGCACAGGAAAAGAAAACCAAACCTCTCAGCTCTGTGGCCTCCCTTCATAGCTGTGTAAGACCTTTCATGCGTGTCTTAATATATCCTAAATCACTGACTCCAAGCCCTTAGCAGCCCCCTAGATTTCAATAGAGTGAGATAAAATAGAGACTGATTCAAGTTCTTAAGTCATGTGATGAATCTGGCACTGAAGGCCTGGGCCACCAAGCTGCTGGAACAAAGCAGCTGTCCTACTACCTAACAGCACATTAGTACATTAAAAAACCCCCATCCTGACACCAATTTCTGGCATGGATGCCAGCTGGCATGGGATACTTTTTGTCTACACTGTTCAACTCTCTTAGTCTCCAAAAATAGGATAGCAACATCCAGCCACCTGTTGGGAAGGGTCTCTGAGCCATATAACTCCTTAAGGATGCTTGGGCATTGTTTGGAAGAATGCTAACTCAGGCCAGAGGCCACTCTGATGATACAACAGTACGGGTGGTTGTGTTGCAGTGCTTGTGAATGCTTCCCACAGCTGCTGAATTTACAGGTAAGATTGTGGAGCAGCCAGCTCTGCTCAGTGCTTGAGTTCACGGGGCTCATTCTTTCCTTTGCAGGGAGGACAAATTCAGTAAATAAACCACAGATTCCTGGCAGGCTTGATTTCCAACCTCCCTTTTTTTGTTTTTGCCGGCCATACTCATTTCTCATGAGCACTGTAGGGCATGTGATTCCCCAGGCTGTTGTAAACCTCAGGTTTACAACTAACAGAGTGAGCTCCTGAGAGACCTCACACGGATGAGGGAGGCCACTCAGCAGCTGGCACTCGTCCCTGAGCAGCGTGTGTCCAACCTGCCCAGCAGCCTCAGGCAAGGTGGTGGGCGTGATGGGTGATAGCTACCCACTCCGCAGGCACCATGGAAACTGCTGTCCACCTGGGTGAGACAAGTGAACTGCTGTAATGCCTGGCCATAATGCTGATGGTCAGGTTTCTGACTGTGAGGTGATCAGATCTTTTGACCAAAAAGGAAGCATGGATGTGATACATGACGGAGCTTTTCACAGTCCTCTGAAAATCAAGAGTCCAATGGGGAGGGAGGTATCTGCAGTCTTCCATGGAGAGGTGATTATCCCTTGGTTGTTGCTCAGGGGAACCAAATGAGGGTCCTGAGCAGGTAGGGGAGCTATATTCAAAGCTACGTGCTGCTCAGTGAATCAGTGGACACACATTATGCAGCACAAATCCTGGTTTTTTTTAATATATACTTACTCTACCCTTCTGTTGCATTTTCTATCTTAATAAATCCTGTGGGTTTTTCATAAATGCAACACAGTGTGGGCACGTGTTTTTCCTTTCAGGATCAACCCTGGCTGAAGATGTGGCTGTTTGCCACAGTCAGAGAATCCAGGAAGTCTCCAGGCACTCAGCACTGCAGCCTTCCTATTTTCCTTTTCAAGCTGTTAGAGTTAACTTCTCCTTTCTCGTGTCTCTCAGGCCTCCACGAAGCCTTCCCTTACCCACCACCCCCACCCCAGCTTCTCTTTGCCGTGGGTCCTAGAGGTATAGGAGCAGGAGCAAGCTGTGCATCATTTCACCTCTGTCCAGGGTGTAACGAAGTGCGTTCCCAGTCCAGAGATGGTGCTGTCATCTCACTGTCAGGCGTTCACCAAAGGCCAGGTTTATGATCATGGGAACAACCACATTGCTCCTCAGAATGGGTTTAGGTGTGCTTCAAGCAGGTCTGGCATCAGAGACAAGGAAGACAGGGATTGGCTTCTATTGAAGTACAAAACCCCAAAACAATGGGTAGTTTTAAAGTATTGTTTAACACACATTGTAGTAGACCAAGCCAAGCATCAGGTATTGATATATATATAACCAGAGACAGATACCCAAAGAGCGGTAGGGTCCCAGTGTTGTACACGTACCAGAAAGCCCCCT
Source organism: Falco naumanni (assembly GCF_017639655.2). Classification (NCBI taxonomy): domain Eukaryota; kingdom Metazoa; phylum Chordata; class Aves; order Falconiformes; family Falconidae; genus Falco; species Falco naumanni. Next base: position 45,508,857 of record NC_054055.1, read on the forward strand.
GTCCCTCATCTCATGCATTCTGACTATGGCTTTGAGACCTGCGCTAGACCAGACACTGACCTAAAGCTAAACCCACCCTCATCTCCCCACTAGTCCCTCCTGGCTAGTCTGTGCTCATGAAGACTCAAGGACCCACACAAAGGTCCCTGCTCTCAGTCGATCTGTTGTCTCACTCCTCCGCAGCTGCCTAAAGGTCAGGGAGACCCTGTGTGGCCTTGATGCTTTTCACACTGTCCTGGTGTTGTGTTTTCAGGCTGCCCATTTGCCCACCGATAGCATAATGGTTTCCAGTTAGCAGTAGGTTTTACTATGGCTTAGGGACACATATTGTGATGGATGTGTGCACTGCAAATGCTGCCACGGATGTGTGAAGATTTTCAAACACCTGAGTCCAGTCACTTAGTGGACATAAAGCCAGGAGAGAGGTGGTAGCATGAGGATGAGATGACCCAATGACAAACACCTGGGTGCCTGAAGCAGCCCAGCTACCTGAGATAGAGCAGGTGAATCCCACTCTGACATGGTACCTCCTCATCAGAGACAGCAAGCTGTGTTGCATAGCACTGGGACAGGTTGATTGCACGTAGATAGGGCACTGGCAGAAGAATTAATGGGGCAATGCTACTCTTTGGAAAAAGAAATAGGTCATCAATGCCATCATCACACACTGCTTCTGTTTATCCCTGTTCTCTCATTTGCTAGTAGCATAGAGGTAGTTAATCCTTCTCCTTTACTGAGGTTATCTTTTATCCTTCCTCCTCTCTACTTAAAGTCTACCTCTTCATATCAATAAACCCACAACCTAAGTTAATTCTGTGAAGAAACTATGTGGTAATGAACAGTGGTAGCATCTTTTTTTACTAATATGACTTCTTTTTAACCACATGTTCCAGTTTCCTATTACAGTATTATTTGAGACTGTATAGAAATCAAGATGCAAAAAATAAGTTTCTTACTGACTGTGAATTGCTTTTGACATTTTATTTTGGGTAATCTTTTTGAAAACTGCTTGTGAAGAACTTGGCTTTCTGGATTTCTTCCCAGAAAGTTTCTAATTTATCTTTCACTGCATTCTTAAGAGCATCCTTATTCTCACACATAGTCACTGTAGATAACAATTTTGTTGTCTCTAATTTTGCAGTCCTTGTGTCGATGAACCGTATAGCTTTAACAGATGCTTCCATTTGGGAAAAAAAAAAAGGAGCCAGTTGCAAGCAATTCTCTCTTGATGATTTTATACTTACCTTCTACTAAAATCTGCATGATTTTCTAAAGGTTAATCAGCATAAATTCATTTCACAGTTAGTAAGAGGCAGCTGTTATTAAGAACAGTGAATGAAGAAATTTTTAGGATGGTGGCCTTTAAAGCATTTGAGCCTAGATTAAGGTGGTCTAAATTCTATCTACTTCCCTAAATCTTGTGTCTCCTTTTGATTGTCTGTGTGTCTTGAGGGACGCAGTGCTCACTAAGCACAAGGACTATAGATGAAGTTTCCACTGTCTGACCCTGTATTTTGGTGTCCAGATGTAACAGTGACCAATGTCTCTCTAGTTGTTTAGTTACATGTCAGCAAGTGACTTAGAAATTTGCTTACTGGTGCCTCATTAGTTACTTCAGGGTGGTTGTGGGGGTTTTTGCTGCTGCTTATTCCTATACGTCAGAGTTCAGAAGTTACCTGAAGTATCATAGGACATAGCCCCATATGCACTTTTTCCAGGTATCTATGTGAGATTGTGGGTAATGGTGGCAGAACTAGGGCTTCACTGATAAGATTTCAAGTCTTGCTGTGGGCTTACTTCAGCTCTTTCTCCTCCTGAAAGCTGCTTCCACTCTGCAACGTAAATGCATATGTGGTTATGTGAGCTGAGATCTGACCTAGATCTGATGCTAAACACATTGTTCACTTTTGTGCTGCTGGCTACAGAAGCACTGTATCTTAACCAATCTTGCTGCAGCAGCCAACTACTTTGTCTTTGAACAGATTCTTAGTCTTGGATAACGATGTGTTGCTGTCTGTCAGATAACACTGGCTTTTGAGGAGCTGTTGCAAGCAGCTACAGTCTTTGCCCTCTGCCTAGGTTTCAGTCAAATGTTGGGTAACAGATTTCCAAAGGGAGACATGTTCTTTATGTTGTTCCTGACCAGATCTTTCACAAGACTCCTGTATAGCTTTGGGGAAAAAAGTAATATCTTACTCTAGAAAAGAAAACAGCAGGTTCTGTATCACTGATTTCACATAAAAAGGAAGATGACTTCCATCATCAACTTCATACTGCTAGCAGGGGAGAGATAATGTCTAACAGGAGAAATTCTGGCACACAAGGTAGACTGATAGGTAAGGATACGTCTCAGATACTTTAGCGTAAGAAGACTTTGCTATAATACAGACTAATGCAGAAAGATTTACAGGTAAGACTTTGAAACCATGAGTATTTAGGCCTGAATGTTCTCATAAAAGTCCCCGCACTAATTTTATCACAAACACATCTGCTCTTTCATAACTTTACATTAAGTCATGTACAAAGACTCATCAAATAGAAGTAAAGAGTCTTCTGGCAAAAAAATAACCTTAAAATGTTTACCTAGTCATAACTAATAGCTTTTGATTGTTCCTTAGTAAGCTTGGAAACCATTATAGAAAGCACAATTAAGAGTCTTGACATTTACTATGCATTCCAGTTCAAATTTACTAATGGATACAATTCAGTTCCTTTTGGCACCACACAATGCCACAAATTCAGTTCAGAGTAATGCAGACTTCCAAGGGTGAGCTGGGAATAATTACACAGAAGGTCAAAAGCCTCTTGCCCTGCAGTAAGTACCATTTCTGACAGGTTTGCTAGTTTGTTTAAATAGAACATTATAATCAAGCAGATATTGGAAAAGATTTCAAGATTACTTTCATACAATAAAGAGTCTCCCTCATAAAGGAACATATACCTCATTTTCAATTATGTGGAAGGTCACCAAGAAGGAAGGGCCTTTTAATACTGAGGTGCCACTGCAGTTCTGGTCATTGTGAGCTGCAGCTCCTTATCCAAAATAGGATTTTACTACCAAACCTGAAACCAACAGTGTGCCGAACATCCGGCCCAGTGCAAACAGGCTGCACAAGCATCTTCAAACCAGCCCCCTGCATGAAAGAATTGATGCTTTTGTGAATGGGTCTGGATACCGCAGAATCGGAAATGCAGATACTCCTCTGGTCACTTTGCAGAGGAAGGATGGGGGAGGCGGGGTAGAAGAGATGCTGATTACAACATGCTGTCTACATAAACCAAACGTGTGGAGGTGTGGGAACAAGCATACAAATCTTTCTCCAGATTTTGTTGTTTCATTAAAATGAAGAAAACTCAAAAACGTGTTCCTTCCTCTCCCCTCCCTCCAAGTAACAGTTCCTGCTGAGCAAAGTGTTAGTCCTGGACAGATACAGATATCACCATTTTGACTGATAATCAAGTTCTTGTAAGAAAATGTCACAAGTAAATTATCTGCACATAAGAACAAAGACCTGTAGCAGGCTGATAGGGAGACTCCTCAGGCTCTTGGGGAAGCCCTCAGAGTGGCATAGACTTGCTGCAGGATCAGGGTACAGCCTGCAGCAACAGGCAGACAGACATCATCGTGGTGAAGGCAGTCTAAAGCATCCACGGCATTCCTTGACACCAAGAGTGGCATTATTCTTACTTCATTTATTTGTTGTTGGTTTTGTTCTTGTTTTTGGTGTTTGTTTTTTTTATTATTAATTCCAATAATAATACTCACAAACCTGCAATTAAAAAGAAGTGTCCTTCCCTGGTTTGAGAAAAAAACAGTTCATGAACTCCTGAAGCACTTCAGCTTTGAAAGAAAAACAAGTAGAAACTTTTGTCAGTTTGCTACAAAACTACTAAGAAAGCCGCATTCATTATTAGTTATTTTTATCATAGAGGGAAGTTGGCTACAAGCCTGAACAAAGAGGTGGGTCTTCAGTCTCTTGCTGAACATGGGCAAGTTCAGGTTTAGATGTGTTTCTAACAGAAGGAAGAACTGCTAAGGTAGCAATTACCTGTCCTCTGCAACACCACGCCCAGATTTCCTTCTATCCCCGTTGCTGCAGCTCGCTTAAAGAGCATCAGTGGCACAAAACAGACCGTCCTCATCACCTGGTCTCTGGCTTAAGTGGTGATCACCACATGATACTTCATCTAGAGGTGAAGTATGATATTCTGTTATCATCTCAAAACTCAAAAGTCTGGCAGTCCCTTTGGCTCCATGCAGAATGTGCGGGCTGTCTAGTCCATATAGGACTAGGATGATAGCAGTGAGATCTATGTATAGTCAGTGACCATGAGCTCATAGCTGTTCTGCTGCAATAATCTCCCACTTACAGCATGTGTCACAGGTATGAACTGTTTGGCCTGTAAATCAACAGGTTTGATCTTGCCTCTGGATGATTCCTGAATAGGTTGCTGAAAGGCTTTCAAAAGCACCTCCACCTTTCAAACGGGCTCCACCCTCTTCACTCCCAGCGGGTTATGAGGAAGTTGCTGCCTTTTTTATTTGTTGCTTAAGCTGTTAAAGACCAAAATGTATTTTATGGCATACATAAATGGCGGGGCTTCTTGCAAGCCTCAGAACAAAAGAGTGGGTTTGGTATGACTGTGTTACCTTCGAGACACGAGAGAGGGTGTAGGCTGTGTTCGTTTCAGGATTCAAAATGTGCACACAGATGGGGGAGCTCGGTTGGATGTAGCAGTGCTGATGCATGGACCTTTAGCAATTTTACTTCCAAATATAGAAACCATTCACCTGGATTTCTGGCTACTTCTGAATCAAAGAAGAAAAAACAGGATCATGACAGTTTTGACTCTGGTACCACCTTAAGGACAGATGGATTGACACAGGACACATTTTGGGGGAGGGTTATTCATAAACACGTACATTTTGACACAGCAAGTGTAGTGAGTAACGTGTTGTACCTCAGCACTCCAAAGCACTAGCCTGCAATGGGGATGATTCCTTGACACAGTATTGGAGATGATTCCTTGACACAGTATTTTCTTCAGCCGCCTGAGTGAACGTGTTCTGTGTCTGCAGGTTCATGCTTGTGGAGCAAGATATTACTTAATTCCACTTCCACAGGTCATTTTTATTGACACAGATTTTGCTTTCTCCCACCCCTGAATTACCCCTACCTACACGTGCTTAGCATTCTTTGGCCAAGGCATGCTACAGCCGCATCTGTAGCTGTGAACACACAACCCCACCTTCTGCCCACCTGAGGTCCTCATATGCAACCTGTAAAAAGTCTGTCAAGTCTGTTTGGCCTGATCTCCTCATGTGCACTCTGACCTTCTCATGGCATGATGACAGCTTACGAACATGCAGGACGTGCCTGAACACAAAAAGCACAAAAATCCTCCAAAGAAAAGTCTCCCATTGCACCAGCTTTATGGCCTCCCAGACAGTCAAGAGCAGATTTGGCTTTCGGATGGCCTCAGGTAACCCTTGAGATGCAGTGCACCTGCATCGATACACTTACAGGTTGTTACCAAACAGAATTCTCTCTTGGCTTATACAATGGAAATTAGAAGTGGGTGTGCCAACATGTATCAGTAGGGAAATGCACCCTTAATCCACAAATGCTTGCTTTATAAAGACCGAAGTACTGTAAAAGCCATTCCTTTATGCAACGCAGTCTACAGATTATGAGACCGAAGAGACAAGGCACGGATTAAGTGCATTACCACACAATGGACATATGTCAGTTTGTTTTTTATCACTGTCAAACAAGCACTGGGAGAGAGTCATAAGAAAAATATTTATAGCAATAAATCCCATCTTAACAGGATAACATTCAGACTGGAGACTAAAAGAACTAAAGGTATGTAGAACAAAGTGACTCAGGTATTGCAGGTAACCCATGACATATTGTAAAGCAATTACAGTAATAGTTCTGGCTGGCTAATAGAAGTTGCAGGAGAAACTGCACTCCACAAGTTTTGGATAAGAAGCTAGAAACGCCTGGGCTGGCTGTGCATTAATCTTACTGCAGTAAGTATAGACAACTTTTCTTACCATTAATGACATGATTTATGCTAGTAAACATCTTCCAAAATGTAAGGAGCACAAATTATAACTGCTTTCATAAGTCGTCTAACAAGGTACACAGTGTTCTCCAGTCTCACATCGTCATGGAAATATCATCACTGCGGTAGTTTGCCTCCTTCTGGATTTTCCCCCTTCACACGCTTATGCTGACAGTTTGCTTTGCTTTACTCACTAATGCTGTTAAAATTTGTAACCCTCTTGATGACTGCCATGGTTACAGAGCACATCTCTTTCAACAGGTTCCTTTTTCCTGGAGGTAATACAATGTCTCTGATTCATAGGCTGGAGGATAGTGGTGGTGAAATCACCGGAGCTTACTGTCCCTTGGCACTAGGGACCAAACTAAGAGCTGGCATAAGCTGGGGATTACCATGAAGCGGGGAATACCATCCCTGACTTTGGATTTTGAGGTTCTGTTTCTTTGTATTCTTTTTCATTGCCTTTTAAGACTAAGAGAGGAAAGCAAGTGTTTCTGTATCTGTGCCACGCTGTATAATTTGCCAGAAGACTAATATTTTGTCTGGCAGTCTTTGTAGCTTGTGTAGATGATTTCTTACACCAAGCTACCCCTTCATTGCTCACTTTCTCCCCTATCCCTCTGAGTTTAAGTGTGATGTTTTGAAAAGCAAATCTATTTGACTGCAGAGTCCTTTCTAGCGTTTAATAAATTAGGTAGGGGTTAATATGGCAAATGGCTTTGGCATGCGCTCCTTCTTTTTAATTTGCTTTACCAAAGTCTGTTTTACCAAAACCATCTTCATTTGACTTGACTGCAAGTGTTCCACTGAGTCTGACCTTTAGTGAAAAGGTATTTTTTAAAGAGAATTTTCAGGTTAGAGTAGAGAAAGAGGGGGAAAGGCCTTTTCTGTGGTGCTAAAATGCAAAGGTATTTTGATTCAGTAATGGATACTTTCCAAATTATAAGTCTTCAGCATGTAGACCCCAAGATGACTGCTTCAGTATCCCTCAGAAACCTGCTGGTGCCCTAATTCTCTTCTGTGCACCAAGGGTGTTGCTTGGACTACGTTTCCATCATTCACAGTAACCAGGAGGCCCGTGAGGTAGATCAGCAAGAAAGAAACTGCTGCATGAGCGGCGTTCTCCACAGCTCTCATAGGAACACTCTGGCTACAGTACCCCTAAGCCACCTCCACGCTTTTTCCATATAGAAGATAGTACTTTCCAGTCAACATTTTTCAGTTTTGAAACAAAACTTTGCTCTTGTAATGACCCTTATAACAGCAGTTATGAGGATAATAGTAATAAGAATAATATGTTCATGAGAAAAGACATTCCATTTTATGGTTAGCTCTACTATTCCCAGCTTTGTGAATCTTTTCTCATTGAGAAGAAGTTCAAAGACAATGTAACCTTGCCATGAGCAGTGAAGAATCCAGAAATAAGCTGGGGGCCTGTTTCTAGCAATTCCTTTTATCAGTGAGCTCAGCTTCCTCCACAGACGAAATTAGGCTTCTGGAATACCCACTTAATAACCTTTCTCAGGCACAGTCAATCAATTTTGCATTAAGAATATGGAATGCCTGCAACTTGTTGCCTATACTATTTTTTCCTACCATACAGTACTGCCACCTCTTTGGTTATAAAATGAAAATTAAATAATGCCACCATGTTCCTCTTGACTGAATGAAGTGTAAACACTGATCAAAGTTTCCATCAGTTTAAAATATCAGAAATTGAAAAGGGTGTTGGCAAGAAGCTGGTTATTTAATATACTGCTCAGTACTTCCCTGTTTTTCTCTTTTGTGTTTATCAGTGCATTAATTTTTCCTTGTTGCACCGGCATATTTTTATTATTTAAGCAAATTATCATGGCTGAGGTAAGTAACACAATTATTCTTTGTTAGCTGGCACATCGCCATTCCTTTCATGTGTTCAAGAGTCAGCTATGAGTTATAAGGATGCAATGTCCCTGATGGATTTAGTGGTGACATCATAAATCCTCACTCTGATGAAGACACTAATATGTGCTGTTGCCAGTAATTTGCTGACACCACTGATAGTTAAGGGCACAAATAAAGATGTCTTTCTTGGCATAGCACCATGGAAGCCAAAGCTACTGTGAAAGAAAACACCAGCCATGTGAACCTCAGCTTCTTTGGCAATACATCTGTTAAATGGGGAACAATACACCTACATAACAAATGATGCTTTTCTGCGCTCACAACAAGCTTTGAAAAGCATAGTCAGTTGAATATAGAAAGAAAAAAATAATGTATTTGAGGGATCTGTCAATAGTCTGTTAATTATTTCAGCTTCGCTAAAGCAGTTCTAGAGTAGCTTGGGGGTCACCACGGCATAAGCATGTGGCTGGATTGGACACAGCACAAAACAGGACCCTGCTGAACTAGTTGCTTGTATGAGCTTCCTTCCTGCACTTTCTCCAGTGGGAAGTCATGTCTGGCCTCCTCTGGCCCCAGATCCTGATTTAGTACTGCTGCCAAACTCCTTAGCTGTAACCCAGTGAGGTCAGCATGTCCCCATGGGCTTTTGGGGCAAAAGTGGGAGCACTCCCAGGTGAAATGGTGACCTATTACTCCTAAACCAACAGAAGCAGCGGGACAGAAGCCCGCTTGTAGTGAGATCCATTGGCACAGATGAGTTTCTGGGTATCTATTTGTGTAAAACACCAAAGTACCAAACTGGTACAATCTGCAGGCCACTGAGGACATTTGGCCATATCTTGTCAACATGATGTATGGCAGCAGTGACCCACCCCTTCATTCTATCCATCACCCCTTCATCCTGCCAAAGCTTTCCAAAAAGAAATTTAAGTCACAGCACACATTCATAACACACTGGTTGGGCCTCTAAACTGATTCCTTTAAACGTACCCCAAAAACCAGGGTCCCCTCTGCTGCCTCCCTGCACCACCATCACTGGGGAGACCTTTGTTCCAGGATCTTGCAACCTCTCTTAATCTCTTTTTAGGCAGATTTAATAAGACTCACATTTCTCCCCACCCACCTCTGACACTCAGGTCTTCCTTTCCTCTAATAAGATCCCACCCACGTGCCATAAGGTGGCACATGCTGAAACCCACACCACCACCAAGAAGCTTAAGATCCCAGATTTTGCTTCAGGAATTGCATGTGGCTTTTGGGTAGCAATATGAAAACCTTTATTAAAGTACAATGGGATCTTAATTAGTCAGGTTAGTCCAAGGTGTCAGGTAGCATTACCAATATCATTATAAAAATCTTCATTTTAGGTTTCAAACTTTGAACTTGGCTTAAAACCAATAACGCTGCACAATTCTGTTCTTGCTGTTTGCCCTCTCCTGTTCTTGAATTTCAATTTTTAATTTTTCTTTGTGACCCAAGGATGACCAATTCCCGCCCCCTCCCCGCTCCAACGGGAGCTGTGTCTCACCACGCCGCGTGACTCCAGAAGCCGTGGCTTTGAAAGCAAGCCAAAATGTCTGCCTTCTGCCGTGCAAAATGTAGATGCTGTTCAAGGGCTGCCTATAAAATACATTTTATATTATCTTGACAATGAATAAGTTTGTGCATTGTATCAAGCAGTGCTTGGCTTTGTTATGCCATATGGTGCAGTTTTATTAATAGTACTGATTTTCATCTAATTTACCTGAAAGCTTTCAAACCTCCTGTTTGCGTAAAGTACCTGAGACACCGACCTACAGCTCAATCCAGATCATACCTGTTTTAAGCACTCCACATGAATTTCTTTCCAATTTCTATCTGTTCCAAGCTTGCTGGGACCTGTCAGTGTTTTTACTTTGTTCTTCGCTGGCAAAGCATTGATATGACATTTGTAAATGTTGCCAGATGAATTGGTGGCCTGGGTTTGGCACATAATTCATAACTCCAGTTTTTCAAGCCCTCTGAAGCAGCAGCTAGCATTGCAGCCAAGGTTTAATACCATTACTGCATTAATTTTTGTCAATGGTTGAATCCACGGGGTTTTTTTAGTCTCATTTCACAGAAAATATCCTACCACCAGCAACTGATCAGACATGACAAGCTCCCTCTTGGCTATTGCTCATGATATGGGCTACTTAACTCCTGTATTCCTTCCAGAATGGGAACTGCAGCTTTTGGTGAAATAAAGAAGCTTCTGTTTCTCTGCCACTGTCAGAAATGGAAACTCAGCACAATCTTTTCATCATCTTGAAATGCCAGATCAGATTAAAAACCCCAGTGCCAAAGAGGAGGGCATCTGATGCACAGTTTTGAATTGCGGTTCTTCATGCTTCTCAGCCCCCTGCTCTGCAGCAGCACCTCAGCCTTGCTGTCACACCCCTCATTAGCGCTGTGTTAAAGTCTCAAATTATTAACAGAGGCTGAGGTCTTCTGGAAATAGCCTCACCAAGGTGAACTTGAGCCTGCTATAGGGCTGCCAGGCTGAGAGGGTTACCTCAAGGAGGAAAGCCCACCAGTGGAGATGTGAACTGAAACTGGTGGGGCGCACACAGGCTACTCAGTGGTCACATCAACTGGGCATCGCGACCTCTCTGCCAGGGTGAGCGGCAGGGGCTGCAGAACCAGCCAGCGTCTGGGCAGCCCCAGAGAGCAGTATCTCTGAATCACCCACTGATCTCTTGATCTTGGACATCTTAAAGGTTGTGATAACTAAGCTGGGCGCAAGTAACAGAGCCCATCAGGGCTGGCAGCCTGAGAAATCAACTGCTGTCCCCTCGGACATGATCCCGTTACCGAACCTTCCCTGCATTTCACATACAGACGGAGCGCCTGGTATGAAGTGTGTTGTTGTCATAATGAAATCATGGAGAATCAGATGGAAAAATGTGTGTTTGAGCACTTAAAGCTAGACTTGTAGACCACAAAACAGACTTCACAAGTAGAGGTCAAGGTGGCACCAATTAAGACAAGATTATATTTAATGGAGAGTCACCTGGATTGAATTAAGTGTATTTTCTTGGACCTAGCAGGCTGGAATTAGGATAAACAAACTGTTCCAGAATTCCTAGGTGACCTTCTAATAATTATGACCAAATTTGAGTTTTAAGTCTTCAGAGCCCCCAAATTATCTTTTATATAAGAACACACATTGCTACTCGGGAGGTCTGTTTGTTGTGATGAACAGAGCATGAAATAAATCGCTCACAATACTGCAGGTGGAGGCTGCTAAGCAGTTTCTCCAACCAATAGAGCTAATGGGCCTCCAGTGTAAAACACATTTTTGTAACTCCCTTTCTTCAGACCTTCTTTTGTTATGAGAAACACAATGCCAAAAGAACTTAATGGCTTTGTTTTCTAGTCCATAAACTGCTGACATGTCACTGGTGTTGTGGTTAAGCATATGTGGTATGTCCACCAGAGCTCATGCTACAGTCAAGCACTGGGGCCACCACTTCTCTTTCTGTTGCAAGCTTTATTGTTGTTGCACGTTTAAAATATGATAAGACACCTCTACATGGAAACACAGAATAAAAACATGATACACACACTTCTCAGTCTTGCGGGTTCAGTTTGTGGCATCTTTGCCCCTTACACAGACAGGATTCCCAGGAGAGGAACAGGAATTTGTACAGTTAGGCTGAAACTAATTCCTGTTAAGGAATTAAGTGATTCACACTTTAGATGAAAAGGGTAAATGATCAATCCTTCAGCACCGAACTAATCATTAAGATGAGCGTTGGTCAATTCATCATAAGAGCATTTCTTTTGAAAAATGTGTTGGTTCACTCCCCTAATACAGCCAAGACGTTTCAATACTTACTTAATGAGCCCATGCAGGTTTTTCAGATCCCTAACAGGTATCAATTGTTTGTACCATATGAATCCCTAGCAGCTTAGCTGAATACACACTCTTGTCAACTTTCACTATTTTTTGTTAGCAGTGAAAAGAAGAAAAGTTCAGTATCTCCAGGGAGATGCAGAGGAAGCTTCCTTGAAGTTCACTAGAAATGTCTAAAACTCATGTTTTGAGTTAAAACTGGACTAGAACATAATTTCAAATAAGAGAACATTCCTTGTGGACTTGAAGTCATTTCATACAGGCTTTTCAAGAGTTAGCCCAACTTCCAACCTCTTCATACACTTAAAACACCTGTCATAAAGAAATAAATGCCACTCTTCAATATTTGCTTCACCTGATGTTGATTTGAACCTTTAAGCCCATGGCCCATGGTGTTGCCCACTCGTACTAGAAATACTGGTTTTACACTACAAAAGAATGGGAAGGCCTACATTTTCACATGGGATGCAAAATGCTCGGTCTTTCTCTGCTAAAGCTGGAGATAAATCTGATACAATTAACACTTTAGATGAGATTGAACGAGGTTTTGAAATAACTATTTCTGTATTCATTTAGTTTGAATCTTGGGGGTAAGGAACCATATTTTAAAAGAGGAGAAATACACCAACATCAATAGTTCTATCAAAGCTTGCAAAGACATGTCTAAAAACCTTTATGTGGGACATACAGATAAAGGTGTAATGAAGGTATAAATGGTTATGTTTGGCACCATCCGATTCAGTGTTTCACTGCCTAATTATTTCCAAATCTTAATGCTGCCGCCATCCTCTTTCCCCCTAACCCTGACCCCTAGGATCACTGTATAATCATACTTCACCGTCATCTCTGCCCCAGGGTTATTGATAACAGCCCTGTGTCCTTTCTTAGTCCTTGGTTCATGCTACAGGTGCCTGACCACTTCTTCACACTGCTGTTACCTACCTCTTTCTTCTCCCCCCAGTCCCACTACCCCCTGCTGGGTAGGAATTAAAGACAACAATCTCAAATAGAGCCAGCTGAATCTCCATAACACTGGCCCTGCACAAAAGCCACAAAGCCGGTCAGCTTGGGCTAACAGGCACGGTGTGAGACTTGCCTCCCCAGGCGGGAACTGGTGACTTGTCTGGTGGTGCTTTTTGTGGTTGTGAGTAATGTAGCTATTTGCAAAAGGATGCTAAGAAACCCTGAGTTCTGCATCCTGCGCTCCTCCCATATATAAAGGCAGCATCTCAGACTCTAGCTACTATATTATTATCATCATAACTAAATATATTACATGAGAGTTATTAAATACTTCCCATCTGGGTCTTTTGTGAATTTTAATTGAGCTTACAGTGTCCCATGCAGATGTGACTGCAGTCAGCATAGAATGTGTGCTCCTAAGATAAGAGACATGTTAGACGTTCCCATGGGGAACAAGATGTGTCTGACGGCCTTTGGCTTTGCCATGAAGTGAGCCAAATGGCTGCAGATCTGCTACTTCATATAAATCTGCTCTGGTAGAAAAGTGTATCAGATTCTGAGGCAGATTTGGGACAAGGACTTCCATCATGAGTGGCAGGGGAGTCCCTGGATACATATAGGAACAAGAATCAGTGATTCACACTTTAGATGAAAAGGGTAAATGATCAATCCTTCGGCACCGAACTAACTCTGCTACGCTTTCCAGGAGGAGTGTGTGAGGGACTCCAAAGCCTCTGCTTCTCTGGGAGAAGGGTCACCCTGGGCTCTGCGGATCCCTCCTGCCCAGCACCACTCACATGGAGAAGCAGGCACCACCAAGCACAGAGCCCGGCTGCCCCCACTGCCCTCCCGTGCCGTCCCCACAGTCTCCGTGCCCCGCTGCCACACCTCGGAGCGTGCACAGCCTTCCTCCTCTTGCAGCTAGAAATCTGGGACTGCGGTAGATAGACTGCAGCAGAGCCTGGACTCTGCCCCAGACCCTCTGAACATGGGAAAACACATGGCAAATAATCTGTGGCACAGGGGTACACCCACACAGGGCCCCAGAGGTCTCCATGTGTTACGCAGCATGGCACAGTCAGCCTTTAATGGGGGCTGGCACCAAGCAGCATGGACGTGGCCAGCCTTCACCCATGCCTTCGGGACCAGGGGCTGCACCCCAGCTCTGCTGCGCTGAGCTGCAGAGACATGGTCTTCATTCTACCAGCAGCAGCCCAAATTAGAAATAGAAAATCAGTAACAAAGAGAAAAAAATCACTTGCTTTCATATATTTATTAAGGCCTTCCTACCTCCTACGGCAAGGTGTTACCTTCCATTGTGTCTTTGAGAAGTGACTATCTGCTGGGTATCACCACCACTCCTGCGGGTTATGGCCAGTGAACTAATGCTTGGTCACTACTACTCTGAAGTGAATTCAAGCTTGAAATTGCTGGCAATGCCATCCCTACTTCCTACCAATAACCTTCCTGCTAAGATAGTCAAGGAAAATATTTTGAGCTCTGAAACCTCCTTAAAGTTTGTGGGTACACGGACATCAATGTGAATCAAACTAAAGCTAACAGTCCCAAAGGGCCACATTAGTTTTCCCACAAAAAGACATGAATGTAGCACTTCTGTCCCACATTTGGCAGGTTATTCATTTATTTTAATGTGCAGTAACCGTGACTGAGTTACATTTATCTTCCCAGATGTTAGTGATGAAAGCCTAGGAATAAGCCTTTTCTGCTGTTGACGTACTGTGTGCCAAACCTCATCTTGAGCCCCTGGCTCCCGCTGTACTTTTCTTGTGTCTGTACTGCTGCTTTGTGATAAATGAAACTTGCAGAATCACACGTACCGTGGTACAGGAACAAGCATCTTGTCTGGGGAGTGGTCAGTGCCGGAGGCTAGAAACTTGGGTTGTGTGTACATCTGTGCAGGCTCATGTAATAACTACAGCGAAGTTATTATCACTAAAGCAAAGGTGTTGAGGCTTTGATTACAAATGTCAAACAGAACGGGAAACAAAGCAAAGCTGAGGAAGGAAAAGGGCCCCTTCTCCCTGGTCTCCTCCTCCTGCCTCATCACAACGAGCCGCTTTTCTGCCTTTATTTGCTCTAAAAGCGTTTGCAGTCTTCCCTTCTTGGAACATTTGGAGAGTCCTGGGAAGCTCAGAGTTTACTTTCAGTTACATTGAAAAGCCCCAGATGGTATAAATGATAATTTGTAAATAAATGAATAATCAGAACCAAAAAGCTATGCAGAAACTCTCTACCAGCCTTTTCTAATTTTTTATAAAATGCCTCAGAAACAGATTGCACAGTACACCAGACAACCGAAACAGCCATGTTACCAGTCTGCATGTACAGAGATAAATTGCATTTCGGCTAATCCCAGGTTTTCCATTTCCATGAAGCTCCTTCCCCCGCACTGAGACTCCCCCTGGAAGCAGGGATGTGCCAGAAGAGGGAGGAGGCACCTGAGAGCAGCCCCTAATTTTCCGCTGCCACCACTTACCTGCCAGCCCAACAGCCAGCCTGAATGCAAGGCGAGCCCCCTGGCATGGCCAAGGCTAAAACCCCTTCTGTGTGTCCCTGCTGTCCCCTGGGGCTCCGCATCTTCCTCGTCTGCTTCTCCCTGTGCCTGGGTGCCGTGGCGGCAGTGCTGTGTGCTGGACCCCAGGCTAGACCCCTGACCCCAGGCTGGACCCCCAACCCCTGGACCAGGGGGGCCATACTATCCCCAGGCAGTGCACCTCGCACCCCGGGCTCGGCTGAACCCATGCTGCCTGTGGGGGAGATCAGGTCAGGTCTGGGGGGCACCTGGGGCTTTTGGGCACCCCTTGAAACACTGGCTCAGGTGCGGGGGACTGGTGTAGAAGGAGTGTGAACATTTATTTCCTCCCCTCAGCCTTTCTGCTCTAACATCTTAAAATAAAGGGCTTCCAAACCGCTACGCAGCTTTTGCAAAGCTGTGCGGACACCTGGCTCCTAAGATACTCCCAGTCATACTCCTGGTGCCCACAGGCATGAGTTTGTAGACGTACCCCAGCCGTCTTTAGAAGGAAGTAGTCAGTACATACAGGCATATATACATACAGTGCATGCACATGTGTGTGTGCATATAAATATATATATATGTATGTACTAAACAGAGATATATATATATGTACTTGCATGCCTATACGTGCTACCAGTCAGACCTCTGACATCAATGTAGACATAGCCGGTATTTAAGAACAAATGAGGAATTAAAGCAACTTTAGCTGCCAGATAAAGTGATAGTTGGGGAACTGCTGCATCCTGCCTCCTGCAGCAGCCAGTCTTCTCTTTTGGTGGCTCCAACACGTTCCCACCAGGCTGTGGAGGCAGGAGAGGAAGCCGTTTCCTAGGAAATTCCCTGACGTCCCAGCCTCGGCCACACACAGATGGGCTCCATGCCATCCCGATGGTGAAGCAATTTTGGCGTGCTCCTCTCCCAAGCCTGCCGGTTCCTGGGGCATGGCGATGCGTGGCTCCATCAGCCAGGACTGCATTCGTCGCTGCTGAAATGAAATGGCACGGCAGGATGGCCAGGATTGTCCCGGTGGAAATGGCTGAGATTTTTCCCCCTCAAAATCAGACCCAGTGCGTTAGCTAAGCTGCTACAATGGTTATTTTATTTATGCTATTTGCAGTAGTTTCTTTTCTACATGTGATGTATTTAATGAATGCAGCTTTCCAGCACTGCAGGCCTCCTTGTTTTCATTCAGTGCCCAGGGACAGCGTTCAGCCGTTAGCGGTGCCACGTACGCTACGCCACATGTGTCACATTTACGATCCCATTGATCACAGGAGAGGGAAATTTAATAACTCCTTACAGACTGCATACCAGAGCCTCTTCACGGCATCGCATTAGTAAGAAACACGGAGGGGAGACCATAATAAATGTTATGAGGGGAAATACTTCTGACTGATAAGAAGCTCAGTGGATGACAAATCACAAAAGCCTCCAGTGAACCCCTCAGGAGCAGATAACCTTGAGATGTACCTGTATATAAAGATTAAACAGCAACCCAAGCTCGGCAGAGATTTATAGAGCTTTGCAAGTGTCTTGGTTTCACTGTTTGCTTTTGTAGTAATTTCTGAACTTTATTGTTAGTTTCTGTCTGTTAATATTCTGTACAGGCCCAAAAATACAGATGCAGAGAAGTCACCACAGGGAAGAAAAAAAAAAAAAAAAAAAAGAATTTATTTGAAATATTTTACAAGGAGGTTTTATAGATCAATATCCCCAGCAAATGAGAAAGATAACCAGGAAAGGGCACAGTACACCTGTGAGCAAGGTTGTGCAAAGGTATAAACAAAAACACGAAGGATAAAATATATTGACATGTTTGAGCTTACTGGCTGAATCTGGTTATTCATTCCTCCGTAAGTAAGGCGGTCCTAGTTATTATGGGCTATATATATTTGGTAAGGCAAATATGTAAGGCAGTAAATGCCTTCGTTAGTATGCTTCAACAGGAAGGGTAGTGGCTACTGCTGCTATTCAGGGCCTCTTGGGGAAATACCCACGGGTAAAAAAATAAATGTGGCCGGTTACAGACTGGGTCAAAATCTTAACCAGGGAGACCGTTCTGCTTAACGGCTGAAGCAGGAGAGTAGGGCTCTGCAATGGTTAGGTACTCCTTCTTAACATCAGGAAACACTTTGTACTGTGAGGGTGACTGAGCCCTGCACAGGTTGCCCAGAGAGGCTGTGGAGTCTCCATCCTCGGAGATATGCAAAAGCCACCTGGAGACAATACTGGCAACTGGCCCTAGGTGTCCCTGCTTGAGCAGGGGCTTGGATCAGATAACCTCCAAAGGTCCCTTCTAACCTCAACCATTCTGTGATTCCGTCATTTCTTGCACTACTGAGTCATTCCAGCTTCAATCGATTGGCTTTGGCTCTTTGCCTATTAAAAAGGTGTAACTTCGCCGAATTTCCAAGGATGGGAGGGGTGGTAGGGGACATGTTCCCACAGCGTGCACCACAGGCATTGCTGAACAGGGAGATTATGTCCAGAAGCAATCTGCCCACAAGCAAGGCTAGCTCCTCTTCGGAGAGGACAAATACTCAGTGACCACCAAAATTTGGCTCCCCTAGCCTCACCACTTCAACTCCTAACCAAAACCTTGCGCCACCAGGTCACAGTGCAGCAGGCCAGAGCACAGCGAGCAGGTCTTTCAGCCAAACCTCCTGTACGGGTGTGCTACCCTACTGCAGGCTGGCAAGGAGGACCAGCACTGCAAACCCATGGGTAAAAGTCTGCACTGCAGAGCGCTGTCTGGGAGGCGGGCAATCTCCCCAAATTCAAGGACGATGACTATGTGATTGTTTTCTGCACACAGAGATAGGACTGTGCTTATCTGATGCAGCAACAAAATGTGCAAAGTTGAAGGTGATTACCAGCGGCTGCTCCTCGTCACGCTCGCAGAGAGCCAGATGTGCCCTGTACTGTGTACGAAACACCATGCACCAAGGTTTTTCACTGCAAATGAACCGTTCAGTAACAAAGGAAAAAAAATGAGGAGGAGGGATTAGACGACAATTGAGCTGTTGTTTGTGCAAGTGGAAGAAATAACTTTTCAGGAACAGACCATGGGTCAGGGCAGTGGACAGTGTGGGCGTTTGCTGGAGAAGTCAGACTAAACAGGCAGTGATGCGTTTGATACTTATGGCACTGTTGGGAGAAAAAGTGATATTAAACACACACAGGACACTAAGGAAGAACAAACAACTTATTGTGTGGAAAGCAAAAGTGCTTTGGAAGGGCCAGTAGGACTATCCAATTTTTAAATTCATCAGCAGTTTGAGAGATTCAAGACGTATTCTAGCATGGCTTTTATTCTAGCATGGCTTTGGTTTAGACACATCTCTTGGTAAGGCTCAGAGGTCTCCCTACCACTTTGTTTGCTTGTTTCTCTGCCTGTAACCATGTCACACTACAGCTTTTATTAGTTAAATGGCCGTACCAGTTAAAAGCAAGCAGATGGAAATGCAAGGGAAAGGGAAAACGCACATTTAAGGAGAAGTTTCACCAGTAAGGGCAAAGTGCAGCTCCAGGCCTCTGACTTGATATCCACTGTTGTCCTAGACCAGCTCAAACATAAAGGAAGCTTCTTTGTGGAATGGTCAGACAGGAGAGAGAAGCCCACAGGCCTCCAAATGTCCTTAGGAGCAATCACAAATACCAACCCTCTTCAGCTAAGCATGAAGCTGATGCTTCCCGTACACCATTGCCCTCCTTCAGCAGCTGTTCAGGTACTTGACAGGCACACAGCGCATTCCCATTCCCAATGAATCCCCTCTTGCCTGCACGGGCGCCTTAAGCATGCTGCATATTAACCATGCTAGCTTCCTGACACACGGGGAAAGGAGAGGGAAAGAAGCAGAGACAGACACACGGCTCCATTTTAAAGTCCTTTGGAAACTCAGATTATATAGTCATGCAATATATTTTCATATCATCCCAGGACATTCTTGTTTATGTAATGCTGAGTGCTATTTTATTTGTTCCATCTTTGCCACAGATGCACAAACACTGTGAAAGGAGAAAGAATGTCTACTCTGTATGATGGCTTTCAAAAAATCAGAAAAGCAAGTAAAATCTGTTTCTTAAGCACACATTCCATTAAAAAAATCACTATATGTTTATAGAAAAGATTTTTTAACAAAGGTTTAATTTTAAAAAGTTAATAACTGGGTATTCCAGAAGGTTTGAGTCATCCACAGTAATAATTAGGGGGTTTGTTCCATACAAAATGCTTTATTTAACCTTCATGCCTCCATTCAGATAATTATACAAATGCATACATTTAAAGGTTTAAACTCTATTTCAATTCACAGCTCAATTCATAGGAAAGTTGAATACAGAAAAGCAATGCACCAACAAAATATGTCTGAGACACCATTAAAAACGATAACACTTGTTCATTTAAATCTTTGAGAATAGAGTGGAATAATCATCCTCTGACAGAATTTCATTAGGGGACTCCCTTTACATTATCAGGGCAAAAATCACCATTTTACAGTAAGAGGAAAAAAAGCTCTGAGTATATTTACAATACATACACTATACATAAATACAAGAACAACACTTACATAATATTAATAAACTTATAACATAGGTGCTGCCTAAACACTACATAGTATATAAATGCAGAGGAAACTATTGGGAAATTAGATCTTCAGATGTTTACTTTTATTTTTGAAGAAAAGTAATTTTTGTGTTTAAGAGCTTTTGAAAAGAAGGGAAAAGAAAGACTTAAGAAACTAAGATGTTTGCTTGCTAGCACTGGTATTTTTATTCCTTTTAAGTGTAGGACCTCTATTGACACTATTATCTCTATGGGGTTACTGATAATGACCCTCCCCTTTGCATCTTATCTAGGAAAAAGATTGAGGTGCCATACATACTAATTCCATTGCTGTGAAGCTTCAGTCCCACGTTAATCGCTTTGTAAACTACGGGATGTTTTTGTATTTTTACACAGGAGGATCAAATGAGCGCTCAATACATACGACGATAACGACCTGATCAGAAGGAACAATTTGGAGCCAAATGCAACCCCGTCCTTAGGATTTCATTCAACTCATGCCATAGGGGAATTTGCTTCTTCCATAAGTGACTTGGCCAAGGATGATCTTTTTCATTATTGTTGTTTCTTCCTAAACACAGCTGAAAGAACTTTGCAATTGAATCGTATTTTTGACCCCACATGTTGACAGCAGTGTCCAAATCTCTCTTTCACTTGAAGTACATGAATGCGTGTGTCTGCATGTGTGGGTTGAAGCTCTTAAGGCTGATGGTGCATGAAACTTAAGTAACTCATTACTATCTCTGTGTCTATTCTAAGTGCAAATGTGAGATACAACTGTTTAGGGACAGCCAGCAGGTCAAGAGAGCATATCGTGTAGGTGTTCAACGGACAACTTAGATTACCAAGGAAGCAATGTATAGGAGAAGAGAAGAAACAAACCATGGGTCTTTTAAAATGAGAACTAAGATGCAAATGTAGCAGTGAAAAATAGCTTGAAACTAGAAATGGCAACATGAACTGAATCATGAAAAAGACTAGTTCAGCCATGAAGATTATGGCTCAAACTGCCTTTCCAAAGAAGCTCTGTACCCCTAGCAAGGCAGGGGCAGAGAGAAAGGCATCATCTGAACCTATTCCTGTATCTCATGGTTCATGCTTATGACAATCCATCAAAGCCATCACTTGTGGTCCTCTACCAGACACTGAACTAGTGTTGTTTAAATGCAGGTCACAGCATGAAGCAAGGTTTAGCAAGTCAATGTGTGAACCACCATTCACCTCTTCTCGTATAACTGACAGCATCTTGGCTCCCTGAAACTTTGAGACTGAACTGGGGAAGACGTTGCAGGTCAAACTTATGGACAGTAGGACCTGATAATTGTTTCTATTCTTATTTTCATAATAGCTAAAATTCACGTGCCCAGCTTTGCTTGTCTGAAGGACTGAACAACTGTGTACTGAATAATCTAAAACCTACTGCAACAGCAACTGAGTTTGTTTTGTAATTTAGTCAGTAAGCACAAGCTGCTACAGAAGTATGCTGGCAAATCAATAGAAATCAGAAAAGAACACTGTTTGTTTTTCAGAATGAAGGAAAAAAAGCCCGGCTCATTTTGGGATGGTGAAGACAAGGTGCCCTCTCCTATGCAAGAACTAACAGACGTAGGGCTGGAGTCAGCCAAACCTCTCCACACTGGAGTTTCGAAGGCCGCCTCCTGCTAGTGTTGCTGCTCTACAACAAAGAACCAAACCCTCCTCTCCAACAAGGGCTCAGGTAAGAAACTAAAGTTTCCTTTGTCCTTCTGATGACACGTTGTATCCCAGCATGAATTGGGATCTTTGATGTGCTTATTATCTGGAGATTAAGCTCAGGACGACAGAGTAAATTTATGCATGTTCTGATGGGATTATTTCCACCAGTGGCTAACATTTAAAAGTAAGTCATTACTAAACTAGCGGTCTTATCACATGATTAACAAATGTGCATAAATGTCTAGTTTTTACATGTGAGTCCATGTGCTTTTTTTTTTTTTCCCCACCTGCACTTTCTTCTGTATACGAACACCTTTATGCACACTCAGTCCTGCCTCAGTGAATAAAAATTGAACACCCATCCTCCGCCTCCAGCAGCAACTCGCCAACGGCAGCAAAAGTCTAGGCAAAACGCAAATCTTTTTCAATTACAAAATTCTGCCTGGATAAATGACAGGTACAAATGTAGAGGATGGAAAGCAATCTTCCTTGTCAAAGGTATTAGGACAACCAGTTACATTTTGATCTCAAATATATTCATTTTTAGAAACAGAAGAAGCATGAGGGATGGCATTACACTGCTATTTTAAGAATCCATTAGCAGCAGGGTGTGTGTGTGTGTTTGGTTTTTTTCTATTTTTATTTTTTTCCAGAAATTTACCAGATTAAAAAAATAATAGAGAAGAGTGGAAGAGTCACAGCTGGCCATTTTCTTGTAAGATAATTCTATTGATGCAAATGTTTAGGCCACTTAATATAAAAATCTTCTGACTCTATTTTAGGAATATTGACTTCTCACTACTCAAATAGTCTCTGGACTGACAGTCCCCAATTTTTCACTCATTTGTCCCCTAAAGGAAGAAAAGTGATGTATTTTTTCCACTCCTGAAGTCAACCAGTTCTAAGATGATATTAAAAACTATGAGCATTACATGATGAATAGAAAGGAGACATAAGGTGAACTCTGTGTTTCCACAGTTCGACGAAGAGGATTTTTCAAGAGAACCCCCATTCTACCATATATCCTAAAAAAGCTCCATTGGGCTTATTGCTGGTTTTTGAATTATTTCACTAGAGAACACCCTGAATACATGGGCACATCAGACATAAATTAGGAAGAAATCCCCTAAAACACTGCTTGACAATGACTTCCATTCACACCTACTGAGATCGATATGGATGAGTAATTTTCAAACTAAGACTAATTTTCTTCTTCGAAGCATACGACAAATGTTGTCTGAGAAAATAACTAAAAAGTGTATCAATATCTCAACATGTGAAAATACAAATGGCACTTTGTGTTTGTTTCTGTGCTGCATTATTGTTCTCAGAGTAAAATTTCATTTTCACCTTATTGTTAATAGAATCCCGTAAGTTATTGCTGTGTAAAAGTATAGGAACATCCCATCAGTTCTAATTACAGGCACTTTCAGTTTTTGTTTTATCTTTTAAAATGGATTTTAGGCTATCTTGCTGAAGTGTATGTGCATTTTAAATGTCACAACTGTCCTGCTACAATTGATTTTGTTGACATGTTACTGCACCTAGAAGACTAAACTCCCCTGGCCTCAGCAAAGAGCAGCTGCCTATCTCAGCTCTGCAACCTTAATTCAAGATGCACTGCAGTCAGGGAAATACAAAAAGAAATAAAATCAAATGAGAGTTTGCTGTTACTGTATTGGCAGTTCACTGTAAAATGCCAGAAGGAAAAAAAAAACCCACCCACAAAAAACCTTTCATATGGTTTTCATTTTGATTAAGTGTTTGTTTCCTTTATTCAGTCAAAGACATTCTGAGTGTTGACTTATTCGACACTGAAGGACTCAGTATGACTTCGTTATATTGCATGCCATCTGCGAAACAGCAAAGAAGTGGCCACTCCATTTTGCAGAGAAAACATGCTCTGACAGAACAGGACAATTTACCTCTTATGTTTTGTGTTTAAGCTTTGCAAGGCATTATCTTAGCAGTTTTCCTGATGAAAACTAAATGATTTTTTAAAATGTACTTCATTTAACCTATTTACACTCCATGTAAAATCGTGAGTTTGAAAATACTTTTTCCACTATCACATATATTACAGAATATTTAAACTGTTACAAGTATAGTAAAATACTTTCAAGGTATTTTGATTTCTCAAAGATGCAGTATCCTTATAGTTACATTTTTGTACTAAAACCTGATTTACTGTGGAAACCGATGAGAATTTAAGCCTTTTCAAGGTACCAATGGGCATGACATTCATAAGCATACATTACACGGCAACTGTTATGCTATAGTGGAACTGTGAAAATACAACAATCCTTAAACTTCTTTGTGCACTTCTCCAGTTAACCACAGGCAAAGGCATAATACATACAATAACATGAGCTGGTTTCTTAAGAAGGTAGTACTTTCTTTTACAGTGTTTATTTCTAATTTTTCCTTTTCCAATTTTTGTATTTTTTAAATAAATTTTATTTTTATAACTTATATTTTTATTAAAAAAACTGTTTATTACCTGCACATGGGTGGAGGCATGTGGAAGTGCTGGGGTTTATATGGACAAGTGTATAGATGAGCATGCAGGAGTTGGGCGGATATACTGAATGATCTTAAGACTTGTCTGCTGTGGAAGATGCAGTTTCACACACTGACCTTTCCAAACCAAAGTCCAAAAAAAAAAAAAATCAGTGGGATATTAATAGTGAAACTTCCTCTGATTTTGAGGTATCCACCTTAAATAAAGGAGAAAGAGATTTTTTCCATTAAACAGCATTTATTATCAGAAGCTAAATTTATAAACGGCAACTAGAATACATTTTCAATGTGGCTAATGGAAAATGAGAGTTATGATCACTGTTATTCCCATTATTAAAGGGGAGATAGGTTGCCCAGCTATTTGTCCATGCTCCGCACTGTGAGTTTACCCCAAACATCAACATCACTGATGTAATTTTCAACACTGTTAATTTTGTTATACATTACTCCAGGAAATAATCATATATACAAGTCAGTCTAAATCTATTTAATTAATTGTATAAGCATGATAGAGAATAAGGAATACTGCATCTTCATCCCAAAGTATAAACTGCTGTTGCAATGAGCCAATTTTACAGTGCTGAATAAAACAGGTGTTCAAAAAATAATGACAATTTAAAATTTAAAAAGTTCTGTATCAAAGCTGCTTGCTCATTGATGTTTTCCTATAATCCCGGCTACTGAGATTGCTTGACAAATCCATTGAATCCTTTTGAAAACATTTGAAATCTGACACTTTGTGGCAGTTTCCCTTGTAAGCCATAATGGGTATGGTGGATATTACTCATCCTTTACTTACACTTAAAAGCATAAATCTCTGTCTTTCCCAAAGAATGGGATACTGTGTAGTTTTCTGTCCCCGCTGCTCAATTAAGATGGACCTACTGTGTTGTGTCAAAATGGATCTGGTATTTATGCATGTTATGTATGATGTAAGCCTTCATCATGGTTATGAAATGTCACAGACCTGCAGTGGGATACCAGGATTTTTGATGAATCCACCCTGGAGCCATCGCCTTTGGTCTCTGCACAAGCACAGAAGTCTGGCAGGTCTGAACCGCAGCCACTGAGGGAAGGACACCCTGAGAATCTGGGGGACATCAGCTCCACATCCAAGTAACTTCTCTTAAAATACTTCCGAAGGGGAAAACAAACTAGGAAACAACCTCACAGAGTATGCAGGGTCAAAACCTGTGGGTGCTGGTATGAATAAGAAACTTGCCAAGAACCATACTGGGCACTTCAAACCCAACGGTGGACTACTGCTGGTAGTGTAAGCTGTCTAGAGGTAACAGCAGCATGAAAAGCCCTTACACGTGTGCCGGGAAGGCTGAGGATACACTTCCTGCCTGTGAAATAAGAAAATCTAGTGTACACTCCTTTTACCTTTCGGCTTCATTCTGTTACCATTGACATGCTCTGTGCCTGTGTCCCTTAGGGTGAGTGCTGCTTCAACCCTGTATCGCTCTGGGGTTTCTTGAATAAAACCAGACCCTCTTTCTGTTGCAGTGTCTCCTATGCATAAAGTAATGGGCAACCAGCTCAAAGACAAGGGATTCAAACAGATCAACCTCAGCCTGGGGAGATGAACCTCCCCAGTGTCTGTGATACATATGATCCTCCTTGGGGCAGTTCAGCGCTGAATGCTGAAATTTAAGGCCTCTCAGTTTCTCTTGAAGAAGTTTTTGTCTCTTCATTGACTACAGGGGAACCCTAGAGAGGACACTGGTCTCTCCCAGTTATACCCTGCCTTTGTGAACAGCATCAATCTCTCTCATTGCTCCTCTTGTACGCTAACAGAACGGCCTTAAGAGTTTCTGGTCAAATAAACTTAATTTTCTATGGGAGAAAAAAAATCACAGATCCCGAAAGAAATTCTGTATGCCATTGGTTCTTCAACTGAATTACTGCTATTCAAGTAATTAGTTGGTAAAATGTTCTTTGGCAGGAAAATGTTTTTATCAATTGACTTCTTTCCCTAAATGCTGAGAACGACAGACCGATTCAAAGGGACGATATTGAAGTACACAGAAGACAGACCTAAGATGTAATTGATGAACCATTTCACACAGAACACACTGACACCCAGTCTGTTAAACCAAGAGCAGTAGTGCTGCTGGCAAAGACCCAGTTCTGCTGCCCTGCAATGCCTCATGGCATATACTGGAAGCCCTGAACCATTGCAGCCTTTCCATGCTTTGCACGGACACTTGGCAGCTCTGCTTCATTCCTGATTTGGAGATGGATACTGAAATGTTGCGAAATTTGGTGGAAGGTGATTACCAATATGGTCAATGGGAATCGAGAGAGGCATTTCTCCCACAATGGCTGTGAATAATTTGTTTTAGGTTTCTCTGCCAACCACTCGACAGAGGGAACCGTGAGCTCTAACAGTACTGAACTTCTTCTTTCAGAGAGCTGACGAACTATCCAGTACTGGGGAATATGAAGAATATAAAGACAATCAAAACTCTGGGGCCTGTAAATGCTGTTATAAAGTATTATCCCAGTCATATTAATCCTCAATTAACTGTAATTGCTTTCAGTATCTGTACGTGTACTCTGTGTTCGTTTCTCTTAAAGATTACCTTGATTTCAGAATCCCCACAACATTACTATGGTTACTTCAGGAATCAGAAACTAATTCAGACTGGTCAAACATTTAAAAATGAACAAGTGGCATCACAAGTTTAATCTGTGCAATTCCTGGAACCAAATATTCATAATTAAATGCATTGCAAAAGACCTTTATGTATACATCTTTCATCTCTAAGCTATAAAAATCTCAACACTTAAAAAATCTTGCCAAGCCTCCTCTTTGTCAAATTTAGCTGAATAGGCAGATCCTTGTGAGGAAAGAAAACAGAAAAACACTATTCTGTTTGCACGAACAACTGATGACTAAGAGTTTCTCTCTTTCCTACATAATTAAATTAATACAAATTGGTTCACAATTATAGGGCTGTATGGGAATGATCAAGAATTTCCTTTTATTTAATCTGAAAAGGCTTGGATTGAAAATCCCAGCAGAAGCAGCCACTGGTACCCATATAAAGGGCCATTTATATCATACTAGACAGCTGGCAAAATCTTGTTATTCCCTAACTCCCAGGGAGAAATCTAATGTCTTGCAGAGCATCACTGCAGAAACATTTCTCCTTCCTACTTATGGTTCATCCACTGACTCCTATCAGCTCTTTCCTTTATCTTTCTTGCTTTCTGGACACAAGTATTATGTTGAAGGAAATGAAAGTACTTAATTGTGGTACCTAGCGGGTCAGTGAAACCATCAGAAAGATTAACTTAAACGATTTTACGTGCTATTTCTGCCTACCCCCCAATTCTGTTGTTGTGGAGTAAATTATTGTCTTGAGAGCCATTTTACTCATTATTGCTTTTTCTCTGCAAGAGATGCAGCCGTTTCTTCTCTGTTTTGTTTTGTTGGTACATTCAATTCCATTTTATGAATAGCTGCACCACTAAACTTGGTACCAGTGAGTGCAAGATCTGACTATTTCCTTGTATTCAAATAATGGTCACAGGGAAGAGGATATCTGCATGAAAGAAAACTGCACATTGCGAATGGGGTAGTAGTTTTCAGATGGGCTCTTTCTATAGGTATCAGAAAACGGTTCTAAATAAGTCCATGGTAAAACATAGATACTTAATATTGTACTTTCAGCAGAGATGCTGCTGCCCCTTGTTTATTTTACAGATTTCAACAACAACAAAAGAGAAGAAAGGGGAAAAAAAGATAAAAGAAAAAGGTTAAATGGCTGGTGTCCTCTAGGGAATAATGGGAAATTATGGTACAATATTAAAATGCCACCATCATTATTGCAAAAGTCTGCTCAAGTGACCCTTCACCTCCGACAGCGGGACCTCTCCAGCAGAATCTTCTTGCCTACTCACACGCAGCTTGTCTGTAGCACAGCTTGGGCGTAATGCTGACAGTGGCCAGATGGTATTCAAAACAAGGGAAAAAGATGGGATAATAAAGGTCTAGCGGTCTTGCTTTCATCCTCATCCTCATCGGTTTGTGGTATCTAATCCTCCAGTCAGCAGTGATTTTTCAGGAACAAAATGTCCGACAGCTGAGAAAACATACAAGCTATAAACATTTTTTGTCAAAGGATGCAGCATGTAAAATAATGCCCATTCCTGTAGCATTTTGGCTGCTATTTCCCAGGTGACTGTGATGACACTTTCAGGGGGTAGCCATGCTAAGGGGCAGACGGGGTTAACTTCAGACGGCGAGGAGAAGAGTGGCACTTCTTTTCCTGCTTTCTTTTTTAAAATTTCTGTTATTATTTTTTTGTTATGGACATCAAGGAAAGCCCTGCCTGTTAACACTGTAGAGGGGGATTCAGCCTGCTGAATTCACTCCGGGTAGTTAAGAGACCCAGCTCTTAAACTCGGCTGGAACAGGTAGCGTTTCTCAAACCAGCATGTGCCTGCGGCGGTGGAGCGCCAAGTGATCTGAGCGGGAAAAGCTGCGGTCACAGTCTGCACACTTGAATGGCTTCACTCCTGTGTGCTTGCGGTAATGCCTCGTCAGTTCGTCGGAGCGAGCAAACTTCCAGGTGCAGCCTTCCCAGGTACATTTGTAGGGTTTTTCGCCTGGGAGAGACAAAAGAAAGAGGGGAGAGGGGGAAAAACAGGTGGTGACTTTCCCCTTGCTGCTCTTAATCCCTGCAACCCCCCCTGCACGCTTCCCATGAACACCCACTGCCTAGAGGTTGCTTTAGGCCAAATTACACAATTACGATGTACCGAATCTGCTGAATATAAGGAAAGGGCCTTTGAGATTTATCATTCCTTTGGCATTCACATGACTAAGAAAATCAACAGGATTAAGGCAACAATATAGATCCTACCTTGCAGGGGTGACGTGGGGATTAACATCAGGACAAAGGACTGTATAATTATTCTCATGATTACCATACAACTTTGCTACCCTTGTTTTGTCAGGCTACACTTTCTCCCAAAATGGCCAGATTACCTGCGATTTCAGCAACTTATCATAGGCTGCCACAGACTTCTAGTTATTTTAATGAAGTTTATGAAGTTTTCTAATTATCTGTGTAAACAACACTGCCAGACATTTTTTAGCAAGCTGGTAAAAATGAACTAAAATTTTCCAATTAAACATAAAATTCAATCCGAAAAATGTCCTTTTTACTTATTGCACTTACTTTCGGTAAAATTAATTTTTCATGTAAGGTGCTACCAGGAACAGTGTACAATTTTTAAATGTAGTCAGCCAAGGGACTTGCACAACACTGTGGATAAACACGCATTTAATTCAGTGAAAATAGACTTGGGCTAAGCGTAGTTTTTTTGGAAAATCCCACCCTCTGCTTTTTATTTAAAGGTAAGCATGATGCATGCCCCACATTCTGTGCTGTATCATGTCAGAGGAAGAGATTAATACAACTGGATTTTGTGCTTTCATAGAGCAAACTGGTATAAACCCCCATTTTTGCCATGTTTGTAGGCTATACTTACTTGTGCTTTCTATGACCAGCTCTCAATGTCTACATCTTAAATGCTCCTGGCAGTTACCTTGATCCCACCGTTGATCATGCACCAAAAGTGAGGAAGGGAAAATGTGTGGAGTCTGTATGCAACTTCCTCTGGTGTGTCAAAAATGATTTTTTCCCTCCCCTTCTGAAACCAGCTAATCACAACCAGGACAGCAAAAGAGCATCTCTGCAGCAACTGTTTCCTTTGTTAGGCACAATCATTCCTCAGTTATTTATTATCTCTTATGAATCATGAGCAGCTTGCAAGAAACTATTTCAATTACATGAACCAGTGATGCAACACTTGCTTTGTCGTAGGCAGCACCTCCCTCTATGCGTCTCTTCAAAAGTCAATAAATGCTTTGCCAAGAGCCCTCAGTCTCAAAAGAAAATTCCCGAGTAAGAATATCATCACAAAGTTGAAACAGACCTGAGAAGTCCAATTGAAATGACTATGGGTGCCTCTGTAAGGAAATCGGATGCTGTACAGGCATGTCAACAGGGTTGTCAGCAACATTTGAGCTCCTTGGGTTGGTACCTTCTGTGCACCATCTGGGCTGCGCTGCAGTTTTGGTGTCAGATGGGGGTGGGAAACAGTTGCTGTGAGAAGAATCCAGCAATCCAGGCTCTGAGATAACCATGGCCCATAGCTGCACCAGCAGCAACTTAGCCTAGATAATTTTATAGTTCTCAGAGAAGCACAAAGCACCAAACAGTGTTCATTGCTCCTGCGTGGCTGCAGCGTTGGGTGCCTGGAATCCCACAGCTGCTGCGAGCTGGAAGGCACAAGCTTCACGGCAGATGGTGGGTAGCATGCTCTTGCTGATGACACAATGCTACAAAATGTGCTCAGATTCACCACCGAACTGTCTTACATACATATCCCTGCCACCAACAGTTGGTGAGAAGCACCGCACAAATATAGCAGCGCCCCCATCCAACTTGGCAAGTCCATCCTAATGCTCTCGTCACACCACATTAACAGTTCCCAAGTGGAATGCCTGCCCTGTCCATCCTCAATGTACTTTTAAACTCTTTTGGTTTAGACTCTGGATATTGCCCTGGTTGGCCTCTTTGATCACAGAGACTTCTTGAGCAAAGCATGGGGGTATTTCTTAAAATTCAGATTCTCATTTAAAAGCATCTGAATTCTAAGTCTCTCCTACCACAGAGAATCATAGAACCATAGAGGTTGGAAAAGACCTTTAAGACCACCTAACCCAACTTTTAACCTAACACTGTGAAGTCCACCACCAAGCCATGTCCCTATAAGCACCACACCTACATGTCTTTTAAATACCTCCAGTGATGGGGACTCAGCCAGTTCCCTGGGCAGCCTGTTCCAATGCTTGACAACCCTTTCGGTGGAGGCATTTTTCCCGATATCCAACCCAAACCTCCCCTGGCACAACTTGAGGCCATTTCCCCTGGTCCTATGGCTTGCTGCTTGGGAGAAGAGACCAACACCCACCTGCCTGCAGCCTCCTTTCAGGTAGTTGTAGAGAGCGATAAGATCCCCCCTGAGTCTCCTTTTCGCCAGGCTAAACAAACCCAGTTCCCTCAACTACTCCTCATAATACTTGTGCTCCAGACCCTTCACCAGCCTTGCTGTCCTTCTCTGGACACGCTCCAGCACCTCAGTGTCCCTCCTGCAGTGAGTGGTCCAGAACTGAACACAGTATTTGAAGTGGGGCCTCACCAGTGCCAAGTCCAGGGGGACAATCACTGCCCCATCCCTGCTGGCCGCACTGTTTCTGACACAAGCCAGGATGCTGTTGGCCTTCTTGGCCACCTGGGCACACTGCTGGCTCATGTTCAGCCGGCTGTCAACCAGCACCCCCAGGTCCTTTCCCACCAGGCAGCTTCCCAGCCGCTCTGCCTCAGCCTGTAGTGTTGCCTGGGGTTGTTGTGACCCAAGTGCAAGATCTGGCCCTTCTCCTTGTGGAACCTCACACAACTGGCCTCAGCCCATCAATCCAGCATGTCCAGATCCGTCTGCAGAGCCTTCCTACCCTCAAGCAGATCAACACTCCCACTCCAGCTTGGTGCCATCTGCAAACTTACTGAGGGTGCACTTGATTCCCTTGTCCAGATCACTGATAAAGACATTATAGATATCCACAAGATCCTTCCCTTCAATAGCCTCTTTGGCACACAAAATCTCAGATCTTCTTTCCCTCGGTAGAAGACAAACAGAGAACCTGAGGCAGGAAGGGATGGTTGGTGAAAGAAAAATACCAGAAATGGTTTCTTTGTCCATTAAAACAGTATCACTTTGGGTAAGAAATGAAAGTCAGCTGATGGAAGGACATGAGTGTGGGTCACTTAACTGGAGTTCCTAGTTGCTGCTTCCAGCCTCCCTCCTCAATGAGTCCTGCTCACCCAGCCCCTATAGAGCTATGTGAAAGAGACAGGACTAACCACATTCTTCTCAAGCTATTTACACCACTGAAGGAAAATCACTCTTACAAGCTCAACTTAAGAAGACCTTTCATTATTTTCAATTAAATATATATGTATAGCACAAGAAGGAAAAAACAGGCAAAGTAGCATTACTCTGAAGATATTCACTCATATGCACCTTAAAAAAGCCACTGTAAAGAGAGCTGTGAAAGATAAGATTTTTAATTAAGATTAATCAACATTTTACACAAACCTAATTCTTAGGGGAATAATAATAATAATAGTAACAACAGCAATAATACTTTTCTGTTAAAAACCTACATAATCTGTGGATGGACAGGTGCTTGAAAAAATATGTTCTTCATAGTTAATACTATATAAACTTCTGTTTGGTAACACTCCAGGCATGAAAACTGACCACTGAGTTTGTAAAAAACGGAAGATTCAGGAGTTCAGGGGATGGAGAAAGGACCAACAGGAGTAGAATTACTGAAGGATGGGAAGCTGGTGTCAGGTATTACATACCAGCTTTGGCTGATGAGCTTGAGCACTCATAGCTGAAATACTCAGTACACTCAGAAGAGAGAAGCTGGATGTCAGCAGGGCAACCCAGAAAGCAGTGAGTGAGGATGTGAACAGAACTAGTTTGCTAACTGGAAGAAACTAGCCCCAGTGCTTATATATATATGTTCGTATTATCCATCTCCATTTCAAGACCGGATTGCAGTGGAGTCAAAGTCAAATACTCAAGCATTTTGACTCAGACACTTCTGCCTTTTTGTGAGCACTTGACTTAAGTGTCTAAGAAACTCTCAGGTTCAAAGCATGGGCATGTTTTGGCTCCTTCAATGGTTTGGCAGCCACTGAAGCAAGGGTGCAGCGTTACTGTCATGCACCCAGACACTCAAATTCTCGCTCAGCTCTACGGAGCAAAAGCAGATGGTGTAAGTCTTGCCCAGGGTAGTGGAAACATGGGAACAAAGGAGAAGACAAAACAGTGGACAGTTTTTGGAAAATAGTAGTAAAGAGAACTGTAGAAAGAGACTAAGAACCTGTGATAACAAGAGGAAAGAAATAAAAGTGGAAAAAGAACCATGTTAGTTAATTCAATTTTCTGAATCTGTAAAGTTTTAGACTTAAAGAAGCTACCCATTTTAAAATAAATGCCTGAAGCTGTGAATATTTTCATGGGAGTTGACCCTCTACTTTTGCACCTGTCTTTGACAGCTCTATGGTTTTGTCCCAAAATCTATCAAAAAGATCCCAAAACACTGAGAACTTGCATTCTAATGCTATTTCACAGCTTTGTCTTGCAATACATGGACAGCGAACAGTATGCGAGGACATGCATTCACATGGATCAAGTGGGATCCTGGACCATAAAAAAGTGCTTCTATACAGCTCCCTGTAGAAAAAGGGTATTTTCTATTATTTAGGGAGGTTAATTATAAAGTTTTAAAGATATGACTCAAGGCCCCAAATGGAACTAGTTCTTTTTTAAATCTTCTGTTAACAAAACATCTATTTCTAAGAGCCCTCCAAAGCCTTGCTTTTTGTAATCCATATGCCAGAATCCAAATTAGTTTAATTACTTTTACCATATTATTTTTCCTACCCTACCATGACTCCCCTCGCTTAAGCACTTAAGAACCTAGTTACAACTGTTACTTACTAAATCTCCCTAAACTGAAGCAAATAATGAATTAATAATGTTGAATAATGACCACTGCTCAGTCAATCCTTCCAAAACTTTCTGCCCTCCCCACAGTCCAACTTCTGTCTTCCCATATCCTCATTCATGTACTCTTAACATCCAGAAGACCCAAGGAAATAAACCCCTCTCAAACTTTTACTTTATAACCCTCTAACATTCACATGTTCCTTAAAAGAAAGCCTTATGTAGGTACCAGCAAGAGACTATGATGTGTAACAGATAAAGGGACTAGGGTCTCTTCTACCCCAGGCAGAATTTCCCATGTGGTATGTTCCTCGGCAGTTATCCTCTGCCCATCAACTAGCTGGAATCATGGTATTTGATGCCAGATGCTTCAAGGTCAGGCACCACAAAACCACCACGTAAATAATTATGGGTTACTCTGCCAGCGCAGAAACTGCTCTGGAGCTCCAGGAAATAGAGCCAGGCTTATGTTCCCTAGGCAAGGAACTTTATTTACTGCAATTGCAGATGCCCTATGTACTACCTGTGTGCTTGCAGTTCCTTTCATTTGTGTGTTATTTAAGCTTCATTTATTCATCAGTCTAGCAGGCTCCTGGCAACCATGTCATTAAGTAACAGTGAGGTAGCACCACCTACTACCAGGGCAGACAACATCCCAGTGATCAAGTTCCAAGCTGATTTCCTTCTCTGGCATAAACTCACCTCTCTCTGGTATACCAGGTGAGTGCCATGTCCCTTCTTATTTGTGTCTTCTTCAGACATCCCCATCCAATTTTTCTGCACATGGAATTGTCACCATGACTCCAAGTTAATACCTCACTTCTCTGCAGCCCCTTCCTGCAATGGTATTGAGCACTTTGAAAGACTGGTAAGATTTTTATTCCAAATATGAGTCAACTAGAAAATAAATATAAGGGATTGTTCAGGGGTACAGGATTAGCCATCTTGTCAGCTGTACTTAAGCCTTCATCACCCTGGGAAAGAACCACATGCTGAAATCCCACTTTTGAGAAGGACAAAGTTAGAAAAGCACTTGGAAACAAAACTTGGCTATAGGTTTGTGTAGCTTTTCCAGACTGGGAGGGTGGGAGCATAGAGGAGATGCCGCCCCTCACCCTGTTCACAAAATACAATGGGTTTGAGTCAAACTTGCACGGTTTAATAGGTGGCATCTGCCCAGCCCTGCTATCTACAGCCACATCTTTATACACACAGTTTCCATTGCCATTGCTCTTGGAGGAGTATTTGCCACATAAAAACAGTGATGTCCTAAGGATTTATCCCATATCAAGTCAAAAGAAAATAAATCATTCAGTAAGCATGCCTCTGCCTATGTTCAATGATGTTGGATTTTTGAGTCAAAGTCAAGAGATGTGCAGCTTTGCAGGGTTGAGGACATCTCCTGGTGACTCCTACTTTGGTTTCTGTTACAGGATATTATGCAATATATACAAGGTGTAGTATTTATGTCAGCCAGTTCCAGCTCCCATGCAAACACCAGGATTGTTCTGAAACACATGGGATAGTCACACTGTACCCATATTGATAGGACTCTGGAAGGGGAAATCATAAATTGAAAACCACAAATGATGGCCCATTAGATTTTGCATTTCTACTAAAAATAAGCAATTTCAGGCAGAAAAGAATCTTCTCACAGCAAAAACACTATCTGATAATGAGCATCCTCAGGCACTGTGAGAAGACGGCAGCTTAGCTTTTAGACACAAGGGAAAGGGAAAAATGACAATGGCTTTTTTTTTGTGTGTGTGTGATATTTTTCTTAGTATAATTTTTTAATGAAAAAACATCAGAGCACTTATAAAGCACTTTCCAACTTCAAAGTGCCTTATAAAGCTTTTTAAAAAATGTAATCCTTCATAAAGGTCTGACTTTTTAATAGCGCTGTGTAACAAATTATCATGTACATTCTGCAGATAGGAAAACCAACACAGTGAGCATCAGCAACCTTCCCAAAACTGCAGAGAAAGTGAACAGCAATGCTGTGACTTACACATTAGAACCACCTTACTTTCTGTAATGAAGCTGCTAGAACTCAGTTTCATCCCTATGAAAGTTTGAAGTATTTTCAATCATTTTGATAAAAAAATATCCAATTTAATTGCTTAGATACCTTTCTAAAGGTCATTTGGGATCTCCAAGTTTCCAAGTTAATGATCACTATATCTCTTTGGTGAACATAGTCAATTTGACTTTTGTGTTCCAGTATTGTCAAAATATGCAAATAAAATATCTTTCTGGGAAGAGATTAAAGTTTTCTATCAATTGAGCAAGTCTGGCAAAGCAATTTCTACAAGCAGAACAGGAACATACTGTGCTGCCTGAGACACATCTTGAAATTCAGGTTTTTTATTCCTTGTTCTCAGTCTGACTTAGGCAGAGAACAGGGACATGATTTTTTCATGTGAAAAGCAGGAACAAAATGATTCAAAAATACAGTGACAGTCTCCACTCTAAAACAAAAGACAGAACTTCACCATGCTTTTGGCAGCTCTTGAACCAATTACTTAAAGCCTTCATTTCTGATACTTCAGGTGTGAGTCCTTTTCCCACATCACAACACACAACTACCTTTTCATTTCACTGCATTGCTGAGCTTGGGTCTTACTTGCCATCCTGACCCTTCTTACTCCTTCTGCAAGATCAGTACTAGTTCAGCAACCTTACCCCTCTCCTGCTTCTGCTATTGTCCTGCACGCCCCTCTAGGTATACAGATGCCTCAATTTGCCATTATTTTAATACAAATTGTAGCAAAAAAGCCTTTATGACCAGACTTAGAAAATTCAGTTCTCCACAATTTAAGAAGGCAAATCCATTACGCTAGTCTCAGCACTGTTCTGTCACTGCATGCACAGGAGAGAAACGAAGAAGGGGAATCCAAGAAGCCTCTTTTCCACATTTCCTCTTTCTGGGCTTCTGCACAGAGACTTTGCCCCACAGTGGGACATACCTAGTACTATATGAGATACAAATGAATTAACGCTCTGAGATGTAGGATTAGTTCCATACATTGACAAGGGCATTGCTGACGTAAAATGATAAAATTTTAACTCCCATAAAACCAGAAAAAATACAATTTTTGGAAATGTAAAAGGCCTCTTCCTGTGCACCTGAATCCAGAAGCCAGACCAAAGCCCAACAGTAGATGACAAACATGATTTTATTATCCTTCCTGATAATTTTTCCTGAGTGATGTGGTACATGTATAAATATTTAGTATCTGTTAAGTGCATATATACACTTATCATGTATGTATGTTTATATATGTATTTGTAGTGGAAGATGGCACGAAGCTTTCTCCTTCCCTCCAGCCACAGCAAATACATGGGAACTATCAAACTTCCAATGCTGTAGGGAAGGCTGATATTTTCCCTTGTACAGCTGCATTCACTCAACAAGTTATCTGGGAAAGGTGATGCAAGAGATCTGTACGTCCATCAGCAGGCAGCTGCACTGAGGGTGCCAGCAGACCTGCACACTGACTCTCTTTAATTGGGTGCTGCAGGCCTGGGTTTTAGCCTGGCTTTCCCAAATAAAACACCTTTCCTTCATCGAAAATGTATGTAAATGTATGTCATTGTGAATATAATAAAACACATTTCCATCATTCAATACTCCTCTGGAGACATTCAAAACCTGCCTGGATGCAACTCCGTTCAACCAGCTGTAGGTGACCCTGCTCTAGCAGGCATTGGACTAGATGATCTCCAGAGGTCCCTTCCAACCCCAACCATTCTGTGGTTCTGTGATTCTGTGACTGTGGTCCATAACCACAAGACAGACACCAAACAAGTGACACTTCCCTTTCCATCTGCCCACGATTCTGCTACTGTCACTCCTCCTGGATGCTCCAGGGATTGCTCCACTATGCTCAAGAGCAATAATGACGCTTCTCAGTATAAAAGCTAGACCTTCCACTACCTGTAAAAAACAAAACAACAAACAAACCTCCAATAAAATAAACAAAGAAAAAAACAACAACAAAAAAGTTTTGCACAACTGATTATTTGTTGTTTGCACTGTGCTAGAGGTCAGGCTCAAGCAGAGGCCGGGACCCTGGTGTAATGGGCTGTCTGCAGAAACAGAACATTAGAAAACACACCCCCCATTTAAGCAGATGAGTTGTGAATGGAATTAAACTTCCCAAATGAAGAGATACCATTTTTTACCACCATAAAAAGTAGAATAAATATATACGATACTAAAGAAAAAAATTAACTGACAAAAATACATGACAAGGAAAAAGATTATTAGAGGTAATGTGACCAAGATACCACTACATTTCATCTCCTATGTGGAGAAAACACTGAAGTGCAGAAAATAACCCCTTGCCCTACAGAGATGTCATCTGATCTTCTTCCTTTCCCATTGAACATGAAGCTTTTGTAAAATCTCCCCAGTCTCCTACCTATTTATCTGCAAAAAGTGAAGACTGAAAACACTAGCTTTCAGGCTCTACTTCTCGTTTCCTTTTAGCCTTGGAACAAAGAAAGCAGAACCTCCCCCCTTAATAAAACATTAAAACAAAGGCTTTTGTGAAGCTTACTTGCAGTTTTGAAATGCTCCACTCTCAAAGGCTGTGCTGCTGATCGAAGGCTGCCCTAGAAAGGACAGGGAGCGTACAAGCAAATCCACGCACTTCCCAAAAGACACAGGGTATCGCCAGTAATGGGCATTTCAGCAGCAAGTTGCTCTCCTGTTCCCTCTGTCAAGGACTGAATAGGCTGCAAGAGTTAACGTCCTTGGAAACCCTGTATTATGTATTTACTCCTCCAGAACTGGGTGCAACATCTGGGAAAGCATTTTGGAGGGAATGGGAGTAGAGAGGTCTTTCTCGCCTTCATGCCACTGCAGGGCTACACATGGTAGGCCACAATCATGCCTGAGACCTTAAGTGAACTGCAGTTCTTTGGAGGTAGAATATTAAGTACTAAATGGTTTGCTTAGAGAAAATTTCATTCTGCATAACGAAATTATCATTATTCCCTCGTGCCACACACAGACAAAACACATACGCACCCCATATTTACAAAGTCAAGGGGCACTGTTGCAAATATTTTTCATAACCTGGAGACTGAAAGCAATCACAGATGCAATTAGACTTGCTTTCCCATCAAAGTACCTTGGAGTAACCACATGGGCACTCTTCCATATCGGCACAGCATCAGACCTACAATGCAGAGGAATGACTCCCTGTGTGTAAGGTGAATTCAGAGCTTGCAAAATGTGCCAGAAATGAAATCATTTAACTTTCCACAGAGTGGCTATTGGAAGAGAACTGGATGTACAAGCTCCTTGTGGTATGGACACCTGCCCGTAAGTAGCTGGACTCAAGACAACTATCTCACTACATCCAGAGGTTCTCATTTCTGAACATCACATTACTAGGCTGTGATGGCATTGGTGTGCCTGCCTTTATACCCTGGTACATATTGCACCAGCAGACATCTGCTTTTAAAAATATTTCTGTCCTGAAAGGTGAACACCGTCAAATCAATGGGAATAGGTTGAGGCTTCAGCAGCCCTGTTTATTAAATAATCCGTTTATCTTCTAAATAGAAACTGCATGAAGAAAGAGCAGAAAAGCTAGAAATGAAAACTTCCATGAAATATACTGGTTTCCACATTGGAAACCTCTACTGTTTATTGAAACTGGCAGTAAATTTTAAACAGTAAAAGAAGGTATTTCTTAAAAAAAAAAAAAAAGTTATCACCCAATACAAATAGAACCCCCTATTTTACTTAAAGCAAATTAGTTTTTCAATTGGCTTTGTTTATTTAAATTCCCAGTTTCTGGAACAGCATGTGAACCTGCTGTTGCAGCTGTTTTCACCTGACAGATTTACGTGGAGGAGGGAGAGCTCTGGGGTAAGGGCTTAGGGAGCCCATAGGACATGAGAACAAAAACCTGGGCTTTTGAAGAGCGAGTCTGGTCTGGAGGGTAGGTAACAAAGAGGTGTTAATTTTAAAGTAGGCCAAAAATCTACACAGTTCAAGTCAAATCCAGAAGGATTATTTAAAAAATGTTGCTTCCTCCCAACATCTGCCTAAAGAAAGGTTTACAAACCTGTAAATATCTCTCTGGAGCTCATAGCTAGCAAAAGGCATTAAACAGACCTTAAGAAAACAACGGGTAATGAATAGAGTTTCAAAACTTACAGAGCAAAAATAACTTTTTTTGGTGTCTCTGACTTCTTAAGTCTGCTCTGAAATTGCTCAAAGGAAAATGTGAACAAAGACTAATGACAGGGGCCCTCTCATATTAAAATAATACATGGAGCAACACTGAGTGAGAGGAATGCAATGTTTGAAAAAGCACAAACTAAATAAAACACCCATGTACTCACTAGCCTTCCCTCTTCTAGGGTAGTGTCTCAACCCAGCTATAAAGAAACATCTCAGGGAGGAAATGTTACTTTCTCAGGTACAAAACTCTATTCCTGAGATGTTTACTGCCTCCACGTAATGCCGCTGAAGACCCCCTGACACTGACAAATAGGCTTCATTACATCTATGGCAAAGGTATTTGCTCTCATCTCTCAGGAATGATATAGGCGTTGATCAAGGACAAAGCACCAAACACTAAAAAATTCATCTGGCCTGGGGGCTATGTTCAGCCTGCCTCTGTAAGCGCCTAATGAAGCACCCACATCTTCTGCAGCAGCAGCGCTGAGAAGAGTGACTTCGACCTGGTGCTGGTTGGGGCTCTTGGATGAAAAGCAGCAGTTGCAGCCCAGTATCTGAGCCCCACAGAAGGTGCTCTGGTTACAGCTTTTGCCCTCCTCCATCCCTCCAAGGCAGGAGCAAAACCACGGCTGTGGCTATATGATGCCCTACACTCACAGACTAAATCCCTTTCTACTTCACACCAACTGCAAAGTTCCAGGCTTTTGCTGCCATTGACCCTAGAAGGCCACTCTGCCATGCTCCTCCAGAAATTTCTAACTAACAACTAAAGTAAGGTTGCACAAAAATACACGATGCTGATTACTCCTATAATAAAAGAAAATCCTACGGAGATGGAAGACAGGGAGCAGTCTCACGTTGTAAAAATATGTCCAACACAACCTTAAAGTGGGCATCTTCCTTCTTTACTGACTTCTTCAGGGTAATTCACGCAGTGTTTCAAACTCCTTGGGCTTCTCCATATAGTAAGAGGGTAGACACAATGAGCTAGAACTGGATTTAGCTGCCAGCAACTTTAGACGTGAAATCCAAGACAAATCAAAACTCCCTTTAAATGACAACGTAGCTGGTTAGATTTCTCAGGTCACAGTTCCCATGCCAGCACTGCTTTGAGACACGTTCACACCACCCAGTGTATTCTGCATACTTAGAAAAAAGGGAAGACCTTCAAATATCCTCCACAGGTACTACCCATTACACATGTTTCAAGTTTCTGTGTTCTTTAGCAGGCCCCCTAACAGACAGCATAATTTGCCTCTTCAGTTTACATAATATGCCTCAAATTTACATGCTCTCCCTATTTAAGAGGAGTCAGATGATTTCTATGAAAACTGCCTCATGATATGCAAAAGTTAGCTTTGGTACCGACAGGACTTTCATTCAGGTTAGAACAGAATACTGCAGACGAAGCAGCTTGTGGATGAAAAGTGGAAGAACCTTTTAGTCATGTGGTCAGCCTGTGGGACAGTTTGTCTGTGACCGGGCTTACCACCACATGCGTGCCCTGGGACAGCACCCACAGCCAGCAGCCACTGCCCTCCAGGGTCTCAGCTGGCAGCCAGGGCCTGACATCCCTTGATAATCATGTTTTTCATTATTTAATGAATTAACAAGGCAACTGAAATCAGTATGAATAAAAAAGGGATTGTGTGTTTTTCGTATGATCACTGCTACCTACCCGAAAGGTGTTTTCACTTTCTAATGTCTCCTTTGCATTCTTTCTGGAAACAAGCCCAAAGAGTCCTGGATGTGTCTTCTTGTTTTCCCTCCAATTTCTCCCTGAAACAGACTCCCCTGTCCTCTCTTTCCATACACACACTCTATCCACAACTATTATGTTGATTGAGGCTATAATGAAATCTAGTATTTCACCAGACTTTACTGCCTTGTCTTTGATCTGAGAAATGTTGTGACCATAAGGCTCTGTCCTGCTGCCTTCACCATATCCAGCTTATGAACCTATTTTCATTATAGTTACAGATGATTGAAAAATAATGACAAGTCAAGTGAAATTCAGCAAGGAAATTGCAAACGTTTTTGACTACTTTGCAGCTTTCCATTGACATTTCAGAAACGTTCAGTCAACTAGAGGAGATCAAGATGTATGTCCTCAATTTCACAGCATGAAAGTGTCTGTTAGTTTTTTCCTAAAATAATGAAATTTAAATAATGCTTTTTACAGTTTTCACAGATCTGTGATTTCCAGTTTCACCAACTTCACAGAACAATTATTAAAGTCTAGTTTTTATAACCAATATTAGTGTCTCAACAGAAGGCATGATTTGACTCTGATTTACATAAAACATATCAGATTGTCATCATCTCTCTTCAGAGGGAACAGTGTCTGTAGATCTTTCATGAACCAGTAGTAGAAAAGGAAATGGCAATTCGATGAGATAAATATTTTTTAAATTAAATTTTGATGGGGGGAAAAAAAACCCACCACCGTGGAAGGAACCACTTTACCTAGCCTGCAGTGCTCAGCTGTCTACTGGAAGTGTCAATGGCTAAAAGGCCTGAAATAGCTGTTACATATCATAAAATAACACTACGGTGGTTCAGCTCTCCATCTTCGAAGTAAAACCAGCAAACTGAAGAAAGCAAGTCCCACTTAGGGCTGCATGGGTGCAGACCTCACTGGGAACAGATTTCCCTATTCCTGCGGCTGACACCAGCACCTATGCCAAGTGCAACGCAGGCATACACAGACTGGGAATGCAACCCAGGGCTGCTGGTTTTCCCATTTTTAAAGATTAGTCTTTTGTAGAGTCACACATTAGTAATTTTATGTAAGTTCACTGAAGCAGAACTAACGCAACACAACTCCGGTGAGCCAATTTCTCACAGCTTCTCCTTGCAGAAAGAGTTGATAAACCTGAGCTGCAAGATTGCCTGTGAGCCCCGAAGGCTCTCCATCACACCCGATACCTCCTGATAGCTTTATTTGACGATCTGGCAAAACAACAACAAGAAGCTGATACTAGAAAGAGAAATTTAATACCCATGCTTGTGATTTATTACATGCTCTAACTATTCCGGGTTTCACTTGCCGTTTTTCTAGTCGGAGAGATGATCGGTAATTCAAGCTCGCCCCCCAGTGGACTCCATGCCCACACCAGCACCAGACATTTTCAGGAGATGAGTGAGAAGTACTGGGGAGCTAGACAATAGCATACTTCAAAAACCTAGGAGTTACTCGAGTAGAATTAAATGCAACTGTTACCGTACATATT
Organism: Falco naumanni; assembly: GCF_017639655.2. Taxonomy (NCBI): domain Eukaryota; kingdom Metazoa; phylum Chordata; class Aves; order Falconiformes; family Falconidae; genus Falco; species Falco naumanni. Next base: position 45,552,015 of record NC_054055.1, read on the forward strand.
TTTTTTTTTCATTTTTAAATAAAAGAAGTATAAGAAGTAATACCTTCCAACCAACAAAGTTGCTCATCCTGTCAAAGTAACGCATTGTTTTTCCTCCTGTAACCAAATGACTGCGAATGTTTCAATGGCTATGCGTATAGAATCATGTTAAGTTGGAAAGGACTTTTAAGATCATGGAGTAAATGAAGAAAAAAAAAAAAAGTTCTCAAACACGTGCTGCTTAGGATGACAAACAATTGTCAGCGAGATCAGCCTGCCTTAAAAAAAAAGAGTCCAGATTATGCAATGCCGAGTTTCTGTGATCTTTTCTCAGAAAGTTTCCTACTGAAACTTGCTCACCCTTGCGTGCATAGCTGTCATACTTCATTTATACTTATCCAAAACTGCACTAATTACTGTGGGTCATATGTGAATAATTAACTTCTTTTGCCTGAAGCAAAAATAAAGGCCAAGATAAAAAAATTAAGATGAGATTAATACATAGAATATGCTCATGGCCAATTATCAAGTCTGAATATACCAACTGCTTACCAAGACCTGAGAAGTGTTCTGTAAAACACAGTTAATTTTAACAGCACAATACAGATTTCCTCACTGGATCTATTGGCTAAATTCGGCACTTACCTTCTCTAGACTACACTTCTTACATTGCAGCAGGCATGAAGACATGCCAACCTAAAGCAGTTAACAGCTGAATGAAGGTTTTTTGGGTTTATGTTATTTTTCTTTTTTCCCTGACAGAGTAAACCAACATCCAACACGACTGCAAAATATTTCAGGCAGCTGCCTTTTAAAGGGCTGGGGATTCGTTTCAGCCAGCTAACAGCCCGGTAGGTATCGGGGCTTCCTCTGTACTCAGCAGTGAAAGAGAAGCACCTTTGCAAGCCAATCCCTGGGTCTACCTGAAGAGGGAATAACGTGCCCCAGAGGTGCCAATCCCTCTTTGACTACCCAGAGATCCCAGACAGATAGCACAGCCTAGACACCCAGCTGTCAGGGAACCAAGGCTGGGGAGATGGATCCTATGATTAGAGCAGGTACAGAAACTCCCTTCATGCTGCTGGAGAGTTACAGCTGCAAAAGCTGTAATTAGCAACACCATTTCAAGCCTTTAGTGCCTAGTTTTGAGTACCCTGAGTGCACAGCCTGAGATTCAGTGGTGCACACTATCTAAGCCTGATGTGGGTGCGTTACCTGCAAGCGCTGGTCTGCCATGAGATCACTAATGAATTACAGACTCATGACAAATGTGATACACGGTGTTCTAAGATGTCACGGCAGAGAAGAACCTTCTGTTTTTCTGGGCTAAATTGCGTGTGACATTTCTGAGGTTGTACGCATCTAGTTTTGTAACTGAGCTCCTTGCGTGATCCTTGCTTACACTCCTGGGCTGCTCACCAGTCTTGCAGGCTAGAAAAGAGTGACTGACCCCCCCTGTGGTACAGGCACATAAGTGGTATTTTTGGTTCAAACCAAACAGTCTACTGTTTTCATGCCTCTACTGGCCTCTCCGCCTTCTCATCTGCTACAGATATAATGCTCAAAGAGATACAGCAAGAATAGGAAAAAAATTAGAAATCAGGGTGGGGAGAAGGAAAGTGACAGAGTAGGGTCAGATTGGGATAAAAGAAGTAAAACAAGAATGACAGAGAACAAGGTGAAAGGGTAAGGCTATATAAAATATATTGGAAGGGTAGGGGTGAAAGACCACACTGAAGATGGGAAAGAACAGGGAAGAGGAAAAAAAGAATTAAGACAAGACATGATAAATCAAGAGAGAGGAGAAGATGCAAGCATTAATAGGAAAATATGAAGAAACTAGAGTAACTGGCCTGGAGGGAAATGCAATGAAATTCCCAGATTACCAAAACATTTCTGCTGCTTAAGGAAGGACTCTTACCTTACAGATATTGGTTTAGTAGGGGATATTAAGATGGGAGCCTTGTTCAGTATTCCTCTCAACAAAAGTCCTACCAACCAAAAGACATGTTGGAAAGAGTGATGGAGACATGGCCTCATTAGAAATGTAGAAGCCATCACTTAATTTTTTAAAACAGTATCTCATACTCTTTGGAGTACATCACACCACAGAATGTGCCAGCAGATTCTCAGCAAAGAACAACATTGTGCTACATGCTGGATAAACACCATCTCTTATCCAAGGAGTTACAAGAATGCTGAAGTATGTTAAGAGCAGGGAGATCAGTAAGTTTAATTTAAGCAAATCAACAGCAGAGTAAGGAACAGCACTGGAATTCAGAGCATTCTGTCCACTGCCTTTCTAGCCATCCAAGCAACCCCCTTTTAAATTGCTCTTGATGACTTCAACTTGCTGCACTCGAGTTTATCCACAAAATAGGAGCCATTACACATCATTGCTTCAGCTACCTTTACATGCACGTCATGTAGACTAGTACTGGACCATAAAGTTTATAAGGATACCAGGTACTGATTGTTAAGTGTTATCATCACTGAATGAGACCCAGCTCATGAAGGCACCCCTCCTGCATCTCTGTTGTAGGGACCTTAGTGCAATCTGTTCTCATAAAGTAACTGTCTTCCCTCTGTAGTACATGGTAGGTGTCTCTGAAAGCCTCTGGAAAGAAATACTGAGGTCTTGACTTTAGACTTGAATAGAACTGAAGGCATTTAGTGGCACCTAGCATTCAAAGGCTACACCTGTAAAACCAAGTAGCAGCAATAAGAGCAGGTCTGTGGAGTGGAAAAAATGGCACTGAAGACCCACGTCCACACTATGCACTTCTTGAGGGTTTTCTTTAGACTAGCTCTGGTTGGTGCCAAGCAATGACCACCCATTGTTGAAGCAAAGCAGGTGTGTCCCTGGAGCCCACTTTTCCGTTTAGTTTTATCTGAAAGAAGTCTGGTTTGTGCTGACACTGCTCCTGTGCTGTGAATTGGGGATGACAGAGAAATTCAATTCAAAAGCACGCTCTTGATCTGCACCAGAACGCCAATGTTGATGCACTCGCAGACATCTCTCTTATTTAGGTACAGGCCTTTGGCTCTTGGTGTAGGATGACGATCTCAATAGGTCCTAAATTAGGCAGAATGGAACCTGCTTTTCTTAACTGTGGTACCTGGTGCCAACAAAGTCTTACCTGTGTGCGTTCTCCGGTGAGCCTTCAGGTGGGAACTTTTTGTGTATACTTTGTTGCACCCCTCAAAGTCACACCGATGGATGCGCCGCTTCCTGGAGTCTGGAGACTCAGACCTTCTCTGACGCCTTGTGCTCTCAATACTGAATGGTGAAATTGAACTAAAAAACAGAACAGAAGCAAAAAAATGAAGCAAGAGTATGGTGTATACCCTGGGCCTCAAAAGATCATCAGAAGTGAACTTAACAATTAATTAAATATTTCATTTTCTACAGTGTCATCCACAGCACATATTTGAAACAATCTGTGCTTTAACTAGAACATATTTTGCAGTATGAAATAATTCAAGTCATGATTTAGAAGTGCTTACTGCGGGAGAAAACACCATGATCCTTGAAATATTGCTGAGATATATATATATATCAGTATATATGAAATACCTGATAATAATCAGGTAGTCTGACCATCTGAGCTTTGTTTCTATTTTACACGTATCCAGATCCAAGCTCACTGAACCCTGCTTTCTAGACAACTTTATATATAGCCTCCATAGTTTCTCTTTGACAAGTTTAAATAGATAAAAATCCTGAAAAAATTTATGAGAAAGTGTTTCCAATACCCAGATCTGGAGTATGGATCCCTGCATTTGGCTGAACACTTATTGTTTGCTTGCATACAGGTTGCCAACAGATCCGTATCAGCCCGCAGCAGTGATTTTTCCATTTTCTTATTTAACATTTCTGTCTATTATCTGCAAGTCAAAGAATTCTATTCCCCTTCAGACCACAGATAAATAAGTTTATTAGCACAGGGCCAGTGAACAATCCCCACAGAAATGTGAATGCTCATTGAAGCTACTCCATTTACGGTAACGCCCTAAGGCCTACCAGTTACCCCAATTTTAAGCAATTAAAAATATAATTTAGTCATGCTACTTTAGTTTCTAAATACAGTGTGAGCTGAGTCTAACACTTGAAGAAAGCCTGCTACAACACACTTGCCTTGGTTAGATAAACTTGTGTCATACACTACTATCAAACTGGTATGCCAAACCCTCATTGACTGCCATTAATTATATTACCCAGCTATAAGTAATTATTAATTCATCACCTTATCAACCCCATTACAGTTATACTGCACAGCAGTCACGTTCATCTACAGTTACACTAGCCTGTTTAGCTACTTTAAGTACTGGAACAACATTGGCCTTCATCAAGTTTCTGGGGCTTCCCCCACATTCCTGGGTTTATTGACATTCAAGGTAAATGACCGAGAGACTCATCAGCCAGCTCTTTCAAACTCTTTAAGATGAACGTTTCCGGCTTTCCTGAAAGAATTTGTGACTGTTGAATGCAAATGAACTGGAGGAAAAGAAACTGAATCTGACCACGAAAAGAAGTAAGCATGAACCTTTGGGGAAGCGAAGATGGGCATTTGTAAGAAGCACTGATGTTGATGCACCTGCTGAGAAGCTTCTCTGTCAACACCAATCTGCAACCTTCTGTTACAATAGCCACTGCTCTTACAGCTATAGCTGTTCTGGCATAAACTTCACTTGTAGACATTTACAGAATTTGCTGAGGACTATTTATAATGGGCTAAAACTTTGCATATAGCACCTCGCACCATTAGCCTGTGATGTCACTGATGTTCCGATTCTCTGCATACAAATATTTGAGCCCTGAATTAATCGTAGTCCAAATGATGCGTTTTTCTTCTGGTTTAAGTATTTTTACAGTACAACTTTAATTTAAAGCACTATTTTAAAAAAAACGGAGTAGTGTCTTTCTGACAGCTCTTTTTTTCTTTACACTTGATATATAGTCACAGCTCACCTTCAGGCAAACAAATATTCCAGATTAGCTATTTTTGCCTACAATACAATGTGTGTAAATGGGTGTGGGCGGTATTTCTGAAATACGAGAGAAAAATAGACAGAGGGCTATAATACCAACCTTAACTACCAAGAACTAGTCCTCAAGAGAGTAAGACACATCAGCACTTTAACTGTGTGACAGAAATAGAGGTATGTTTAGCTGTCACAGAAACGGCTTAGGAATTACATTTAAGCATTTGCATCTCAGGGAAAACAGAAGTCTTGGGTTACATGATTCACTGAGAATGGTCTCGCTATTCCAGTGTTTTCTAAACACCCCACCAGCTAAAATAAAAAGCAAACATGCAAATCAAGTCTTAAAGCTCCATACTGAAGGCACAAAATCCAGTGCTCAAGACCAGAAGATCTTTATCTTTAAAAATAAATATTTGTGCACCATTTTTGCTGCATGTGATTTATGAGCTGTCTTAAAAGCCTGTTTTGTAAGAGGGTGTTCAGATCCCGGGTAGTACAGCTCATTTAAATGGGAGGAGGATCAAGCTTATAATGCTGCTGCAATTTCCAGCCCTGAGACAAAATGAACCTTGAGAAGAGTCAGCACCTCGTAAAAAGCTGTCACGTACAAGAAAGTGACCTCACTGCTGGGAACTGCTCTGTGCTTTCCTGGATATTTATACAGGAGAGGGTGGCCTAGAGCAGTGCTGCACAGGTGGCACATGATCACTGCTGCTGCTTCTTAGCTGGATTGATCCCTCTTTCTAATTCCACGCCAAGGAAAATGACCGAATAAGGCCACAGAAGGTGACATGCATTGACACCAGCCCCCGAGACCTTCACAGCCATTGCTTCCTCAGTGTGCTGAGTAAAAAAGTTACCATCAGCTCGAACCAGCAACGTAACCTCAATACCTTCCCTTTGCAGCAGCGCAGGCTAAATGACAAACTAACCGGCAGAGGAGGCTGATGTGGCAAGTGAGAGCACACCTCCAAGGTGATCTCCCTCTGACACACTTCCATGGTGCAGGGGGACCCCACAGTGCAGACACTCACTGGCAGAAAAGGAGCCAGATCCTACCTGACACCACCAGCTTTGTTGTAATCTTACAAAAGCTGTGTGGTTTTTTTTAGATGGAGATACCACAGGAAGCCCTAAAAAGAGCACAAGGACTTTTTTTGAGCTTTCCCGAGGTTAGTCCCTCTCACAGCAACTTTCAGTCGACTTGCTGATGTTCTTTCCCTAGGCCATGCAGCGGTAACGGGACATGCTCCTCCTTCTTGAGCAGTTTCTACAAAATACCCTCACTTACCACATAGGCATAAAAAGTAGTCCTCAAAATCATGTTTTTCACCTTTTAAAGGCCATCAGGGTTCTGCCAGGTGGCTCTGGTCAGTACAGGGCTCCAGAAACTACTGTTCGATGGCCTCACAACGGACAAAGATTTTGAGAATGGGTATGACAAGGATCTCACAGGTATTATGATTTTTTACTCGATTTTTTTCTTTCTGCTTACAAAGTATTTTGAAATCACGCAAAATAAATACATTTTAAAAACCCTCCAAACCACACACAACACCCCTCCCTGCCCAAACCATATCGTAGCAGCCTCTCTTCAACTGTAAGTGTCCCTCACAGACTGCCCAGAGTGCAGACCTGGAAACATGTCAACAGCTGAGAGCTGCCAGTTCTCCTGTTAATGGCCAAGATCCCAGGCAGTCTTTAAGGCTGAAGGTGGGGTTTGGCAACAGGACTGACACCACACATAACATCCCAGTGAAATTGCAGGATGATTTTTGATGAAAGATAAACTAACAAAGAAGAAAACTGGGTTCTGACCTGTCAGCTTGATGTTTATTTATTTGCAGTTTGTTATTTCTAAAATCAGTGTAATTTTATTTATATATAAAAATAATATTTTAATATATTTATTATATATTATTATATAATATATAATATATTAGGGTAGAAACTGTTACACTAACACATATCCTGGGAGACTGCTGGTTGCCTCCATGAACAGCTGCAACACCTGTAGTCAGCACCGCTCACAGCATGAAATGAATGAAACCAATGTGAGCATTTAGGCTGATTTACAAAACTTCAGCTGCATTACTTCCAACTAGAAGTGAAAACATGCATCTCCACAGTGCACACACAGCAAAACGCTTGTCTCTCTGATGGAAAAAAGTCTGGAAAGTAAAACAAAGACTGGGGCTTCACCAGTAGATGGCCATCAAGTTCTGCTGAACGTGATTGGCATTGCATGTGACAGGGATTTAACAACCCTGGCAATGCACGATTGTTTTTCCTTTCTACAAATGCCGCCCATAACCTTCTAGGTGTTTTGCCTCCGTTCTACACAGAGACTGTGAAAGACCCTTGGCCCAAGTGGTTTTTTATATATCCACCCTGTTTTCTGAGCAGAACAGAGCTGCCCAGGGAACATGGTATGTTTATTCAAGCCTTGAACTGTGTTCAGTGCTGCAACTAACCAATGATGCATCATGTGGTGACAAGTCACTGCACGCTGGCTGCTCCGACAGCCTGCTCACGTGCTCTCGTCCTGTGGCAAACACGCGGTGTTACCTTCGGCCACCAAAGGATGAACTTCCTGGTGCTGCTGGCCTCCCTGCAAGCTGGGCCAGAGCTGGCTGACACGGTCAGCAGGAAGCCAGTGACGTGCAGCAAGCCACGCTTTGCTTTTTGCTGTACAAACAGTGCCCCAGTGTTGCGTTTTTGTCCTTGTGATTGCCACCTTTACTCTTCCTTGGCCCCTCCGCAATGAGCTCAGTCTCTTTGGCTACATCTGCCGCCTGCCTTGCAAAAGACCTCATGGAAAATACAGTGACCCAGGGCCAACAGGTACAGACCAACCTGTATCCAAAGTTCCCCTCAGCTTAACCATTCAACCTTTACAGCGCTCGTACTGTATTACCTTCCTCCCTAGCTGGCCCTGTAGTTAAATGAGAGACTTAATGGCTGCACCTTAACAGTAGTCCACGACTGCTAAAACCAGACACCAACTGCCTGTTGGGGTGAGACCTGGGCACGTATCAGCTGTGTCCCCTCCACTCTGGCTACCATAAGAAGGAGAACCAGACTGGGCTCAACCCCGTGTGGCATCTGCTCAGCTCAGATGAGGGGCTTGGCAGGCCAGAGCGTGTCCCACAAGGTAGGCATAACATGAGCTGTGGTCCTCTTGCGTTTCTCAGGCTCTGGGCTATTAAAGAATGTGACTTGGCCAAGATGGCATAGCAGGATAGTCCTGCTCCAGTTGCTTTCCATTTTTGCTGGCACTGGCAGTTGTCTGGTCCTGCAGCAAACCAGTTCAGGGACCCACAATGACGGAAAGTCAATTCTGCAAAAAATAACCTGAGCAGCTTGCTTGCTTTTGCTGGTTTAACTCCCTAAATAGTGGTGCCTGCCAAATATCTGCGCTGACACATGGGAAAGGATGGACCAAGGGTCATCATCCCTTACAGTGGCAACTAGTTGTGACTAACACCAATGACACAACTTTTACAGAAATTTATAATTTTTATGAAGAAATCAAGAACACGGACATAACCAATCAACACAAGGAACAACTGGAAAATCCACCTTTTGCTCCACAACAAAACTTCTTCTTGTGATACTTGTATATGTAACATACATAAAAATTAAAATATAAGTAGATAGGCTGAAAACAAAAATTGGGAGATATTACCATGCTAAATACTTAGGAGGTGACAGACAATGTGCCTTGGCAGTACAGGACAGAAGCAACAGGCAACACTCATATCTCAACGCCAAGCCAATTTTGGACATCTGGGTATTTAGTTTTTCTACTTTCAAAGGGAAAAAAGATATAAATACATAATATCCAAATATACAAATAGTGTATAAATTTAGCAATGTGAATCTTTACTTTATGAGACGTGCAAGGCTTCTGGGCCAACCTGTAAGTCATAGTAACTAAACGGGCAGTCAAATGAAATAATAGCAGAAAACTGGAGTATATATACATGTCTGCATGCGGATGGTAATGAGCAGTTGAAGAAAATCCTTGGATCTCTAGCACATTTGTTCTGCATTTAAAGATAACCTGGGCTGCAGAAAGATCATGGGCTTTGGCCAGTTAGCATTTACAGAAGCTAGAGCTCTTATGTGAATAACTATGGGCATAAGTTGAGCCTTCTGCATTATTTTTTAAAACCTTGGTCTTTGGATCCAGTGGTGGGACAGCACCCCCACAGCACATCAAGCAGCGTGCTCGTGCAAACCCACGGCACCTGTCGGTCCTCCTTTGGGTGAAGTGGGACAGCAGTGACCACACGCAACTCAGTGCAGCTCCCTGTCAAGGACGGTTGGAAGCAGGGACGATGTGTGACTGTGTTCCCAATGCCTTTGCCAACAGGAATTATATGGGTACTCCATGTGTTTTTGAAAAGGGGAATTGAATCACATTTCTCAGTTTCCAGCTCTCAATTACTTTCTTTTGTAGTAGTTTTTCACATAATGTAATTTCATTTTCTGATAGCTTGTACAATGCTACCTTCCCACTCAGGAAAGTATCAGGTGAAAGTATCCTTATAAACACTAAATATTAAACCATGAAGAAATATGGTATGGATTATTTTTCATTAATTTATAAAACTTCACCTAGTAGTGAGATGCCCAAATCATCCTATATAAAGCCATAATAGTGGTTTTGCTTTAATATGCTTAAAAATAAGTGTAATCGCCTGATAAAGTCTTCCCCTCAAATATTTACTTACTTCTTTTTTTAATACAAAGTTTCTACTGTCTCCTGCTCACAGACAAACAGATGCACATGCATATATACATATGTATTTTTTCTCCTCTTTGATCCTTAGATTCTAATTAATGTTTCATGAAAGGCAAACATCTGCCTTAGGAATGTTAGACATTAAAACATATCAAGCAGTACTTAAGGGGATCATAAAAGGAAAATATGTACTACTCTTTTATTAGTGGTAGTTACTTCAATCAATGTACTTTAAGGTGATGTTATACTGGAAATTATACTTTTTATCAAAAAAGAAAGGAGGAATTTGGCAGCATACACAAACAGTACACATATTAAATGGGAAAATCACATGGGTAAACAAGACACAGATAAGAGATTATTTGAATACATTTGGTTCAGAAAGCGCCTGAACTAGAGATGGTGGGAAATCTCACTGGGAGCAGACAGGAGTAGGAGCATGGTTAAGTTTGCCCTGTTATGCACTGTCCTAAGTGTCCACTGCTGGCTGCTGCTGGAGGCAGAGCCCCAGGCAAGAGGATCCTCTGCTCTGGCTCTGTACAGCCATTCCTGTGCTCTTACATCCCTGCCCTGGGTGGCTGGCAAACAGAATACCCTCCACATCTTTGTCCATGACTCTACTGCACCATTTATTTCCACTGAGACAAGCTAAAGTTACTTGAACTGTTGAGCTACCTTGTCATATGCAAGTGTATTACAACATCTTCTCTCTGGCTGTGATGGGACCAAAAGCACGACTATACATGAAACAAACTTCTGGCAGAGGGAAAGAGCTTTGGGGTCCACTAGGAAAAGCACTAATGTCAACCATGGCATGCCTTACCAAATTATCCATCACCTCTGTTATCAGCTGTGTTAAGATGAGACGTGAGAATGAGACTGTTGCCTTATGCTCCTTATCTGTGTTTTGTGCTGTGGGATCTGGAAGCACTGTCCAGCTGCTAGGGTAGCACTGTCCTGGGGTGTATCCCAGCTCCACACTGGCCTGAGAGTACACTCCACATTCTCCTCTTCCACACTGTTCCCCTGTGCCGGGTTTCTAAGGAAAGGAAGCTGGGCCAGAAAGTATGACATGCTCCAGCATGTCCCCCAGATCCGACAACTGCATGGCTGGGACTGCGAAGCACACTTCTGATAGAGAAAACCTATAAATCAAGCCTATGATGAACTCCGAAATGCCACTAAAAGAAACCCACACCAAAACATTCCATGATAAGGGCATTAGCCAAGAAAATTTTACTCTAGAGAGTTATTGTGTAAAAAAGCAAAGGAATGACATGTTAACACATGTAAACATTGCCCACATAATTAAAATATTTATTGCTGTTTTTTGTCAAGTTCACAGCTGTATGACAACTTGCACCACTTGCAGTTACTGCTATAAGAACCAGAACCTGGGCCAGCCTTATTCCTGCGCAACTGCATCCAGCCATAGCCAGGCATGGGCAACAGCATGGGACCAGTGACACTCATACCAAATTACTGAGCTGCTGTTTAACAAAGATGAACCTCACAGTTCTCTCAACATGGCAGGACATCCTAAGCTTATTTCTACTTGTAGAAGTTTCAGAAGCATTTGACAGTAAGGGTATGATGTTTTACACACAGACATACTTTCACTATTTTTCATTTGTTTCATATATTTTCATATTTTTCATATATTCAGTTAAAATACTTTCAGTAATTTTAAACATAATTCTGCTTCATTGCTCTCCCATCTTTCTCTTGGTTTGGACAGATCGACTCACATTAGGTGAAACACTTGGCCTTAAATTTTGCACAGATTTCTGACGTGACAAATGACGACAGTTTACATCTTTTTAGGAGGTACTTTCATTCTAACACGTGCAACATACAGAAGATGCAGGGCTGCATCATCCACAATTCCAGCTCATCAGCAGGGCTGAACACAGTATAAAGACTGCTTTGGATGCTGAAGCCCAGTTTAATACCTCTTTTTGTAACATGGAATAAAGAGTAATAGACAAACTGAGCTGGGGAGGGACCTTCTGCTCAGCACGGTTAACTTCAGAGCTAGACCAGATTGTTCATGGCTCTGTCCTACTAAAGTCTGAAAATGTCTGAAGATACAAAAAAATGCATCTCTCTGGACAACATGTTCCAGTGCTCAGCCACAGTCATGTTCTAAATGGAGTTTCTAATGAATGCTCGCTTTTTATAAATAGTTCCTACATAAATGTTCATATTTATAAACACACATATCTACACATTATAATGAAAGATAACTGAATGACCACAAGCTAAGGCAAGCCTCAATTTCTTTCTTTTTTTTTTCTTTTTTTTTTTTTTTTTTTAATTAGGTTACATTGCTTTAGCCCAGCATTCTTCCAAGCTGAAGTGGAAATCCATGAAAATAAGGAAATCTCAAGCAGAGAGGAAAACGTATCTTCAGAATGAACTCGCAGGTGGAATAAACTGCATGAGCAAAGATCTGTTCTTTGGATTTGAAGACAAAGCATTGTATGTATTTCTGAAAGCAGGAATAGTTCCTGAAATCCTGTATGCCAAACGTGTTTGATGCACACTAGTTCAGGCCTGGGAGCTGAAACTGGTCTAGCAGAGAAAGAGCATCTTATTTCGTTCCCTCCTTTCAGAGCTGGCAGAACAGCAGTGATCATTCACAGGATCTCCAATGCACCAGCCGTCCTAACACTCCTTCCAGATGGAGGCTGCATCAATGCAGAGTCTGTTCTTTCTTTTTTGTCCCTTTCTAAACAGAGCAGAAAATTGGGTAACTGAGCACCTCCAGCTCAGCTTTGAGAGCACAGGGCCCTGCTCTTTACCTTTTCTGTTCCTTTGATTCATACTTTTCCTTCATGTTTTTCTGGGAAGACATATGCAAACAAGCTACAGTAATACTGGTATTCTCAGCAAAAGAAATTAAAAAAAGGGAAATAAAGACTACTCTGTTGGAGGCATGGGCTGAGCTAAAATTTCCAGCATGGGAATTAGATGAATATGTACATATTCATGTATTTCACCTTTGTTCTGGTTACCTGTAGGAACAGCACAGACACTGCACTTTCCAGTGCAGGACTCCGTGTATGTTGTACCCTGCTCTCCAGATTTCACTTCCTTCTCATTATCTCTAATTCTGATTTCACACACCTGTGCAGCACAGCAGTCAGCCCCAACATCTGTACAATTATGACTCCCACTCGGGCATCCACCTCCTCTTGTTGGTCACACTAACAAATGTGGAACGGATTAAAAATTCTCTCTCCTGTATCCTTAGCTGATAAAATTGTCATGTAACCTCTTGCCAGGTCAGTGACGTTAAATGAGGACACTGTGTCCACTGGGACTGAAGCTTATGTGAATGATCTTTTCCTTCCTTCCTGTTCAGAAGGTTAAATATTTGATTACCCTGGATACCTATGTATAATGCAATTATGGGTGGTCATCTCTCACACTGTGTCATCAAGCAGATGTTGGTAACTACTAAATAGTTGAATCCATTGCTGTGTACACTTTGGTGCTTATATGTATGTAAAAATAACCTGCCACCCCCAATAGAATGTCGCCTCAAAAAGCCAAATTTTGCCCAACAGTCCTCTACAAGCTCCTGCCTGAGAATAAATAGTGCAAATAATTGATCTATTGCAGAGATAAAATATCATACCTATTTGATCTGGATACAAAAAAGGGACTAAATTTAATTTATTTGGGGACAAAAAAAGTTACTGAGCACAAGAACATACTTCAGGGAACTGGGTTTCTTTTTCTAGACTTACTTTCTAGTTGATAAAGTTTGAGATTTATGGTGGGTTTTTTTTTCCTTCCAGAGGACCCTCTCCTAATGAAAGGAATTTTTTATAAAAGAACATGAGAAAATAGTATGTTAATCAAAATTGTTACTACACCCCAGAGGCCATACAGATCGTGTTACCAAGCATTTTCATTAACAACAATGAGGAATCCTGATGTTTTTATGTTATACAAGAAGATAGCTTTTCTATTCAATATGCTAACTTGTACCTGGCTTTACAGTCATGCATCTCAATGAAGTATCTCTTCATTTAGGTTACGAGATCCTTGCTACATGTTTTTTGCTCTTTTGTGTTTGCAATGCAAAGTAAGTACAGTAAAGTCCAAATTAATGAACAGAGTACTAATACAGTGACTCAATACGAAGAAACCCCACTACCTCTCCTTGCATCTATGGTTTTCCACACCTATTTATAATACAGTCTTGCCTGAAAACCAAGCAATGTTGTGGGCTTCACCAGGTCCAGCTCCTCAGCCTCCCTTCCCAGGGACTGCCATTTATTTTCTCTTCCCACCCTTTATCTTCCTTCCCTCTTCTCCAAGACTTGCTGCTACCTCCCCAGCTGGGAACTGCCTCTCTAGAGAACCACAGGGCCAGTTTTTGTCACTAAAATATTTACATAGGCAGAAATTTATATACTTGCAGTTTCATTCTATCTACTAGTATCTGAAAGACTTCTAGTGGCTTCATCCGCACACTGGGATAGAAAGCATCCCTGGAAGTTGTAGACATCACTCAGCCATATAATTTCTGAGAGAGAGGAACCCATGACTACCATCTACAAGCTGGAAGAGTTGCTGTGTCTTTTTACTGGCAAAGTACTATCAGTTGGACTATGTGGGCAACCAGTCCTTTTCTTCTCTCCATCACGGAAATCAATCTGATTTCCACACACTGAATACTCGAGTCTGCACTCTAAGTAACTGCAGGTAGGTAGAATCTTTCCACTTGTAATTAATTAGTCAACACAGCACTTCCCTACTTCCCACACATAGCAAAAAGGCAAATTTCAACAATTCCTTGTTTTCCTTGTTTATCATTACACCACTTCAGCAGTCAGACAGATATCCAGCTTGAATGATGCCAGCCTTGTAAAAGTCCAGCAAAGCTGCCATTGTCTTCAGTGGAGTCAGACATACGCTCTCCCAAAAGAAAGAGGAAACTAGAGTACTGTGGTTTTCATGAACTGGCCCTCTTTAACACTTTTCCACCAAGGCAGCACTGTTTGCAATCTCATGTGCTCATGGACAGGGCAAGGTTGGATTAAGAGCAAAATTTCTTCTGTAGGCAGACTGCATATGGCCATAAAGTACATTTCGTACTAAGAAATGTAAGGAAACGCAACAGATCTGTTTGTCACACCAGAAATTGTTTCATTTGCACTCAATGAACAAAGTCTCTATTCTTCACGTTAAATACCCCGTAACACTTTTTCAGGAGCACTGATTAGGCTGGTGGCCAAGCAGCTCCACTCCTCTGGGCTTCACTGGGTCAAGGTAGCTGTGTGGGCTTGCTCTCATGCTCCTCGACTCATGAGGAGCTACGTGGTCCTCACTGTGGCCATTTCCTGGTCAGCAAAAACTACAGATGCCTTTAGGATGACAATATTCTTTAGAACAGCAAGAACAAAATCCTGATGACTTTTTGCCATCAAAATAAATGGTCAAGATTTCACCTTATGCATCCACCAGCCCTGCTAAGGCAAAATCAGACTGAGGACTTGCCTGGTTATATGAACTAGCACTTTGCATGTGAATTTAGAGGAAAGTTCTCATGTTAGGATTTAAATCAGGTAAGATTTAAATGAAGCTGTCTTTTCAGTTTTTTTGAAATGTAACACAATGTGTTCTCCTGATAAGAAATGTTTTCCCACTGGCTAACAGGCATATGCCTCCCTTTGGGATGTCAAGTATTCAATTTGAGGGAAATTATTATGCTATTTCCAACAGACATTGATTTGTTCAGAAAAAAGATAAAAACATACTAAGTTGAACAAGCTTTACAACTGTCAGATTTTTGACCCAGCCCTTCCCTAAACACTAGCAACAGGCAAAATTGCATGTTTGCAGGCTTTATGAAATAAATTGTATTTAGCTTCATCCCACCAGAACTATTCAGATAAATACTAAGAAACAATGCTGCCCAACAAAAGAAAGAGAATTCATAGTCATATAGTATTGTAGTTAAATTAATGCTTTTTTGCAGGGGTAAATAGCCACCATTTTCAGATTAGCACACTTTTTCCTTTGATTTAAAAATGTCTCAGGCTGGAGGGAAGGAACTCCGCTTCCATCCACACAGAAACATGGGAGGGAAACACCAGAGGGATTTCTTGCAGACGCCTTAGAAATGCGTTTCAGACCTCCTTCATCCACATGATAGTCCTTTGACATGTTTAGTACTAGAAAATACTTCTGTGGCCTTGTTATTATTTGGTGTACTTATTTGTTACACTACCACCACTATAATTCATTTTCACACTTGGAAGCACACTCACATTACAAAGGAAACCTTGCAAAGAAGCAAAGCAGATCTGTCTTAGCTGCTCTCTGTGAAGCTGGCACATCCCTCCTGACTGCATCTCCTATAACACTGAGAATCAAGGGATGACAATAATGGGCCACTCAGTTCACCTTGCTAATTTATGCATGTTGCTCATTAGCGCTTTGCCAAGTGCAGTTTTTAAGCCCCAAAGGTAGGTCGACAGATCGCAGTGGCTAGAAGAGAGTGCTCTGAATTTCAAACGTATTAAATGTGCGGTCAGGAGCACTGCTCCAGGACCCAGCGGTCCCTTGGTTTGCCACATGTTACTTGCACGTATTATCCCAAAGCCAGTTGGTGCTGACCCAGGATATAGTTCATTTTTCTCTGGAATTTCTGTTGCTTCCCTGAAAGCACCAGTCTCCCAAATCTTCACCAACAGGATGTTTGCATTAATAACTTAAATCTGAATCAGGACATCTTTATCTGTACTCTTTAAACTTCCTTTTTGGGGGGAATAAAAAAAAAGTGTCGTTGTCCCTGCCTGTCCGTGTCCTGTCGTCCTGTCCGTCCGTCTCCCCGTGTCCACCCCCCGGATATCTTCCCCTTCCTAATCTATTAAAATCTCCGCTTGTTTACTACCTGAGATCTTACAAACAGTATCAGTCACCAAATAAAGCACCAATAGTACTGCCAATTTAGTAATTAAGAACAACCGGCACGCTTACACTCAAGCTTTTACTGAAGAAATCAGAGTCTGTTAAAATCTAGCAAATCTCAACCCTGCACATATGTTGTTTTGTTTTGTTTTGTTAAATGGGATGGAACATACCAGAACTTTAAAGATCAAAAAACCCCCATAATTTCCTAAAACATTTGGAACCTTCACATGCGGTAAAAAGGGATAATTATCAAAGCATTTTGCTGTCACAATTGCTCATTTGGAAGAGGCACAGAAAGAGAACCAAATCCAAAACTCCCGGCACGACAGAATGGTATCACTGTAACTACAGTAAATAAGAAAAAGTGTCAGGCAGCTGGAGGGAGACATTGGAGTGGCATTCGGCACAAGGTCAGATGAGACAACCGTGACCATCACAAGAGACTGCCTGAATCAGAAAGACAAGCTAGACATCTCACCCTGGAAATGGGGTCCCACACCACACATGCACTGCAGACCCGCCTGCCACTGTGGGCAAGCGTCCCTGCCAACACTGCCTGGGATGTGAAGGAGGTTGCTCAAGGCACCTCGTGACACCCACCCAGACAAGAAGAAACACATTTCAGGGGAAAGACAGAGCAGGGCTCTTCCCTTCCACCGCAGTTCTCATTTCTTTGCCTGTGTTATGTACTTTTTTCCTGTATGGGATGGATGGAGGAAGGAGGACTGTCATTGCAGACTGAAATTGAGTTTTGACACAAGATCACAACCTGGATGCACAAAATCCAACTTGATGTACACGCATTGATTTTTTTTCAGAAATATTGCTGTAAGGAAGCTATTCACTTTAATTGCATCCCTGAATCCTCTTTGGAAACTCCCATTTCCAATTCGACCTCTTCCCCCTCTGCCTGGATAAGTGGAGGTACGGACTGAGTTTTGTATTAGCTGTAACAGCAGCCACAAAATCCATTTCTCATTTAAGTCTCACATTTGGCTACTCAAATGCAACTCAGCTTGTTATCTCAATGGAGGTAGGGAAGTCTTGAATATTGAAATAATGACTTTTTAGTAGTAAAAATGTTAAATTAAATGTGATGTAGAAGCATCTGGTGCATAATAAAGTCCCTCTCCTTCCATACAGGAGGTAGGTGGAA
This sequence comes from Falco naumanni, assembly GCF_017639655.2. Taxonomy (NCBI): domain Eukaryota; kingdom Metazoa; phylum Chordata; class Aves; order Falconiformes; family Falconidae; genus Falco; species Falco naumanni. The sequence goes on from NC_054055.1 coordinate 45,569,822, forward strand.
GATGTGGACAGGGATATCCACCCCACCACTCACCCTGCAGCAGGCACAGAATAAAGCTGTAGCACTTCTGCCAATGTATTAGTTCAAGGCAGCATTTAAAGGCTGTGTTCCCTTGCTAGTTTCCTCCCACTCTTGTTATGGTCTTTCCCACAAAAATAAGATGTTGGAATTTCAATGTGGTTTGTGTTCAGTAAATTACAGTCGTTTTCAAAACACATGTTTAACCTTTTCAGCGACTGGCAGCCTGGCAGCGGACCTCTTATGTCTTTTCATACTAGAAGTCTGACAAACCTCTCCTGGAAAAGGCAAGGCAGGCAGGAGGTGGTAGGTAGAATTACAGAATATCAGCCAAACCAGTAGTGCATGCTGCATTGCTCTCTAACACTGGGATGGTAAATCCTACTATCTCATCTCTGTGACAAAAAAATTGAGCAACAACAAAAAATGGCCCAGTATTCACCTGGTTTTGTGGCAGGTTGCTCTCATTTCAGTCTCTGGAGTTCAAAGAGGAAAAATGTGGTTTACACAGACATGCTGTGTAAGGTCATCTTTTTTTTTTTTTTCCAGTGCTGATGCCTAACTCATGTGGAAGCACTGGATTTAAAAGTAATTTTGAAGGACAACTCTGTTACAAAGTCTCACATTATTTCAGAGCCTGTCTTACTCAAGAATACCGTTTGAAAGTATAACCAAATTAAATGCACAGCTTCTCATTAAAGCAGTGTTCTACATTTGAACAGTAGCTAAGATTGGGAAAAGAGGATAACATGACCCTGGACTCCATAGTGCTGCAACTGATTTCCTTGGCATCCTTAGTCCTGTCCCTTATTACTTTTGTGGTTTAGTTCCTGATTTTAAAAGTGTGGCGATTCTAGCCTTCCTCCTCCCTCCCTCCTCTCCTCCCCTCCCACCACCTTAGGTGTATCATCTTTTTGGGAAGCAGCTGAATCACAACGTTTTCCAGGCAGAACAGTAAATGCTAGCACTAAACACAACTAACAAATTCTGAAATATATAGTATAAAACCCCAAAACATAATCTCTCCTCATCTCTGACCCTGCTAACAGACAGTAAATGCTACTTACTTTTTGCAACGATGGTTAGATAGTGTTTAATCCTTACTGCAGGTGTGTATTTCAGGTGAATATGGTTACTAAGAAATCCTGACTAACGCTACATGGTGATCAGGCCTATGGTTCTACTTCACGCTTTCGTATCACATGCACATTGCCAGACAAAATGTGAGCCAAATACTGGTATGGGACTTTCAGAAGATGTCTTAAGAAAATGATAGGTTTTCTTTCTCTAAAGTAATCATTAAAAAATCATTGAGTAAACCAGGTTTGCTATCAGACTACTTCTGCCCTGCTGGCAAACCTGCCAGAAACTGCAGGGTCCCACCTCTGGGACAAGAGAGCCATTACTGACCAAAAGCTCAAAGGAATGTGAAGCTGCTACTTCATGTTCTGGCAAATATCCCTGCAAAAGGTGGTGCTGTGATTTATGTGCCATTCAATGTTGTTTTCAAGACATTCACTGAACTGAAGAAGCACCATTAGAATATGTCAAGCACACGTCAAAACCCATCTAAATCAACAGGGGCTGAAAATACATCATGTGCTTGACGTACAATAATTGACATGTCACATTATATTTGACATTTCAAGGACAGTAGTGCCTATTTAAATGGAGACATGAAAATAAAGTATTTTTTTTACTTGAGCTAACCAAGTACAACAGGGTATCTTGGTGAAGAGTTGTTCAGTAAATATCTGGGGAAAAAAATACTTTTGAAAGAGTAAAATCTCTAATGGCTCAAATTACAAAATGCAGAAAAGCCAGCTTACAAGAAGATAACTCTACTCACACATCACTGTCCCAGGGCGAAATTCTGGTCACGCTGGCTAGCAACCTCCTACTGACTTCCATGGAACCATGATTTCACCCATCCCTCCCTACTCCCTTTGCAGCTCTGCCTGGATTTAGGACTACAACTAACACTGCCCAGACTATCAGCATGACAACTGATATAGAAATATGTATTAACATGATGTGAGTACGGGGAGGCATGCACACAGTATGGGTCATGCTCTTTTTCCTTGCACAGACCAGACAAATTGCAATGTAGCAGAATTTTGAATTACATATGCTTCACATGATACCTCATCCTCTCTCCTGGAGGCAAGTGCCTGGGGACACCACCAGTAATAACAAAGGTCCTACAGGATGTGTTGACAGAAGAAAGGGGGAGGTAGTACAAACCTCCCAAAGAAGCCGCAGCCATGCAAACTACTCCTTACATCAGGACTAGGAGATTCCCCCAAATTTAACACTCAACAAACTGAGAGCCCACTGTCATATTTTCTTCTGGTTCCCACTCATAAAGGTTCCTTGGGCTTTTTTTCTTCATTTAAATACTCTAAAGGGTTTTTTGCATCATACGTTCTGATGCAAAGGAAAAGTGCCAGCAGAAGGTTTTTAAACTGAAGGTTAAATAAGATTAAATTAACCTGCTGCTGCTGCTTGTGCCTAATACTTTCATGTACAGTCTTAATTGATTCTTTCTTGTTCCATCTTCCCTCCTCTACATTTCTAAGACATGACGCTACACTACCCTGAACTGCTGTTTAGCCAAGCCGTAAGTATTTTAATGCTTTTACTCTGTCCTCTTAGCTATTCCCTTCAGCAATCTAAGCAGTTTGCTGCTCCTCTCAGATCTTGTTCAGATTTGTAAATGTACTGAATGCAGCACAGACCCCTGAAGTACTGCAGTGTTCTCAGTGAAGAAGCATGACAATAGCATTTGCAGGACGAGACCCATATGCTGTATGCATAACCTAATGGTGTTACGCTGTCTGGATGCTGTATACGAAAAGCCATTGTAAATGAGGGTGCACAGAACTGCCAGCATAAAGAACGGAGCAAGCATGCAGAAATCAAAAAACCCAGTAAATACCTCTTGTGCCCTCCACATTTTTTCCTTATAAAACTCTGCTTCAAAGAATGCAATGAATTTATTGATGACTAAATGTCCATTATGTCAGAGAATACAAGCAAACGAATCTACTTTTTTTTTAAAAAATGCAGATCCTATTCATAAATTCTGAGATGTTTATGTCCAAAGAAGAAAGTAAACAGAAATACTGTGCTACTCTAAAACCCTATTAAAACATAAGAGGGAAAAGGAGATTGGAGGAAATAATCATGTTAGACCAGCAAACAGAATTTTAATCCCCCCAAAACCCTCAGAAAGTTTTTGGTGAATCTTCTTAATTGAAGGAACTACAAAGGAAAATAGTATGAGTAATCTGTCGTAAGTCTCATTCTCCTTTCAGAGCTGTGGAGAATTAAGCAAGGTAGAGAGGAAGATATGGTGCCAGGGTTTCATTTTAGACCTCAGAATTAAATACAGAGATCACGTAGTTCAAAGGAGATGAAGGAAAAGCGAGTTCACACACTTTGTGAATTTAACAACTTCTTAACAGTTGCGTCTAGGCTGCAATAACAAGACAAGAGCATACTAGGGGAAAAAGGAAAAAGACAAAACTACTAATGAATGTGAAGTTATTTTCAAGACCCAGAACAGGATAATTCAAAGAACTGAGAACAAAAAGGAAGAGTAGAAGTATAAAGCGCTTTTTGACAGCCGCCTTCTTAAAAAGTGGCTGAGCAGATTTATCAAAGTGTGTGAAATATTTGATCCTAAGGCAAACTTCCATGAAAACACAATCGTACTCCTTTCTGTTCAGAGGTCAGAGAAACGCTGCCAGAGCCAAAGAAAAGGACAAAGAGCACTTTCTAATTTTAAATTAGGGAGTGCTGCATGTATAGACACAAATGTCTCTACATATGTAGCTAAAAGGTGGTTCTCAAACACAAAGTGTGTTTACAAATTTAATTGGCTAAACCCAAGAGATCAGAATCTGAATAGCTGAAAATTAAAATAGTATCAAATGACCCAAGTGAAAAAGAGGCTAATTGAAACATAGACTTTTACACAGAGAATGGAAATATGTAAATTTACTCAAAATGTTTTTGCTAATTAACAGTTATATCAAGGTTCTAGAAGTAGGATGCACCAGTGATGAAAAGACATAAGGATGATGTAATGGTAATAGGTATCTATTCTGAAAGCACACCCAGCACCAAATACCAGGGTACAATATTTTGAGCTTATGTGTGCCATGCTGAGCCCAGCCCTGCTCTGTTCCACCTGATGATTGTCCTCCTTCCCCTGCCCCCATTTGCTACCCACCAAGGGGAATGGGGCTGTTCCACCACACTACAAGGCATACATTAGGGATGGGACATTCTCATAGGTTCAAATCAGGATAGTCTGTTAACCCTTTTTGCATCAAATGCCATACCTCTACCCCTTCAGGCATGCAACTGGATTTCTAATGCCTTCAGGAACTGGACGGGACACGCAGCTCTATGCAGAGGCTGGGCTGTGAGGCAGCCTGCTTCACAGTCCTAATGAAAAGACAAGAGTGGGAGCTGCTGCTTACCCCAGAGAAGGAGATCAGAGGTACCTGGTCTCAGCAACAGTGTTTGCTTGTTCCTGCAAACTCAGACTTGGGTACGGTGCTGCCTTCCTGGGAGAGAGGAGACTTCTTTGCGTGCCTGTCCTGCTCCCAGCCCTCCCCAGTATGCTATCACCTAGTCTGAGTGCTAACCTCCCAGTAAGGTGTCACACAAAGGACTGAGAGACTGGAGCTGGAGAAATATCTGAGGGAAAGGAAACAAGGGAGATGAGAAAAGCACTGCAACACGGCAGTGGAAATAGGCCCTCTCTATACACAGCTGCTTTTCCATTCAGACTCCCAGGATACTCTGCAAGCCGTTGCAAAGAATGCAATCAACTTGAAAAATATTGAGCAGATTTTTTAAATCAAGCAAAAAAACCCCAAAATATGCTTGTCGTTAACAATACAGATGACAATTCTGATAACATCTTTACATGTACTCTTGTAAATCCAATTTGCTTTCAGTGCAACTACATGTAGGAATACAGCCACCAAACGGCAGAGAAGGGTTTAAAATTTAGGTCAAATGTAACATTGGTTGGAAAGTTAAGGAGAAGCCATGTCACTCCAAAAATGTAATTAATTTTTAAAATCTAAAACCAAAGTAGGATGCCAGAATGACTTGTTCACATTTGGAAGCTACATTTAAAAGGTACCTACTTATGCTATAAGAATGGAGAATTTTAAAAATGAAATGTATTTTTATTGAATTAGTAATTTGCTGTCCTTCTAAATCTCTCCAGGGTTTGAGTCATGAAACTCAAGTAAACTGTCTTCCTTCTTTCTGGAGAGAATGCTTCTAACCAGCTTCTAACCAGCTTGGTTAGCATCTATACACATACTCTTTCAGGTTGATCTCCACATTACGCAGTTTGCACTCCAACTTAATATTTTAAAGAAAGCTCCAAACCCCTCTACAACTTGACTGTCATGTGAAGTTTGAGATTTAACAGTACTAGACTATACAGTTATATTTTTTTAAAGATTAAAAAACTAAAGCTTACATCTTGCTGGTTAATATTACAGCATATCCTAGCAATATCATAGATATGAATGAAGATTGCATCATACTGACTACAAAATTGAAGAGAATGTTTTCAGCCTCAGTTATCTGTACCCAGCTTGGCTGCGTCTTTTTGCTGCCTCCTCTAAACATTACTTACATGTAAATTGCTGTCCTCCTTTTAGCACTATGTTATTTCTCAATTTTTATATGTGATTAGGAAATTTTCGTTAGCATGAACATACCTAGATTACCTGTACACAAAAAAGCATTTACTAAAAATCCAAAATACTTTTACAAGTTCCCATTATTCCCACTGAAATGAAAAGCAAAGAAAGCAATTCAATTGCTTGGAGGGGTTTTCCTTTCCTATTGTTTTCACATATACATTAATTGAATGCCTCTTGAAAACACAATCGACATTAAGTCTCGACTCTAGATGGCAGCAGCCTCCTTTAGTTTTTAGTTTTCGCCTTCCTTAGTTTCCTGGTCTTTGTTCCTTAACCCTCCAAACAATTCTATACTTCTTTCTCTTCCCCCAAAATAAAGACTTCAGTGCTCCAAGCTGCACAGTTTGGGGAAGAGGACTGGAAGGCATTTTCACTAGAAGAAATCAGGCCATTCCTGCAGTTAAGCTACATGGTTCCTCAAAGCGTGCAGAATAATTGAGGCCTGAAGTGGGGGAAAAAAGAAAGGAAGATTTTTTCCCCTCCCCCTTCCCCTATCAGTCACCTGGAGAAACGTTGGAAAAATAGTGCTTCTTTTTGTCTAACAACAGCCCCTCAGATAGAAAGGCAGGGGTCAAAGGACAGAGAAAAGAAAGACACACAGAAGAAACAGAACAAAAAGATGCCATTTCATAATGACTTTGAACAGGGAAAAAACGTCTACCTGAAGAATACAGCTTTAAAGCTCTGGACAATTTTACAGATCTCTCTCTCTTGGGCGCAGTATACTGACACTATGCTGTGGAGTTTATTAGATGAGCTGAGTCTACTTCATGTATTGTAAAACTTAACACATAAGGAAAGCTATTGCTCATGTTAAAACACCTTGTCTAAACTCCTTTCCTTTCTCCCTCCTAATATTTGCATTTAGTTTTGCCACCCAGCCACCAGTCTTGGCAGATCTCTGTATTCTCCTGTGTACGTCCTCCCCCCATCCTGTTGTTAGTGTCCTCCCCTGTAATGGGTATTAGGTAGGGTACCACACTTCCTCCAACTCTAGCATTTCTCACATGCTCTTTGACATGATCACATCTCTGGCATTCACGTGAATCAGATGGAAATACAGAAATACCTTAAACCGATATTTCTAGAACTCCATGCATGCATAATTCTTTAACAATTGTAAACTATTGCAATTAGAGGCTGATTCTGTGAGCCCTCAAGCACACAAGCCATTTTATTTGGGCAAACAATTCCAGTTCAGCTGGATCAGTCCCCTCTGTGCAGTTTCCCATGAATGTGTTTTCAAAATCAAGTTATTAGACTTTTAAGTTCACATTTACTGTCAAAATTTTGAGGATTACCACATCCACATGTTGTTATGGTCTTACTTCTACTGATAAGGACACATAGGCAGATTGGAGACCACGCAGCAAACTGGCTTTTGAAATAGATACTACTGAAGGGTACTTAATGCAGTGGTCTAACACATTCACCTGTTAGCGTTGCATCCCCGGCTTATGTTTGTGCTATCCTCACAACTCATGGACTTTTTTCTGTATTAAAAACACACAGTTCAGTCCCCTACAAGCCAATCTGAGGCCCCATATATCCAAAGATTGGTGAAGATGAAGCTAAGAAGCGTGGACCTAGCTGCCTTGCCGTGAGGCATACACATGGTCTTGTGAAATGATAAAGGTATAAAACTACAGAAAACTCTTGACGGATATCTTCATCCTCACCCTTCTCCAGCTGCAGTCAAGAAATGCATTTTCCTATGAGAAGCATAGAAATAATAGAAAAAAGGATTCTGAGAACCAAGGATTTAAAACTAGCAGACAAGTACCGTACACCTAAGAAACAAAAAATACCAAGTTCAACTTCTGAATTCTTCTCTGACTCACTCTATTGCAAGATCAGACAATTTCAAGAAGTCTGAATACAGACCAGGCCTGTTACTAGACTCTACTTGACCACCATTACTAATTACATGATCGTTACATGACATTTCTCATAGTGTGGTTTTACCTTACACCTGAAATGATGTAACCACAGGCATCTAATAAAGGCAGCATTTTTGGTTTTTTCCCTGTCCATCCCAAGTCATAAGCATCACTAACCCTATGGAAAAGCAGGTTAGGGAGCTAACATGAGCCACCGCCTGCCCTGACATGACTCACCAGCACTCAGCTCAACTGCTGTGCCCAAACAAGAGAAGTGGCCACAACCCATGACCAGGAACGAGGACTGGACTCTGGTCATTAGATCTGCCCATTCAACTCTGCAATCAAATTATCCCTGTTACTTTTGGAAAAGTAACTAATATCACCAAGTCACCTCATTGCAAAAGAACTTGAACAATAAGTTAACAAATGGACTTCCACCCACATATACACCAAAGCTTAACTACCTTGTCAAATCGTCAAATCGCAACTGAAGCATCAAGACATAAAGTGTCTTCTAGAAGACTACACTAATACTGCCCCAATGCTTTTTAAGAAGAAAACCCCAACTACCCAACACTGACATACATAGTTCTCTGTGTGTGCACAAAAACCTGAAACTGGTGGATCTAAACGTTAAATCCTGAAGTTGGATCCAGATGGCTGAACCTGTGTCCACATGAGACCCCACAGAACTTAAAGTTGTTCCCTGAAGGTGCAAAGGGTTGCGCGACTGCATTTCCACCACTGGGATCAAATCTTTACTTCTGGGTCTAACACAATTATGGTTTGGAAATGACATGTGAACCACAGCCACTTTAAAACCTGTATTTCGAGGGCCCAACACAGTTTATGAGATCATCAGTAGTCTCACCCTTAGGAATACAGTAATGGACAATTCATTTTCATGCTACCAGAGGGAGCAAAAAGAGACCAAACAAAGTGGTAAACCTTATTCTTTCCCTTCTTCTCAATTATTATCAGGTTTACCTGTAATTCCTAGGTTTAACTATGAGAATCAACATAAAATATGAACAGAGTTCAGATTTACGAATTTATTCTCTCAATACCCAAGTGAGGCTGATGGACAATGTTACCACCATTATTCAGACAAAGGAGTGACACACTGAGCAATTAATTGCACTTTTTGATTATTTTTTTTTCAATGATCTGGAATAGAAAATATGGATGATTGGGGCATCCTTAAAATTCAGGGCATAAGAAATTGAAGATAACAGGGGTGGCATATGGCAGATAAGAAATCCTGAGCCACAGTGCCTGACTGCAAAGGTGTATGTGATTTCAGGTAACTCATCCTTCAAACTCCACTTTCCTGGCTTTCACTTGGGTGCTTATTTTACGGTATTTAGGATTAGAACTCACATACTAGTTTTCAAAGACAGACTTTTTTCTCCAGGGTGGTATTTCTACCTTGTATCTCCTCTACATTTGTTATGTTCTCTTCAAAACTCTTTCTCCTTCTCTGTTCTAATTTAGTTAAGTGGTTTGCTTAGACTGTTTTGATGGCCAAAGGAAAGACAGACACAGGTAGAAACTGGCAATTCTTGGGATTATTTACCTCATGTATCTTAGACATACAAGTTTTAAAATGGGATGGAGATATCCACCTCTTTCCATTAAATGCAGAATGAACTCTACCTATCAATTTCACTGGTGAAAGGAGTCACACCAAGAGAAACACTGAACATTTATTTATCCATGGCAATAGCTTTAGCTGTTACACTGAAGGCAACAGGTGACACTGAGAAATGAAGGCAACTATTTCCACACAGCTGATAAGAAAAGGTGGTGGTTTGCAAAACACATTTAAGTGTAGAGAAAAAGGAAAGAATAAAAAGACTCATTTGTTTTACAAGTTGTTTGATTGCCCAACAAATTGCTTAGTTATTTGTCTACTCATATTTGCCATACGTGTACATTTATGAAAATGCAGTCTGAGGGACCACAGAGAGTGTCTGAAGGCAACACAGGGCACACTGATACACCCTTGACTTTAATGTATCAGACTTGTAATGAGGGACTAATTTGGTTCTAAGCACTAGCTTGGCAGAAACAAAATACTTATAGACTATTAATAGAGAAACTTTTCACAGAAGCTGTGACCTTTATGACTTAGCATGGTTTACAGCCCTACCTCTGTTACAATTAAGCAGATCCTTGCTGCAAAGCAACACATTTGTGTCTTTTTCTCCTAATTATAAGGAAGGGACTGCTAACGTACAGCAAGTCTTTAGTACACGTACTGATGCAAATCCTTTCTGCAGTACAGAGGTGTACTGAGACACAGTAAGGGAAAACACAGGGTTCATGCTGCTCTGAACAAGCGTCCCCTAATGTCCCACAAAAATCTGTCCTCACCATCAGCAGCCACTCTAGTCAAAGGCCTATGGAGATTTGAAAACAGTGATCTCTATGCTGTGATAATAAAACTAATTAATATGAGAAAATATCATCAGTCACAATGTTGCAGAGGAATTGGGCGCGGGGGGATGACTGTATTGAAGTGGTTACTTCTCTCCCTTCAGTCAGACATATGTAATAGATTCCTAATGACTTTGAGTATAATTAAACATTTAAAAATAGTATTGCAAATGCCTGATGGAAAACAGTTATGAAACACATCAAAGAGGATAGTCCATTTACTGTTTCAGCCTTTATTTGCCAAGCCATGTGTCAACAAAAATACTGGTTGTTAAGGTCAATGAGACTTAGAAAACCCACAGAAATAACTGTATCAGGATCAGTTTTAACACAAGTGATCAAAGTCTAAAACTCAGGAAAATATGTAATGCAAAATATACATTTGTATATTTAGACAGATTAAATCCACACTTTTTTTAATTGTAAAAGATACTTATTCATGTGACTCCATCTGCTCACTGCTGTAACTCACAGCAGCACACAGAACATTAACGAAAGGAGATTTCTAAAAGTGCAGGTGCATGGGATTAAACAAAAAAAAAAAAAAAAAGGGCACAAAACAATGTAAAACCCCAACAAATTAGCTCCAGAAATACAAGCTAGAGAGAGAAATTTGGAAATAATTAGAACAATTGGTACAGTAATCCTAGTTCTTCCTGGCACTGCGAAAATGAGGAACTCTACAGGGATACACCAATAGCTCAAGCAGCAGAATACCAACAAGCATCATTTTGTCATACTTAAAAAACAGAGGGCTGAACAAGCTACTGACTAGAAGCAATTGGTAAAAGCAGCTAAATGACCGGCATTTCAGCAGTTTTACACTTTGCAAATATTTGTGCAAAGAGAAATTATTTGCAGTGATGTTCTGAATGTAAAGAGTGATAGAATAGTTCATGGGAACCATGCTTCTTTAATTTAACCTATTCTTAGTAACAGATTCAAACAATGACAGATCTAGGATTAATTTGGTCTTAAGAAGAGAGCGCAGAGTGAAAACTCTTCCCGTGAAAATTATTTCAGCCACATCTTTGTGTGGATAGCTTGTTCACAACCATGTTACCCTGGAATGCCAAATTTGTCAGATAACTGAGGGGACAGTAGAGCTCTGCACAGCCAAGAATGTAATGACAGGAAGTCATTATTCACTATTTTTTCTAAGAACTGGAGGTTTAAACTGAACAGAGGGAAGAAGCTGTTTTTTTAACGTACACATATTTAGAACTCATTGCCACTGCATAATGCACATGCCAAGAGAATAAATGGACTGAAGGAAGGATTAGACAAGTTCACAATGGGCAGGGCCACATATGGATATTAAACATTAAGGTCAAGGAATAGCTTCAGAGGCTGAAGGTACATAAACTACTGATTTTTAAAGCTCTAAAGTAGAAGATGGATAGAGGAGGGGACATAGGTATTTCAGAGGAAGAATCACTCTATATCAGCCCTGGGTTTCTGCTTTTCTGGTAAATACTAGCCAGGTTACTGCGTCCACTTGGACTGACACAATAGGAAGGATTTTAGGCTTTAATTAATTGCTTCTACACACACACTAGTGAAACATGCCCTTTTGAAAACAAATGCTAGCTTTAGTGAAGGACCTCCATATCAGAGGAGTAGGTAGGCTAGTTCTTATGTCAGCAGGACTAGGATGACCTCCAAACTCCATGTTGCTTGAGGTTTTTACAAATACATGGCACATACAAAAAATGACAGCTTTAAAAACAGCAGACCCAAGGAAGCACACTCATCCGAAAGGAAAAGGTTCAATTTGCAATATCCAGGCTACCCTTCAGTCCAACAAGGCAGGGCTCTTTGCTGTACATTGTCCACTGTTTTGTTCAGGTCAAATCCAGATGACAAACTGATGAGCATACTACCATTTCCTATTCAAGAGTATTTTGTAGTCCCGTAAGGACACGCCATCTTCTCACCATCCTCTAGCCCAGGAGGCAGGTGTAGGGGCCATGAAGATATATCTAAGGGCATGGGAAGGTGGCGGGTAGGCTTTTCAGTCTTGGTGTGAGAGGCCTGGAGGAAGGGCAAGGAGTCATGGCCAAGGCAAATAGGGAAGAGACAACATCAAAAAAGAACAGCACACCTAGGCTGTCAAGGTGGCTGAAGCATACTGGAAGCAGCAATGGGCAGTCTGAAAGGTGGAAAAGTGGCAGAGATTTCAACAGCTAGCTCAACTGAACAAGTCTCCTTGAACTCTTTGTTAAGAGGATTTTCTCTAAAAACTTCCCTACTCTAAGAGCAGGATATCTTAGCAGCTTTTACTCATCAGGTCTGGTGGTAGAAGTAACAATACCATGGAAACCACTTTAATTTTCTCCATTGAAATCATTGTAGGGCTTAGTGCGTGCACCAGGATACACAACAGTATTTAACGATATTACCATGACACAGTGATGGAGAGGGTGGTTGGGAAAGGGGAATCTAAAAAAAAAAACACAAACCACCATCAGAAAATCCTCCACAAAATTGCCTGATGAGTCATTTTTGTGAAATGAAAAGTAATTTACACAGCAGTTTTAGAGAAAAGAGAATTATGCAGTTAATCGGCACTGCTGGATAATTACACTGTACATGAGGCCTTGCTTTTAGGGGAAAATATAAGCTAATAAAGAGAGTCAGACGATCGGTAATGGCAGGGCTTTTGGGAGATACCAGAGACACAAAGCTAAATAATTTAAAGCTAAGGAGTATAATGACTGTGAAAGTGAATTATTTTAAGTTTACATTAATTCTCCACCCAATTACATATCTAACATGAAGTCCAAAAGCTAGAGAATTCCCCTTGGCTGCAAACAACCACAGTGACAATGAGAAAGCTGAGGGGATGTGATCCTGAACATGACCAGACTCTGAATGTGTTCTCCCAACTGCTGTGTACATCCTTAATATTCAGAAGTCTGCTAGAGAATTAAAGCCAGTTTACACTTCCCACCCATTACTGCTGGTTCAAGTAAGATCCCTCCCTAATACGGTCAGCTGCAGTCAATCAATTTTCTTTGCGGTGCCATTTTGTACCTTTCAAGCACCAGCAGCAGATGGCTTAGCCTGGCTGTCTCACCACCACACTCCTAACCGAGAAACCAGTGAAAAGTTAAACAACATTGAATTAACAATGAAAATCATGACTAGTGTAATGAGAGCATTTCATTACCTTTGTGCTGTAAGCAATTTAGCCCTGATTATTATTGACCTTTGGTGATAATGCATCCAAGTAAAATGTGCTATCTTAAAAAAGCATGGGTATACTGGAAGGTAGACATTGTTTCTGAGCGTATTCATAAATAAACCAGACCATTTCCCTTCCTGTGTTAGAGGTTTACCTTACAGCTGAGTTACCAACATTCAGCAGTCCCCCTTACTTTCTGTCTGCACAACAAACAAGAACAACTTCACACAGTACACCTGGCAAATTATTATTATTGTTATTACTTCTATGGTACCCAAAAGAGCACTAGGTACTTCACCAAGTAGTTAAAAAGATAAACTATGTGCCGCAGTGAGCTAATACTTGGTGAAACAGTAGAACTACAGAGGGTGGAATAACAGGAGGAGGTGGTGTAACAAGAGGAAGTATATGGGTTACAGGAATAACATTAAACTGTTACTAATATGGGCGACATGAGGTTCAGTGCACACTGCTTGTTCTTGTTCCACACCGAGTTCAGAAGAATCCCTGTGACTGGACATTTTGTTAGCATACTTTCCAAATCCACTGTTTTTTCCAGAAGTGCTGTTTGCTCACAGGCTAATCCGTATATTTTTTTGCTTAGGTTTTGCAGCCTGAAAGCAGATATATTTGAAAGTGTTGTCAGTTCCAAAGGAATCATGACTATTAAAAACTTAGGGTTCAACAAACAGCAGCCACAGACTTTGAAGCTTTCACTGATTTCACAGTGACAGCATAATAAAGCCCATGACTTCAGGCCAAGAGACACCAGAGCAAATACAGAGGAGCAGCTCGCTTCCCTACACACTACATAATGCAACAACAAACCACACCATGGGACTCTGCACACTCACAGCGCAAGTTGTGTTGCAACTAACTTGTTTCTCTTGCTGACTTTGTTGAGTTTTAGAGCTCATTGTTTAGGGAACCACACAGCCCACTTGATGTGGCTGGGTCTGCTCTCACTGATGTACTATGATGCTGTGTGAGCCTGCTGCTCCCATGCAACTCCGCGTCCTGACAGCACTTCCCACTCCTCTGCCAGAGGGATTACAGCATCCTTCACCTGCTGATTTCATTTGGGACAGAGTGCGGGGCCGGGGGTGGCGCAGAAAAGAGGAAGGTGCATTAAAAAAAAGGACCAGGAAAAACTACAGCACTTGTTACCAAATCCATCTACCAGTACAAAAACAATTGCCACACAGTTCCCTGCTCTCTGGGCAACCGCATACCATCCAGAACAAAGCACGCTGTTGGCGCCTCCAGACTGTTAATAATAGTAAGGTATGTGCTGCAGCAGGAGGGAGAATCGCGATGGGTAGTCCTTCACGGGGCTGGCCTAAGGAATGGATCTGCTCCAGGCTGCCTGCCAAATGCACTGGAAAAGTTGACTTTCTGGGGGCCGCCCAAGGATGCTTTTCTCCTGCCTGCAATATTCTTCAGAGTGCTTTTGCCCAGACCGGACCACACTGAGCCAAATGCCAGTGGGAAGCATTCCTGCTTGCTCTCCAGCCTCCCCAGCTGGTACTGCTGCCTCCTGATGAAAGGGAGTCACTGGGCTCCCTGACCACCCTACAGATAAATGCTTCTACTTCATCCTGCCGTGCCTGTGGGGGTTTACAGAGGGCACTACAGCCAGAGGTGAGCAGCTGAGAAAGAAATCATTCCCACTAGCCCCTTAACCCAAGAAGAAGCAAGAGGGACAGCAGAGCCTGCCGGAGGGACTACTCAGATTTGTCCAGGACCCACTGCAAATGGGTTTAGGGATTAGGACAGTTTCACAAGATACAGAGAAAAGAGGTGAAAAAATCAGAACGTTTTGATGGAAACACCTCACTCCCTGCTCATACCCTCATATACCAGAGGTTTTGGAAGGGGGCAAAGGCAGTAAACCAACACTGAGAAAGCAAGGGGCACAAGGAAAAAAAAATAATTGAGACACTAGTGTTTATCAGTGCAGCATTTAGCATGGGGAGACATGTCCAAGGGAAGTGTGTATTCATGAACAATCTGCTGCCAGTTTGGATTTTGGATCACCTTTAGGTTTCCACACACATGTCATAGCCCTGAGATGCAATGTGTCCCTGCTAGGGCACTTCCTCCCCCTTCAGATGGCTGACAAACTATAGAACAATGAGCAGAGAAATGATTGCTGGCTTCGTTAAAAGGATTGCAGACGGCTAGCTGCTAGAAGCATTACAAAATATGTTAATGTTTCATAACTGAGTTTACTCTCATTGCTGTTTGTGTTTATAGCTGTGTGCATATAGCAGGAACAGTCAGGCAGGGTGAATGCTTGCAGTTGGGCAGATGAGCTGCAATACTTCATTTCCACCGGCGGAGCCGGATCAAGGCTTCCCAGTTCATTTCTCCCGGCAGCCTGCCTTTGCTGCGGAGATGTGCTGTGACGCATTGAGAGCGAGCCCAGCTCTCTACAGAAGTGCACACAGAAAATGTATACCTTGACTATATAGAATCTTCAGCTTTCAAACCACTAGCACAGACTCCACAGGAAGGAGAAGCAATTTGGCTTCCATGGGTACCGAGCAGAAAGAAGTTGAGATTATTATCTATCTTGCAGAGGATTAAGGCTACCAAGTGTCTATCACAAAACATCAGCCGGCCTCACAAATACAAACATGCAGTTAGGGTTTCCAGGGACACAGCATCTCACATTATGGTATATGCCAAGGGGTTAACCCAAGCCTTGGAGCTTTTGAAACTGGTTTTCTTAAGCCATTGTCATGTCCTAAATATAACTTTGTTTTCATTAAAAACAAAAAGATCCTTTAGGGGTTTCCTCTGAAAAAAAACCCAGTTCTTTGAGGCTGTCTTGAGGATTCCTGGAAGTTTTTCATGTGTTCTAAAAATTACCCCCACAAAGCCCCGCACAGTCATGCCTTCCTAGCGCAGACACCCAGAGCATGCAGAGCCTGCGTGGCTCCTGCACCGGCTGCCCCCAGCTCTACAGCTCGAGATGGCCCTTCCTGACCTGAGCTAACTCTGCCCAAGTTATTTCCACGTTGGCTTCACAAGCTACTTCTTGTAGAGAAAAGCTTAACTGAATTATCACCTCATTCCAAACCAGTTCCTATACAAATAAGAAAGCCCATGAGCATAACACTGAAATTTATTGAAATGCTTATTTTCCTACAACGGCTGACAGAGTGTGTATTACTTTTCAGCAGTGAATACAGTGTTGCCCCTGTTCCTATACAGGACCAACCACGGTTTCTCTCCAAGACGGCGCACACCTCAGCGCTCGCACAGCTGACATCCTTCCAGGACTCTATTAACATTTTCCCTACGACAGTTGCCACAGCTGAGCTGTTCTGCACAGATTTTCTGCTCAGTATGGGGGGTTGGGGAGGGGCGCGTTAATTATACAGAAAGATGGAGCGGGGCCAGGCAGCCCCTCTGGTGCGCTGTCTCCTACATGCACAGCCTCCTTCCTGCTGTTTTGCAGCTACAAGGATCACCTGTTGGTCTTGGCTCTCGCCCAAGCTGGGGCCTAGCGGAAATGACAGAATCAGCTAGAAATGAGCCAGCTCCTATTCCAGCCACCCAAATGAGGGAAATACAAAAACAGATGATGGCAACGTGACCTAGCTGCTGCATGCAGGAGCCAATAGGGGGTGGGGTAGAAGGGAATGGAGAAACAAGGGGTATATGTTGGAAAAAAAACCCCAAAACAATACAGAAAACCCTCAGAACCACTAATATGAAGCTTTTTTTCCTGCTGTTCTTTTCTTCCTATTCAGCACAGCGAAAACATTACGAGTTTTTTTCTCTATATGAACACCTGCCAACAGGGAGAACTAACTACCTTGTTCCTGCTCCTGCTGCGGATGTCGGATGTTTCCATCTCCCACATGAGAGATATCAAAGGCCTATTCAGGCAGGTGGCAGAAAGAATCTGCCTTTTTCAGACTGGCTCCTCTCTGTACTGTGTGGTGACACACAAACTGTTCAGAGATCTGTGTTCTCCCATAACAACAGTGCTCAGCAAAACCTTTTACTTGATATTTGGGTGAGCTGCAATGTTGTACAGCAGAAGGATTAAGCACCACTTGCCTCTCGCTTTGTTCTTCCGGGCAGAAGAGCAGCTAAGTAATCCAACAGAAAACATAGCCATCACTAACAGCATTTAAAAGAGAGGAATGCTGTCTTTTAAATGATAAAAATACAAGCTAATTACACACTGCATTTCCAGATGTAACTAGTTTCATACAAACTCTTGGCATCCATGTTTATTGGAAGCAGTAACCATCCTAACATCCAAAACTTCTCATTAAATTCCTCTGGACCCTTGAGTTCCATGACACCATAAATGCGTACTCTGAAAGAGCTTACCAGGCTTTAAATAAGCTTGTAAGGTTTGGGGTTTTTAACCAGTAATTTTTAGAAACAGTAACAATAACAGTGGGAAAAACCTAATTCTTAAAAGCAAGTTTTTTCCCTGTCCAAGAGCAATGGAATGGGACCCCAGAGCTTACTTCTTCCTAAGAAAACATGTCATTAATAAACAATGCACAGTCCAATTCCTCAACAAGCACCAAGCCTTCAAACACACCCAGTATTCACCAGTCTTGGTGACTCTGGCCTTCAAACTGCAACACTTTTTGCCTTGCCCTCCCTAGTTTCCTAAGCTTCCTTTATTTCTGCTCTTTCTAGCAACTAGGTAGGTAACCAGAAGCAAAATTCAAGCAGTGGGAGCAAGCTGGGGCTAATTTGCACCTTATGAATTATTCAGGCCCTCCTGATTCCTGCACCTGCATGGAGGCAGGAAGCTTGTGAGGAACAGTCATTACTCTTCTCTTGGGTTTGCACAAGCTCGGTTAATGCTCAGACACTTTGTTCCGTAACTAAGAGCTTCGGGTCTTGTATTAAGCAGTGCAAGTCGAGGTAAAAAATAACCTTACATTGTCAACCCATCCCTCTCTGCTGCCCCAAACCCAGGATAATCATTCAACCCCTTCTGAGACAAATAAATTGCAGTGTGTATCAGACTGCTGAATTCATCTCACATATGCTAATCTGGATCAGAGCATCAGCAGAGAAAAAGCAAATGTGTGCATGAGCTGGTCTCATCAGGTATTTACTCAGCTGTACTAGGCTGCACGTTTAAACTTCTCCCTAGCTCAGTAGGGAGTATTTCATGTGCATCAGGTATTTCACATGCTAACTTGATCATTAAGGCATCCTTCCCCACAGATATAGCAGAAATAAATTCTCTCCCTAGCATTCTGGCTAACATCAGGGGTACTAATAGTTTAATACTATTGGAAGAGCCTATGTTGTGCTTTCAACAGGACGGATTTAACGAGCAAATAGGTCTTTTCCATCTCCATCTACTATTATCTTGGTAAACAGAATGTGACACCTAACTGCAAATCCAGATATGACCAATGAATCTAGACAGCCAGTAGGAACATTTGCAGAAAGCAGATAGAAACCAGTTAGAACTATCAACATTTTTTGGGACAACAATATGTTTTTGAGTTCATATGCTACGGCAAACAGATCCAAAAGTATTATGCATATAAGAAGCGGCAAATACCACCTTTACCGTATGCCACGTCCACAGTCGCACTGAGTATCTTTGGGTCTTGTACTTTATTAACATGCTGTTACCAACAAGTTCTCCAGTTAAAAGATCATTTCATTAATCCCAAGCAGCTAAGCATCATGCTTTGATTGATTCAGTAGAACAGATCTGCAGTAACTGATAATGAAACGTCTTTAATCCCCTCTTCCAAAATAACAAGTCAAACACAAGTGTTAAGCATTCAGAAAGGTACAGTCAATCTTTATCAAATCTTTGCTTTTCTTCTTTCTATGCCTAAAGAAGTTAATTCATTTTCCTTTTGATGCAGGATGCATGATTGGTCCTATGCTGCTCTTCTCTCATTCCTATCCAATAATAGGTACTCTGGCCCTTTTTTAAAGATATTTTACTCAGGCATGTAAACACATCTTATTCTTTGATGCTTTTTCATTCAGCATCATTAATCCCCAGCATGAAATCAATAAACTTAAAACATTTAATCATGTCAAAATGCAACATACAAATCCACAAATTACTTCAGCTCATCACACACACTGAATAGCTTGCAAGTTGGAAACTATGCCTTATTTTTGCCTTGGGAATCAGCAAACTCTAAGCTAGTCTTTCACTGAAGTGGACAGATTCTCTCTCCAGGTATTGGCCATTAGGTGAAAAAAGGTGTTGATAAACAAAACCAGGGATTTTCTGTTTGCTCTGTAACCTTCTTCCATCCCTCGCAGTCACATTGGCCCATGAGGAACACTTTACTGCAACCTCTTGACAGTATGCAAATTTTAAAAGCCACTACAGTAACTGGGTTACAGAATGTACTAAAGGTGCAAGGGAAGGGAGAAACATTTTTGCAGTTGTTCATTTTCCTTTTTAACACCACACACTGTTTCTCAGCTTGAAAAGAATGCACAAGGGACAACAATCAGAGCTCCTTTTTTAAAAAATAGGAAGAAAATTTGCTCTACCTCATATACGATTTCCAAAGTCATTGGGATATGGAAAGTGACAAGAATCTCTTTAATGGGGCAGAAATTGTGACTGAGCTGCAAAATTCCAGGCCAGCCAGACCCATCCTTTGATAGGCAAAAGGGTAGAAACAGGTAAACAGGGAAAAGGCATACTCCAGATAATGGAATAATATCTTTAATTCTACTACATTAAAAAAACACTGAAAGCTTCCTCATTTGAAAGGAGAAAATCTAGTTTGGAAAGTTTAATTCATGGAGAAGTGTGGAAACCAGCAGGTTGAAGCCCTGACTTGGGAGGCAGGCACCCAAAAGCCTTCCTAGGTCCGTGACTGCATTCCCACACCTGGCTCATTAACAGTCCTAGCCAGCATGTCTCTCAACTCATGAGGTCTTCACTGTTAAGCCAGAGCTTCTTTGAGTGCCAACCACAAGGCACTCAAAGGCACATGTTCACACCTACTCATTCTGGCACCTGCCTGTTTTTCACCTACACACAGGACAAGGTCCTGAACTTTGCCTATGTCTGGCGAAGAAGCCCCAAAAGGCAGGCAAAGTATTGATGATGGTGGCACTGGCAAGGTGGTGTATTGTGGCCCTGCAGTCAGGTAATTCACCCAGGGAAGGAGAGACTTCAGTTGTAGGTCCTTCTCAGACAGAAGGTTGATTCAGCACTGCCATTACCCCAGGAATAACTCAGCTATAAGGACTTGGGGTCTTCTGCACATTAGGCCTCTCTGCAACCAGGAATGCTAGAACCGTGAGGCTAAAAGGTTGGGCAGTAAAGGGGGATTCTGGCTCCATACTAGAAATCTGCACACTCAGTTCTGAGAGGAGAACTGTTTCAGTATCCGTGGCTGTTTCTGGCCTAATGCTTCTCCAGGTAGGCCTAATCTAGGCTCCACGGAATGGAGCCTACAGTCCCACTCCTGTCCATGCCCAGGTAGGATTCAGGCTCTTCTTACCCATTCTTCTTCCCAGCCTGTGACTTCTGTGCTCCTGTCGATATGATGGCTCAAGTTCAGCAAGAAGGTAGATGAAAGACTCCACTGCTCCCCAAGTATCTCCTCTGATTAGGCCTGCGTCACGGATCCCAATGATTAAAACAACCCCGTGATGCTTGTGCTGAGAACCTAGACCTCTGTCAGGTTACCACTTTGTTGACAAATTAGGTAACAAAGCTCTCCTGCAAAGGTGGAAATACTGCTGTTGCTGCTGCCAGTTTGTTTTTCAAAAGAATCACCTCTGCTCCACTATCATCCAGAAAGGGCTATGTGGACTATCTCCAAGTGAAATGGATGGTTTATTCCATACTGGTTCCCTATATAGTCAATAATGATTTATCTAATGTAACTGGGCTTTATTTCCATGGAAGTAGTTATGTTCCCTAGGCCGTCAGCGGAGTATACACCTAAACTAGATCAGTAGCGTCTCCTTTTTGGTTGCTTCTGAAACATACAATTCTCTCCAGTGACTACAATGTGGAATTCAGGTGCTTGTCCTCAGAGGTCAGATCACCCTGCAAAGCTTAACCTTAACATACAGGTAGAAATTTGTGTCCAAGTGAGGCACAACTGCTATTTGTTGAAGTTTTTAAAGAGTTCTTTGAGTGTGTAATAGAGATACCACTGTCTCCAGTGTAGCACAAGATACTCTCACTACAGCTGAGTGAGGGAATGAAAACTTCATAGCAGGTATAACTAATCTGTACTTTACTCTAAAGTCTCAGTGACCTCCTGATTTTGCAGTTCTTCCCACTGAAAATGTTTACGCACTGAGCTGCACAGAGGAAAAGACGTAGATTAGGGAATTACTTCAAATGCTTTGGCTATCCTAGGTGCATTAATTTTTCATTACCTCATTTATGAAAAAAAAAAATCAACAAAAAACCTGAGGTAAAACTAAAGTATGTAATGAGGACATTGCAAATCAGGCAAAGGGAAGATCAAGCATTTTCTTCTGGCAGTGTTCTTAATTATTACCAGCAACATTCTATTTATTATCATCATCATTATTCCTTATTCTTTTTCTTTAAAATGATTCACAGTCTCCCAAAATGTGTACTTTTATTCTGTTCAGCAAAGGATAGATTCACTCACAGTTGAAAGCAAGCAA
The DNA here is from genome assembly GCF_017639655.2 of Falco naumanni. Lineage (NCBI taxonomy): Eukaryota > Metazoa > Chordata > Aves > Falconiformes > Falconidae > Falco > Falco naumanni. The sequence goes on from NC_054055.1 coordinate 45,591,730, forward strand.
AGTTTACACATAAGAAATACACTTTCTTAAAGCCTGTGCTCTGTAGTTACAGTTTGGTCCTGGAGATAAATTGCAAGTACAGACTTGGGCCTTACATTCCTCCTAACTGAAAGGGGATCCTAACAAATGAAACCATGTACTCTGCAATGCTTATTTTCTTCTTGAACTGGTGACAAATGAGAACTACTACTTCACGTTAGTCTTACAAATGGCAGGAATAAAACAGAGCAGTGCAAACGTCCATCTTTGAATAGTGGAGAGTCAAAGCAAACTAAGGTGAAAATGGTGTCTGGCAGGATAATTCAGATCGGGAAAGTCATCCAACTCCATAGCAGCTTGACCCTAACATAGCCCCAGAGGCAGTGCTCCAGCTGCCAGCTAGACAGCTAGCCAAGAAGCTAGCAGAGGTGCAAGCCAAGAAGCCAGCTATGAACTCACACGCCAGTGCTGGAAAGCTATATTCCAGAATTTGGCATCTGGGTTCTCCAGCTGCCAAACATCTCCCATCTGGCTGAGCCTGTGGAATGAGGTGTCAAAAAGAAGAATAGGGGTAAATTATACAAGAGCAAAAGCAGTACTGTTTGTGAGACACCAAGAACCAAGAGGGATATTGAGCCCACCAATATCTGAAACTCACATATAGTGTCACTTTGTCACCAGTGAAATGGTGCATCAGGACACTCCTGGATCAGAGGATGCAGTATGGACAAAATTCTCAACGTTTTACAGGAACAGTTAGATATGTATGAATGAACTGGAGCAACACTCCCAGCCTGTGGCCATCCACGGAGGTCAGAAGATGCATAACATTTGTGTAGAAACAGTTTTGAGTAAAACTTACAATGAGCCCAACACAAAAAAATGGAAAGGAGCCTACAAAAAATATTTCTTCAAGGCTTTGTGATCCATTCTGTTCTCCACCACCACAAGGAAAATCAAATATCTAAGAATATTCCTATATTTTCATAACTAGAATACCATAATCTTGAGTGTAATACTACAGAAGAATAACTTGAAATCTAGAGGAGAAAGATAACTGTAGTAATACAAAATTGAAAAAAAAACAAAAACAAACCGAAGTGGGCGGGCATGATATTTCATTCATATGAAATATATACACTCACACAGATGTATTTATTTGTAGCAGAATTAACTTCTGACACAAGTTACTGTTCCTAAACTTCAATAGTGCTGTACTCCAAGAAACAAGACCAGCTGTGAGGAATCTACTAGCAGTGTGAGCCGTTTTAAGTGCACCATAAAAATTCGTATTTTTAAATGCCACACTGACTTAAATATTCATCTCACTGGTCTCATTTCCACCTTTCACTCTACAGACAGGTCCACATGGCCTAAACAAAGTTTGACAGATGTGACTTTCTTCAACAATTTGGTCCTTTATTCTCATCTCACTCCAGTCAGAGCCAACAAACTTTCAGTGGTTTAGAATTGGTACATGAGATGACTTATGCCATCCTGATCTGTATCTTACCATGCATGTTGTTCAGGGGGGCCTCATTAGTAGGATCTTATATTCATTATTATGGTATGTGTAAACTCTACATGAGCAAACTTTTGAGCAAAATACTGATGACATTAAAAAAAGAGCAAAAAATTGACAACATAAGGCTTCTTCTTGAAAATGCTTCCTGTAGAAGAAAAGCTAATATAATTGGTGACTACATAGAATATTATTGTTAATTACAGTTAAAGGAGCATGCATTCAAAATTTTATCTGAAATAGAAATTTTAGAAACACAACATTTTGGGAGACCAGTAGGCTATTCAGAATAATTTCTGAAGTTGCACTGATAATTTCCATGAGTTCAAAGAAAATTTGAAGGATTTTTTGAAAATACACATACCATCTCAATTTCATACCCAAGGAAACCTTAAAAGCTTTGCATTTTGTTTTAACAGAGAAGTTGCTGCTGCTGCTACTTTGAAAATGTATGAGTAATAAGGTCTTGCAAATTTTTAATATGAACATACCAGCTGTAATGCAATTAAGTGCAAATTGGAGCTCGGAGTAGATTTGAGGAATGATTTCTGTATTTGACTTCTCATTATCGATTTGAGAGTGCAATTGCTCTTAAACATGCTGTCTTCTTAATTGTATTATGAAGCTTAGCTCTACCTATAAATGTGAAGATTTAGATTTATTCTGCAACTTATTTGCTTATATCAAATGTGCGAAGTTGTTTTTCCTTCTGTACTCCACAGATAGAGGGCCCAGGGACTACTACTAACTAGGTAAAGCAGTGAACTGATGGGTTTATACTTCTGACTCCAAAGGAATCTTTTTAGGGGCCCACAAAACAATCAAAAGAAGGGGGGAGGTCAAGCAAGCAAGCAAGCACACAGAGTGGACAATTCATTGCACGCTATTTTAAAACCCAATAAAACAACAGCAATGACTCCAAAAAAACCCAGGGATCCTATCAGTGTTGGTACATCCTTTCCATCATGTGCCATCATTTCTACTTGGGCAAGGAGATGAACCCAAGGCACCTTATGGCATCACAATAGTCCTTGCAGTCACTCCCACAATGTATTTGTATATCAAGTCTGCACTCTAAAGCAGGGCATCCGCTAGGTGCATTACACAGTGAGGTTTTAAAATTTTTGCTTCCTTGGGGGAAAAAAAAAAAAGCAAGGGGATGTTTGCAAAGACCTATTCCTACATTTTACAGCTTTGCTTGTTGACTGTCTCATGGTAACTGGCAATGACTCATTATAATATAAGCTATGTTGATTCACATTAACTTTGTTACTCAATTTCAGTAGACTATTTTTGGACATTTTAAACTGCATTATCAAATGCCAGACAGGATATTTTTTCTTCTATTCTCATATTTTAGTCATTGGGATTTGGAAAAAAAATTTGCAGTTTTCCCATGATGGACACCACCACCCTCTCAGCCCCAAAATATAAAAAGCAATAGTAAAAATCAGCTTTGGACCTTGCCTAGCTCGCATACCACCCAGCCATGACATAAAGAGGGAAAGAAAACTGAAAAGCACTGCTACTAGACTTTGTCAATAAAACAGAACATTATATAATACACAATAAAATGCTTCATACCTGGAGTTGAAAAAACGAAAAGGGTTAACAGCTGACCTGGCACAGCCCCACATGCTCTCTCTGGAAATTGAACACAGACAATTAGGAATTTTAAGTTACCCCAAACAATTGTAGGGGACTTAGACAAGCTTGAGGAACACTTACTGCAAAGTAAGCACATGACCTCAGTGTGGAAGGGACTTTAGGGTTTTCCCATTTGCTTAAAAGTCCTTCTTAAAGTGAAATTGCTCTGTAGAGGCCCAACTAATGCTAAGCAAGTCATTAGGAGCCCTGCCATTAATTTGCATGGCAGCAGAGTCAAAGCTTAAGGGCCCAGGTGTCACTTAGTGGTAATTTTGGATCATGGTGGATCATATTTTCTTATTAAAAAATAATCAGTGACCAAGAGGTAAAAATTTATGTGATTCTAGAGCAGGCAGACATTGCACAAAGAGGAAAGAGAGGCTGGAGCAAACATTTGTTCCCAGAATTCTGCTACTTAAGTAATACTGTTCCCAACACATCACTGAAAAACCTAGCCTTTAATGCTTTTTACTTAAAACAGACTCCAGGGAAAATAGGTAACCTTCTACAACACTATTTGGAACACTGAACAACACAAATATAAGGTATCATAGCTGTATAAACTCCTATGTTGGGATTTGGACTACATGGAATGATCCTTTTCACTGACAAATTCTGATCTACTGCATGTGCTTAAACAAGAAGCACCATACAGCTGGCTTCTGGAAACAGTTCCATCATGTTAGGGAAAAAAAAAAAAAAGAAAAACCTGTAGAAAGCCAAGTCCATGAATAACTCCCTTCAGTCCTTCTCCCTCCGGTTTAGACCACTCAGTGTAGCATGAAATTAGTCTGAGGCCAACGCCCAAGAAACTAGCAAAAATATTAGAATAACAACATGAATCACAAAAATGTTCTAGCACACTACCACTTGAATGCATTTGCACTGGATACATTTTGAAACCCTTAAAACGCTCAATTAAAATGGCCATGTTGGCATATTAATTGCTAAAAGTGAAAAGGAAATTTTCAAAGCAACTTTTCTTTATTTATATAATTGAACTTTCCACTGGCCCTTGGAAACTTACAAATAATCTATTTTCTCCCAAGATTTTGCACTGCAACTTTTGAAGCTCTCACATTTCCTTGCTTCAAGTGTATAGTAGACACTGGTCATCTTTACTGTTTGCTTGATTTTGCCATTTGTTAAACACTGAATTTCTGATAGGAACAGAAATATGCTATCAAGATGATAAAATGATGTACACAAATTTTCAAAGCCAAAGTTACTAGCTCTATCGCAGCCTGACGTCTTTTTTCCATCCTCATTTTCCACTCTCCATGTGCAGTCCCTTCCTTCTTCAGTAACATACCTCAGACAACTTGTCCCATGGTATCATGAGGTACAGATTTTATTTCACAGTTGTGACAGTACCTAACCAAAGGGCACTGGAACAAAATCTCCCCTAGCCCATGAACCCTCAACTGAAATCAATATGCACTGAAAAAATGGCAACTGGACACCATAACATTGACTGTTGTCTCCCTTGTCAATTAATTTATAATCATGTCTGTGTCTTATTGGAAAAATATTTATTTCTACAGCTGATACAAACAGCCCAGAAGGCATCATGCTAAATTTTCTACACTTCTTTTCATAAAGGCCTCTTTGTAACAGCTAAGCAATAGGGCAGGCAAGAATACAGTTGGTGAGGATGACAAGTATTTGCATGCTGAATTTTTGTCAGTTGGAAATTTAGCAGGCAACTAAAACTCTGGTTAGAACCTACAGTATCCAGGCACTGAAGTGAAAGATACCCAGACATCCTCCAACCAACCTCACAGACACCTAAAACTTACTGTGTTCTACTCTTGTTTGGCCTGAAATTCAAATGGCTGTGGCCTCCCACCCACTCTCTGCTCTGATCCAGAAACCATGGGGAGAAATGCTCAAGCCTTGCCTCTGGGACTCAAACCTTATCTGTGCTATGAAAATGCCTAAAACACACCTGACAACTCAGATCCAGCATAAAAGGGACCTGTAATAGTCACTTCCCAATCCAAAATACAAGTGTAAGAGGAAAAAGAAAAGGATGTTGTAGGACCACTCCTAGATATCTTTTGCATTCTAGCCTTACGTTTCAGAATTGGCAAATGTAGGTATCTGGCTTCCTGAGTCAGTGCTCTAACCACTAGGTTTTTATGCCAGACGTGGGTGGCTGCACCACTGCTGCTGGTTGTTGCATTTTTAACAAGACTGAGGGCTGGCAGGAAGAGGACAGCATGCTCTGCGTTTTAATACAGGCAGAAATAGGTAAGCAGAGAACAAAGTACTTGATCTTTCATTTTCACAATGAGTAGTTGGGAAGGTAAGCTGGCTTTCTTTTTTTTTTTTTGCTTTATTTCCCCCTCAAACTGTATTTTAATGAACAACTACAGGTCAGAAGCCCAAGCTCCAAAAAGACAGCACAGATGACTCATATCCTAGTACCTAGCAAGTAAGTGGAGCCAGCTCTGGGAAGGTGATCGCTTTGCCCATTGAACTTCAGAGCATTTAACTCTGTGTTGACTGTACTGTGGGAGCGTTGATGCCTTGTGTAGGTGCTCTGAAACACTGCTGGAGCCAATCACCTATTTCATAACCTCAGAATGGCTCTGCCAGACCTCCCCCAAAGCAGGCAATCTGCACCTTGTCTCAAAGTGCCCGTGCTGTAATGGTTCATCTGCACTCTGGGTACCTGCAGTATTTCACGTGTGTTGTGAGCATAGCGGTACCTCTAAGCTATGCAGTATATTGACAAGGATGTACCTGTTACGGAACTGCATGTACTTGGTAGGTCCTCTGAAGCAAAAGGAAAAACACATTTTAATTTGACTATGCCTTAGTAATGGCTAAGAATCTCAGAAACGATGTGGTGATACAGACAGCGAGTAGTTAGGAAGTGGAAATATTGAGTGCAAAGGGAATCAAGCTGTTCAGCTGAGTAAAGAGTTTTCAGCAAATGATTTATTATACATTATCCTGCTACTCTGCTTTTGAAACTTTTATGACCAAGATTTCAGTCATTATTCCAGTTCCTCCTCTGAACTTATTTATGAATGGTTTGACTTTTTGGCCCTGATAAGCAACTGATCACAGAAATAGCAATGGCTATCAGTTCTTAAAATAAACACCATGGTGAGTTCTCTGTGAAGCAACTTGTCTGTCTGACAGCATTTTGTGTCCCTGCTTTATCACACAGTATCCCATCCCTATGCTAATATTGTATTTTTAATAAAAATAATTGGGGGAGGTGTTTTGACAAGACAGACTCCCGCTGACTTTTAATGAATTCAGAAATCCAAGTATTTCTTTTCATGCCTGCTGGAAGCTTCTGGTCATTTCCAAGTTACTTAATTTTTCAGGCTCTGTTTGCAACACTGGAGGTTTCCACTAAGAGCACATACTGTTGACAGGATTTAGGATGAGCATTTTTTAGGGAACCTCTGACCTCAGTACCTGCCAGCTTGCTCCACACTGCCTGAGCTTAGTGACACATGCTAGGCAAGAGTGGTTTGGCTACTGCCGCCTCCTCTGATCCACCCTGATCTCTTCCTTACTTTCTTCCTGCCTCAGGTTTTTTTATTTCCTTGCCCCGCTGTATTCTGTGGCAACTTAGTATATCCCAGAAGGGTAAATAAATAGAAACGAAGCCAAAACTTCGTTCTTGACACATCATCATCATGGCTATAACAATGAAGGTGCTTGGATTGACTCTGAAACCTGTGGCTATCATTACTTCTGACACACCTCAGGATTAGATATTATTATGTGAGCCATCGTGTTGCTTTACTCCTTGTTTCAGCCTTGAATTCCTTTCATTTTGGACAGAGTAACTTCATACATGTGGTGGCTTTCAGCTCCAATTATCCTTTTCTCGATGTGTCCAAAAGAGTAACACTCATGCCCTCAGTCACATACACATGGAGAGTGACACCTCCTTGGCACATGGGCTCAGCACAAAAAACTCTTACATATCCATCATCCACGAACTTCCTTTCATTCCTCTTTATCTCCAGCCTAAAAAGAACTAGCTGTGAGAAATGAGGTTGCAGCAGAGTCACTGTTAGTGAAAGAGGCCTGAACTAATAAAGTGGAAAACCTAGCACAATCTTTTCCCATTGTGCAGGAAAACGGAAAGTGGCAGAAAATATGTTTTCTCTTTAAGATTCCTGTATTCACTTGCTCACTCGATCATGCCTTGCTAAACAGTGTTCCCCTCTTCATTGTGTTCTTCTTTGCATGCAGTTTACATACCTGTGACCTACACAACTTTTGGTGTTTTTTGCATGTATTGATCTAAACACTCAAGAACATTTTTCCATAAATCAGTATAAGCACTGCTATTAAGATTTAATTGTGCTGCATTTTGTCTGTCACAAAATCACAGGAACTGCCTTATGGAAAAGGAAAGATAAAAAGTTATCTGATCTAGATAATGAAAAAAGAAGTAATTTTGGCTCAAGTGACAGCAGAGGACAATGCTCTTTCTTTTTCTTATCAGAAGTCAAGGTAGCAGTTCACTGAGGTAGTTTTATTGTGGCTTTTTCTGGCAATGTTCTGCTATCTAATCTGTACTGATGAGTATTTGCTACAGCTCTGAATTTCTTAATGCTCACAACTCTGCCTCTGCTTTCTGTGCTCATTTAGGAAGAAAAAAACCAGAAAAAACCTGAATAATGAATCACTGGGGAAACAGATGCCAAATAGGTGTACAAACTGCTAACTGGGTAGCAGTAATGCATAATGTTATTTATAATTCATTCTTCGGTGTCATGCTTTTCAAGCAATTACACAATGCCTGCCTTCCTATCAATAAAATGCATTTCACATATCTAACCACTAATGACTCAAGCTTCGCTCTGGAGCAACACATTGTAGTGGATTAAGCATGGGACTAGAAGGCAGACGTTCCTGATCCCAGCGCATTTTCTGCTTTCCTGCAAGACCTTGAGCAAGTCACTAACCTGCAGATAATTATAATATTTGAACATACTTGGGACTTGTACAATTTAATTAGTTAATGTTTGCAAAGCACTACAAAGATAAAAACTGCTATGTGAATTATAATCATACACTATTGTTTTGAGGCACTTTATTCCAAAGCACATTTGTATAAACATGTTTAGTAATGTAAAATTCCAATAATGGCAAAGTTTGGTAACTACCTTGAAATGACTGGCACTTTCTTAAGACTAAAATTTAACTTAATTAACAAACAATCTATTTTTGGGAAGACAGTTATATGAGACAATTCACTATGGACACTGAACTGAAGCTGGGAAACATCTTTGAAAGTTTGCTTGTGATAGATAGAGGTAATGAAAAAGACATACAGAAAGGTATCTGTGAATCCACACGTTACAAATACCTGTCTTGCTGCACCATATTGGTCCACAAAATAGCCTAAGTGTTGAGTTATTTTTTCTTTTCAGCATCCAGACTTGTTACAGTTTCAGGGTTACTCATTAGACCCAGTGAAGTTAATGGTAAAACTCCTCTGGACTTCAACAGAACCAGGATTCCTTGCTTCTTCCAGCTTATTATGCACTTAATTTAAATATTTCTCTTAAAAGGAAAATTACTCCTAGCAATGGTAAAATATGTATTGAAAAGCAATGCCTAGCACTTCAAAGTGATTGAAGAGAAGAGAAGAGACATCCTAATGGCAATGGGTCCTTGCTCTCAATTCATCTACTCAATAGTCATGGTAACTCTACTGTTACAGGGGAGATGATAGGAAAACGTAATTTTGTGTAGGCCAAGCTAAAAGCACTTTTATTTTCAAATTACCTTTCTTCAGGGAACAATTTGACTCTACCCCTATCTCCTAATACACTGCCATTTAAGCAATACCACCCTTTCAAAGCAGGCAGTGATGTCAATTTCTTTATAGAAGCTGCTTTTGATTTACAGTTGCCATCCACCTGGCCCTTGTTCCTAATGATTGCTGGCTGATGGGAAATCTGTTATCCTGGCAAAAGACTCTGGGATATATACTGGCAAATTTCCACACCAAAAAACCTAGAATCAATGTGCATGCACAGAATGGCACCCTTTGATTTTACTGCCCAACTGTCAAGTTATTACACTTTTTTTTTTTTTTTTTTTTTTTTGGTAAAATCTCACATATGCAAAAAGAAAAAAGAAGAAAAAAGAAAAAGGACCTTTTAAGAGTAATATAGGTCCATTTGGATTGTTGAAACCAAAGGCTCACAGTTAGTGCCTAAAGACCAGTTCCCAAAAGTATACATGGCTTTCAAGCTCTTGCAGTAGAAGTCCTTAGCACAGCTTTAGGCACATTCATTTTTATACATAAACAAGAGAACTCTGAGAATTCAAATTCTACTAGAAGAAAGTTTGTAAAGCAATATATAAATACATTGTAGAAGAAGTCAGCACTTCTTCATCAAGGTAACTGAACTACATGTAGGTAGGACAAATCACACCTCTACTAGCTGCACAGGCCCAAAGTTTAGATGTACTGGTTCTATTTCTTCTTGAGTCACAGAATTCCAGCATGGCCTTAGAAAGTCATGTACAGGGGGATTCCTCATATATAACCTTCAGCAATGTTAAGTTTAACCACTCTCCCTAAGCCATCTGTCCTGGCTTCTTTGTAACGACTGGGGAAGGCAGACACCTCCAAAAAGCAGATGATTACAACTGATGCTCAGACCTAGGAGTATGTGCATCTCTGTATGGAGGAAATCCAAAATATATGAGCCTAACTTTTGCATAAATTACATTGTGAGACAGGAACCTTGCTGCAAGGATTTGTCTAAACTGGGAAGTCCAGTACTGCCCAGAGGTTCCCGAAGCTAGCTGAGACACAGTACACCTCTGCCAGCTCAGTACCGCCCTTGGGTCATTAGCCGACTTCTGACCCAGCAACACTTCTCACTGCAGAAACCTTTTCTTTTCTGCTGCAGGATTTCTATCTGAGACTGCCGACAAAAAAGTAAAACACAACTAGAACAGAAACATCCCTGAAATAATGACACAGTGGGAGCATCAATCATAATACAGATGCCTGCCTGCCTTACAGGGCTCTATGTCACCAGTGTATTTCACTTAAGTATCAGCATACACACCTCTCTATTCATGTTTAGTAAGTCAGTTCAGTTTGTAGAGTAACTCTGGAGGAGGCTGAGGAGAAGCCCCACCATATAACAGCCTGTGGGGAGGTGGGAGGCCCACGGGCAGTTCTGTTTATGAGTGTGGGGTCCAATTTCCCCCCTGGAGCGTGGCAGCAACTGTGCCATCTTAGAATCATAGAATGGTTTGGGTTGGAAGGGACCTCCAAGACCATTTCATTCCAAGCCCCCTGCCACGGGCAGGGACACCTTCCACCAGACCAGGTTGCTCAAAGCCCCATCCAGCCTGGCCTTGAGCACTGCCAGGGATGGGGCAGCCACAGCTTCTCTGGGCAACCTGTGCCAGTGTCTCACCACCCTCACAGGAAAGAATTTCTTCCTGATGTCTAATCTACATTTACCCTCTTTCAGTTTTAAGCTATTCCCACTTGTCCTATCCCTACACGCCCTTGTAAAAAGTCTCTGCTGGTCATACTTCTTTTGATGCAGCCCAGGATATGTTTGGCTTTCTGGGCTGCAAGCACATATTGATGGGTCATGTCGAGCTTCCAGCCCACCAACACCTCTAAGTCCTTCTCCTCAGGGATGCTTTCAATCCATTCTCTGCCCAGCCTGTATTTCGCTTGAGATTGCCAAGACCCAGGTGCAGGACCTTGCACTTGCCCTTGTTGGACTTCATGAGAAATGGTGCTCTAAAGCCTTACTGCAATGGAAAAACACATCCCAGACATGGGAAATCTGTATGAGAAAAGTAAAATTGATACCGATGTATTCCCACAATTTTGCTTTAGATCAATTAGCATTCTCCAGTGAAAAAAATGCTTTATTGAGAAATTCTGGACCAGCACTACTCAGTTCTTCATTTGTAAAGTCACCATCCATTTGTGTGCCAGTTTTAAAATGAGCATTTTTTCATGGAGGGTGCATGTGCCAGTGGAGAAAGAAGCAAAGTTCACGTAAGTACTGCCAAAACACCCTCGTTTATGTTTCTTGGAGACTCAGGACAACGTATTTTGTCTGCAAGTAGAAGAAAAACCTGAGGTGAAAGTTCCCTGTAATGAATAGCACAACAGAAGTAACGATTGCAACTGAAGTAGGAAGATGGACAAAACCAGTGTGGAAAGTGAATGGCTGATGGGAACACAGTAATAAACCTCAAAAGGGATAAAAATCAACCACATGAGTTGATTTACATTGAAGAAGAGGAGGGAGAAAAAATAAGATCTAAGGAGAGAAGTTTAGGCTTGAAAAATACACTCCAATTTAAGAGAATACATTGATACTGTGGCTCTGCTGTCTGTCAGCTGTGGATTTTATCGCTAGTGCAGCACCCAAAACTATCTTCCACTGTATTGCAATAATAAAAGCCAGCAGAATTTAAGAATAAAGTAAAATGATCTCATTAGCATCAATGTATCAATCACATAACCAAAGAGAACTGGGTAGAGTCAAAGCCCCTAATCTCATTTTCATACAAGCACTCAGCAGCACCCAGCTCAGTGCAAAGAAGAGTTCATGCTAAAGGGCACCATGGTCACATCCAAATGACAAATCACATTTCTAAGAATTAACTGGTGCTATAACTACAAGTATTCAGGATTTCCTCTCTGAATTTTATGTCCCTCCATTATGCCAGAAAACCAAAGCTACCATAAGCATCATCCATTTATATGCACAGTCCAGCTTTTCCTTGACATTATTTGAAAGAAAAAAATTGTTTTGTCAAAGGGGTTCCCTCTGCCTACAACCCATAAGGAGAAAAAAGTCTAGATCAAGAAGGAGGAATTCCTGGATCTTTGGATTTTTACTGATAAACTGATGAAAAGTTCATGCTAAAAATCACCCTCTGCCTCTCCCGCTTCTGCCCTCAGCCTCTGCAACTAAGAGATCTCATGTTGTGTGTGTTCAGGGAAAGAGGGCTGCATGCTGTAAAATAACAAATTTTACTGTGCAAGCGTGCAGGGAAAGAAGATGAATGCCCTGTTCAGGGTTTGCATCACTATATACATGGAGATGACTCCTGAGCTCCAATGCATCAGGGCTGCCTAGGGATGGAAGGGCTGCCAGGCTGAGGGAACAACATGTTGCCTTTGAGAGAGGCCCTTAAAAAGTTTTACTGGTCTTCTAGGGCCTGACTAGTGCCTTCTCTTCCCTTGGCTTCATAAAGATTTCTAGAGCGTATCTGAGTTCTGACCCAAAATATACGATGTTATTCTTGCTGTGTAATAACCATCAGTGGTGTCAGACATATAGAGGCAAATCTGCTCTTTGTTAGAGAGCTACATGTCAGAATGAGTTTGTAAAACATGCTACAAAAAGGATGAAATGCTGCTTACAATGCAAAGCCCACTGAAATCTACATATTGTTGCAATATTTATTATCAGCCAGAGCATATTATCTCAGATTAATAAATTACTCATAGTCTATATAATGGTAAGGCATAGCAACTGCCATAAAGCAGCACTGTCAAATGAAGAAATTTCAGCAAAGTACCCTGCTTGAATTAATGACTTCGTTTATCTGTAACTTTACATTATTGATTGGGTTTGCTGAATTGAAGGACGACTAGGAAGTCATTCCAAAAGAACTACTGAGAAGTCTGGAAGCTCAGCCAATATAACGCTAGCAGCAAGAAGGCAATTTCCCTGAGAAAAAATAGTCATACTTGGTTATTTTACAAATATGCAGGCAAATGACATTCTGTTGGTGTAAATAAAAACTAATGCCAAACATGTGGCTCTTAATGTCTGATTGTCACAATTTTTACTGCTAAGAATTCTTTTCTTGTAAGGCTAGAGTGGACCTGACACAAAGCAACAACACAGGCTGCTTGGAGTTTTAGAGGACACGAAAAGCAAAGCTTTCATGTAGGCATTCCAAACTGCCCTGTGAACCACAGAAGGTAATTTCTAAGACAAGAAGCTTAAACATGGCTTTATTAAAATAACAGTTCCTCCCCAAACACTGACTTGTTGATTTCCTTCAGCTTGTGTTTAAAACCTCGGCTTTGCTAACCCCACCTGGCAGATACATAACCAAAGGAAGATGCTGGAGCATTCAGTATTGTCCTGTCACTCCCACGTTCTGGCATGCCGAGTCCCCCAGTCAGGTGCCGTGGATTGCCGTACCCTTACCTCACATCAGAGATCTGCAGTGCTGACACGTGTGTCCCAGGCAGCTGTCTACACCGCCTGCAGTCTATGGAGAGGAATGGGTGCTCATGGACTTGAGTCTGCCTCTCTCCCTAAATTAGACAGCTAGAATAGGTCAAAAGAATTACCACCTGGACATGCCAACTGCTATCTAGCCCATATGCAGGGAGGTGAGATAACTAGCTCAGATGCAGATATCTATGTTGTAGATGTCTAACTAGGCAAGACAAATCCTGAACCCCACAGACAGCACACAGAGGAAGTCAGAGGCCTCACCAAGGCAACTCCCCATAGCCCCCACAGCCCTACACGTAGTGTGAGGGGCTGCACAGGACCGACCCAAAGCAAATACCCCACACAGGGTATTTGAAATCCCTTTCTGTTCTTGGAGACTAGGTAGCAAGAGGCAAATACATACACACGTACACACACACATATATATATATACACACACACACTTATAATCCTTATGCAGGATCACTTCAAACATGTCTGAAAACCAACCAGGAAAAGGTCAACTGTTTTCTTGCACCTGCCACCAGCATCTACAAACTGGGCTCAGTATTTTGTTTAACAAAGGCAAAACTGCACAACGGCAATCCGGTACGGAAGGAAAGGATGTTGCCATCCCTTTGGAGGTGCCATGCTGTACTTCCCAGCCAGCATATGCAAGAAGTTATTTTTTGTTGTTAACTGTACAACTATTCACAAGAAAGAGCTCACAAGCTCACTTAAGAAAGAACACATTCTGTGGGACAGTCTTCTAGACTCTGAGGTCCAGCCTACCTCACTCAGGCACTTAGCTTAGACCTACGCTTTACTGCTGAAGCAGTCTTTCTATGCATGCCCCTATGCTGCCCAGTTATTCACCAGAACAGTAGGTGCCTTTCCACGTCTTCAGAGGAAAATTCCTGTCTGCTAAGTTTAGATGCTGAAATTGAGCACACAGGATCTCCCTTTGGAAGGCGTCAAAGGCACTTTCTTCTCTGCAACAAGGGTACGTAGGATTTGGGCTTTTATTTTCAGTGGACTTCTTTGCTAAACATCCAATATTAAGGAACGCTAGATGCCTAAATTCAGAATAGAGCGTGCCTGTATGGTACTTTAGTATAGAACAAGAAAGAAATGGGCTGAGTGAAGACAGTATAATGTGCCAATGTCTCTTTTCAGATCAGCAGCTGTACGTGTGGTGTCTGCGACTGAGAATGAAGTAAATAAGACAAACTGCAGATCACAGTCAAATCAGATTTTCCTAATGGGGCTTTTGAAATAAACTAACAGATTACTGTTTAAATAAAACCTGTAACAAGGATGAGTTGATGTTATATTATTAAATTTCTTAATTTAATTCTTAAGCTCCAGAGCCAGCCAAGTAATATTAAACATATTTACCTTCACAAGCTGTGGAATGCATTGTGGAAAAGCTATAAAAGCTTTTCATGGTTTGATCAATTCTCTAAGTGTTCAAGCAGTATCAATCACAGAGAACAGTATCTGCCTGCCAGTCATATATTTAGAAGTATTTGCTAATACCCCATGCTTCCTCTTTTCATTTATTAGACAGAGCCATTTAGTACAAAAACATGACAGCTTGTTTTATTTTTCTGGGTTATTAAGTGTCCCATAAACTGAGAAAAAAAAATACTTAGCGTTTCAGGACCTGGTGTTGTAACTAGCAGTCTATCAAGCAACAGTGCTACTGGTGAAGAAACCTTCCCTTCCTTTATCACCATTGGAACTGGAGCACACCAAATACAGCGAGAACCAACGCTTTGCTTGCTCATACAAACCTCCCTCTCTGCTTAAGGGAATTGAAATTTGAGGATGACAGTTGCTGTGCTTGACTAGATGAATTAGCAGGTGTCTGGTGAAAATGCAAAATAAAAATAAAAAGAGTTCCTCCTCAAACACAGCTTAGAAACATCAATGCTTTTGGCCAGGAAAACAAAGCAAAACGTAAGTACTTTTAGATACCATGTTAAGACGTTTAAAATGCATCAACAATAAACTATACAGCAACGTCTAATGGCCTTTATTACATCCCTTCTTATTCAATAATACCCAGAATGCCCATGTTTTGAATCTCTCAGATAAAGTAATGTGTTTTGCGGGTCTAGCACAGGCTTCAGTGCCTGGAGGCTCTAGTTCTATTTCCAGCTCTGCTTCAGACCTACAGGGTGACCTTTACGCATAACCTCATTTTCCTCACCTATAAAATGGGGATATTAATACTTATTTACCTCACAGTTGGTTCCCTTCCAGCTGCTACAGTGACTGAGCAAGCTCATGCATCTACAGAATTGCTAATGTTCATGATAAACTTTTTTTTCAAACAAGCAGACAGACATTAAATTAAGAACTTATTTGTCCATCCAGTGAGTGAAAGCACCCAGGAAAATAACAGCAATGGAAAAACTGTTTAAAGCCCCTCACTACTTTCAATGACACTGTCCTTCAGGAGAAATGTAGGTAGTTCCTATTTATCAGCAACTAAAATGAACCTGTTGATGCTGCTTTCAGTCAAGAAAAAAATTCACGTTTTTTGAGTGAAATTCTAACCTGTTCTCCCTTTGGAGAAGATATAAAAACACTGCAAGTTTTGCAAGTAAATAAAGGAGAAGAAACAACTTCAATTTGAAACTTTAACTAATAATGAGGGCGGAGAGAGGGACAGGAAAAGAGAATCAGAGAGAGACAAGAGATACAGCCATCTCTTCCTAAAGGGAACAAAGCTACACAGAAGAGATGCTGGCAAGTGTGCCAGCCCGCAGCTGGGGGGACACCCCTGCAGTATTGCCGAGGGCCAGTGCCTCCATCGGCCCGGGGATGCCTCGGCAACACTCATCTTGCTCTGGGAATGCGATACTTACTCTTGTACTGCTCTGGCTATGGAGAGCGCTGTAGATCCAGTTTCATTAACGCTATCTAAGGTCACATTTGGCAGGTCGTCATCATCACTGTCACTTTTAATTTGTCTGGGAGATAGGCCTCGGGGGTCCATTTGTGCTGGAAAGAGACATATAATGGATTAATATGAGCGTGCTGAAATTAATCTCGTCCCAGAACAACATCAGGGTGCACAACACATCTGCTTGCTCGGGTCGGATGGCACCGCTTGTGCTGAGCGTCCCAAATCAGGTGATGCACTGGCAAAGTCACCTAGCAGTGCTACAGCCAGGCGACGGCTCTTCCAGTAGCACACGCACCTGTGAACACACACAGGCAACACCAATGCATTCAGCACACCTGAAGCAAGACTGCACATGTAACACACAGCAAAAACTCAGTTCACCCTCGACTTACTTACTCTGCCTGCCTTCAGAAAGTGAAGAGAAAGGGCTACATCTGCTTCATACAACACTGCACACTAGAGAGTAAATTTTACAGCGAAATGTCGGGAACAATCTTTGATTCCGAATGTTCATCATAAGATACCAGGCTAGGACCCATGTCATTCCAGTCAATTAAAACTTAGGCATCTCAAAAACACCAGGTGTCCTATTTCTGACTCAATTCAACACTCGTGTCAACCTGTGAAGGAGCCTTCCCTCCATGGTACACATAGCAAAGCTGCACGTAACCTGGCACAGGCAGCTAACTTTCAGCTGACAAACTGATGGCTGATGTTGGGTAGGCTTAGACTTTTTTTGAAAAGTCATATAGTCTCAGGTCTTATGAACATTTGAAGACGAGGAATTGCAGCATTATTTTGCCCATCCATAGCTTACGGCATCCATCCTGTACGGCAATAGTGCAGGTGCCCGGGCGCCGGCAGCGGGGCCTGCAGGGCACCTGTGAGAGGTTCCAGCTGGTTTAAGAAAGGGAAAAAAAATTGCCACACAGGCAGAGTGAGGAAGAAAGTGTGCGAAGCAGCCCTGCAGACACCGAGGTGAGAGGAGAAGGTGGGGAGAAGATGCTCTGTGGTGGAGCCCCGGGAGTGCCCAAGGCACAGCAGGCTCTCCTGATGGAGCTACGGCTGGCGGGACCCAGGCTGGGTGGGAGCGGCTTGCGGGGGGGGGGGGGGGATAGGGATGAGAGAAGAGGTAGGGACTGACCCCAGCCCCCACTCCACAGCCCCCTGGCTGCTCCAGGACAGGGAGGGGGACAGGCTGGAAATGAAGGGGTGACCCTGAGCCTGGGAAAAGGGGGCTGAGGGGTGGTGGTTCTCACCATCCTAATCTATGTCTAATTAGCAATAAAATAAATGAATTTTCCCCACGTTGAGTCCGTTTTGCCTGTGATGGTAACCGATCTCCCTGTTCTCATCCCATCTCATGAGCTCTTCCACCTCATTTTCTCCCCCGGTTCTGTTGAGGAGGGGGAGTGTGAGAGTGGCTGGGTGGGCACCTGGCAGCCAGCCAAGGTCGGCCCACCAGAGTTACATTTTGTGCCAGAGAGACAGGAAAGGAGAGCAGCGAGCGGGCTACCTGCCGTCCGTCCCTCTTACCCAGGCTGCTGCCTTCCAAAGGCAAAAAAAAGCACAACCCACACACAGGCAGGGGTAGGAAACCAAAGGATGGGCATGGGGCGGCGGGGGGGGGAAACTATGGGGCACAAGTGTGGCCTGAGATATTCCCGAGAGGAATTAGGGGTTGCCTGTGTCAGGGGACAGACAGAGAGACAAACTTCAGAGGTGATGTAGAGAAACAGACATTCCTCCTTACTCATGAAATACCACACAGGATTAGTAAGTGCTGAGAGACACCAAAAGCAGCTGGAGTAGAGAGCAACACTGGAGAGATGCCTGAGGCTGCAAGGGAGGTGTGCTAAGGGGAAAGACAAACATATTATTAAACAAATCTCTTTGCTTATTTTATTTGGTCAGGTTAAACAGGGGAATCCAAGATTATTCATTTAAAGAGGTAACTGTTGCAGTTTGTTAGCTTGTGCTCTCTTGTACTGCAGTGTCAGGGACAGGACACTCTCGGGGTCTTACAACATGCTTTTCAACAAAGGCAGCTGTCATTCCTACCCAGCTCCGGCTAACCGCATCCCTGGACACAGGTATCACAGGCTCCCTTCAGAGCTCATGAACAGATCAGCGGGCCTACAGCTAGAGAGCAGCTCCAAAAGTCACAGTTATATTTTTTGCCATGTTTCTTATGTTACCATGTTCACTGACTCTAGAAAAGGGACTGAGTTACGCTGAAAAATGGGAGGGTTGTAGATACTTTGGGAGCTGTGCAGCTGTAAGAGTAGCACTGATGGATAGCTCGGCTCTTGAAAAGAAATCATTCTCCAAACGAGCGGTGACTCGAGGGAAAGTTGATCTTAAATCTTAATTTATGTCTTAGCTGTGAACCACCTCTGAGTAAAAGAACAGTGAGTGATTATAACTACCCTTCAGCTTCATTTTTTTTTTTTATGTTAATGAACTTCATAAAGAAAGTACTATTAAAAAATGTTCAGTAAGCTGATGCAACCACCCCTTCTGGAAGCACAGTGCATTTACAGATGCACAATACAACTTTTACTAGCTTTTACTAGTGCAGTTTAGGTGCCTCACTAATACCAGCTACACGCAGACTGCTTATTATTTCTTCATGTATGATAAAACACCTTTTGCTTATCAAAGTAAAAACTGTTGACAACAAACAATGACCTGCATGAGACAAATGTACAGCAACTTTGAAAGCGTCCAAAATTTTTAATTGTTTTAGGTAGAATGAGTACCTTTTCTGACTGTGCTTCTTAAAATCATGACCTACACGTGATGGTATTCCATGTGTACCTGAGCATTAAGGATAATCTAGTATTGGATTTAAGAACAATTGAACCATCTAGTCAGCTGATTTAGCCCCAGAAAACTATTTGGAAAGAAGTGCACTTCTGCTCTGTTCTCTGTGTTCTTTCTTACAAGCAACTTTACGTATGAGATTATTATTACTTATTTCATTATTTCTTCAGTTCTTCTTAAAGTGAATCTCGTTACTAGTAGTTGTATGTTTGTATCTGCCCAATATTTAAATGCTGCTATACACGTTGCTTTTGTGAAAGCTAAAGTTTGCAAATAAATTTAAAATCGTTAGCAAAAAGCTATGTATGCGATAGTTTGTATTAATAATGGCTTAATCTGACTTGCACTACAGCAAGTTTTAAGTAGCTAGCTGAGAAACTTAATGTTTAAACCTAAGCCTAACTTGAAATCACAAAAGTTGTTACATAATTTAGTCTGTAATACAGTTATTACGCACCAATTCTGATCACTTAAGTGTGAATACACCTACATAAAAGGAGACAGCACAAATGCCTATGAAAAACCTTACACATTTTTGTTCCTTATAAGACATAACGTTGTTTCATTATTACTGCAGATTGACAGCTCTGAAGATTGAGACTCCTGTGGTACTCGGTGGTGGTTTTAATTTACCAGAGGAATGCGCGAGGATGAAAACTCTCAACTACCTTCTTTTTGTTTCCGCTCTGCAAGGGAAATCCTACTCTGTCTACTAACACAGCCACGAAGCCGCTAGCGGGGTTGTGCTTTTGCAACTAGGGATAATGTGGCCCACTGCACACAGTTTGCCCCACCAGATGCCAATGTTTGAGCACTTCATGAGGTGCTGTGAGCCGTGAGCATGGTGAGAACATAAGGCGAGGAATGGAAACATACCAGTGGGCAAATTCAAAGGCAGGCTATCCAAGGACATTTTTTGTTACACCTTTGCAGTGAACCTAACTAAAGACAGTAACTGAATTAGAGAATGGCTTAGGGATTATTCCCTTAATTTTTAACGTTGGCCCACATATACACCCTTTTTTGTCTCCCTCTCCATTTGTGACCTCTTCTCAGCTTTCAGACTTGGGTGGCCAAGGCACTGGAGAGCCAAGGTGACTAACCAGGAGGCTGAACTTCGCCACTGCCAGCTGGTGTGAACTGCCCCATTTTCTCATCAGCATGTCTGCTGCCGCTGTGGTGAAGAACAGCCTTTAAAGCCATTCTCCTCTCTGAAATAAGCCATGTGAATAACCAACTGGCCAAAAGCCCAACAGATATCTCCTCCTCACACTCACTACAGTGTGCAAACTGCAGTACCAGGAGTTTTATACATTCAGGGTTCATGACTCCTACTTATGTCAACAGCTTTGACTTTCTCTTGGACATCTATGAACAACTGTAGAACTGATGGCACCAAGGTTTATAAATAACAGGCGTAGTTCATAAACACTGAATTAAGAGTAATTGCTGGCCTAATGAACATCAAATCAGAAAGAATGAAGAGATGCAGGCAAGAGATAATTTAGTAAGTAAGATTAAAAAGGTGGAGGACAAGTGAGTAATGGAATGCAATCGGCAAGCAAGGTGGAGGAGAGCCAACAAAACATGCCAGTGCATTTTAACTTCCCTTTGTGCTGTACCTTGCTCTGATGATCAAGGTTTTCCTTGAACTTAGGACCACAGGTCTGGAAGGGACCCACCTGGGTCACTAAATTGAGTCCTCCCTATCACAGGCAGACACATTTCATTAAAAAAGCTCAGGCCCTAAAAATGAGCTGGTTTTCTTGCCCTTGCTACTTCTCTTGAAAGGCAAGATTTGTCCAACAGAGCTATCCAGTGGTTTTGTGATGTATGAATGAGGCTAAGGCGAGGCAAGCAAAAAGAAACAAGTCAGAGACTGCTTTCGTCGGACAAAGGTGTCATTGAAAAAGTGCACAGGAGCTACAGAAGCAAGCTGTTAGCACTGCATGCTGAAAAGACTGGTGAGCCAGGGAAGTTGTTTAAGAATGTCTGCAAGTGCTGAAGGCTGCAAGCAGCCACGCCACTTTCCATCCTTGTGAGCCTCAAGAAACAATGATCCTTTTTACTGAAGAAGGTTCACGGAGTCACTCTTGATGCATGTGCGTATATGCAATCACTTCTCAATAGCCCCTTTGCCAAACTGTACCAAAAAGGAGTTTCCCTTTGGGCTTTATAAGTGAATCCACTCTGCACTTGTTTTAAGGTAAGATGTGCAAATGGGTCTCACGTAAGGCACACACCAGCCTGTAAATACTCCAGAACTTGGTCTACCATCATTAATATTTTATCTGCCAGCTGTCAGTTGCCAGTAGGAAAAAATCTGATCTGGATCAGACATAAGCTTGCTTCCATTTCTATTGAACTAAAAAAAATGGGTTTGGCTTTAAAATTTATGCTGGCTGCGGGAGCCAAACAATAGCTGATCCTGTTTCTCAGGACAAAAGTGCCCCTTTCTGCAATGCTGGAACAGATTTAAACTTGTACAGCAGCTTTCTAATGAGCACCGACTGAATTTGTACCTTCTGGCACATGACCGTGTCAGTTTTGCTACGGTACAGGACTAAGCAAGCCATAGAAGCAAAATCTTCAGGAAGAATCCAGCCTGCTGGCTGCTAAGGACAGACAAACCCCTCAGAACAAGATGCAGCCTCCACCTTCCCAGGGGAATATCCTGAGCACAGGGCCACAACATCAGGGTATTTTTCTCCTTCTCCACTCTCTAAACTGCTGCTCCAGTCCACATTGGAGCATCTCCTGAGAAGGGGGGACTGCAGATTTAAATCTCTCCAGGCTGGCGAGAGCCCAGCACACCTCCTCTCACTTCTCACACATGTGCTGGTATTAATTATTAGGCTGTTGGGTAAATGCTATCCCTGTCTGTCAGAGGCTCCACCCAAATATGTCCTAATCACTCCACTTCTTTGCAGCAATTATTTAGGGATATGCAGCTCATGCTCCAACCTGGCCAGGTAAGGCAAGGGCCATCAGAAATCCTGCGGTTGGATGCCTGTAGGTAGGCTGAACCTGGGCCCTTCTCAGTGTGGAAAGGGCCATACACTAACATACTGCTATCACCGCTGGCAGTTCCCAGTTACTGCGACCTGATTTATTTTCTCCAGTCAGATTTCCTGTGAGTGAAAGAGATGAAAACTCATCCGCGCAGTAGGCTCACGAAGACCCATTGGAAGTAATTTCACATCTACACGCTACCTTTGATTTAAAGGCAAATATGAGCCCCTTGGGTTAAAGATGAATTAAATATTTAAGAGCAGGAGAAAACTAAGTAACTGTCAAGAGTTTTGCCTCTCTTTATAGCTGAGCCATGTAGTATTAACTGTTGCTGAAATGACTCATTATGAGATGATGCTTGCTGGTGTGAAAGCAGAGAGAAAAAAATTCAGCATCCTGAAATACTGAAGCCTCTGGCTCAGTTTATCTTAAAATTTCAGTTTTCTGCATTAAATTAATTTCTCTGCTAATAACTTTGTAAACATACATACATGTAAGCCTGCCGATACACCACATCCTAATAAAAGACTGAATCATGCGTAGCTGCTCTCTAACAATAATTAAAAATTTATTGCTGCTTTTTTAAAGCATTTCCAAATTCAGAATTGTTTCACATATTAAACTCCCCACCCTGCCTTCTCTGAAGGATGCCTAATATTCAACCTGTTATTCAAAATGATTGCTCATGATGGGATTTCCAAGTGGCCCTGACATCCACCCACAAGCAGGGTTACACAGGTCTGCAGTGGGGAGAGTAATCTCAAGACCTGTGCTAGGTGAGATGTCAGCCTGGATGACAGGGAGGCCCCTCTGGCCTTGCTAATTCTGAGTCACACCCAGGTGACGTGTTTCTTCTTGCAAACATAGCCACAGGGTTGTTTTTTGTTTTTTGGTTTTTTTTTTAATTGCAATGGAAGTTTAAATTACGCAGAAATATGAGGTACCTCAAATAAACCAGAAAGAGTCATGTTTGCTGTTGCCAAGTGTCCTTCTTACAGATTCCTCTCCAGTTGCCTCCAGTGCATGCTGGCATACAGCAGGTAAAAGACTGCTGTAAGCAACAGTTGCTTTGCATTTCCCTCCATTAGGAATGGAAAACCAAACACTATCCCACACACCAAAATTAACATTTACAAGAATCTCAGTACTGCTGTTACACACGTGTGTGTCCGTGTGTCTGCAGAGCATGAAGGACAGAAGTAACAAAGTGACATCTTCTGCCAAACTCCTAGAAGGATGGTATTGGAAAATATGGTTAAGAAAATTATATGGTGCTTATGCCTTAGCACAACATGCTATTAATCTGCCAGCATCAGAAACACTCTGAAAGAGTTAATGTGAAACTATTAATAATCTGCCACTCACGATAACCCCGTGACTCAACAGCACCTAACAGTATGTTTCCATCAGTCCCCATCATCTCTGAGTCCTGGACCTCAGGAGCTGGGTGACACTGGGACGGGAGAGAAGAGCTTCTCACCTCCTGTCTTCAAGGAACCTGCATTGTGTATAGAACCACCCCAATATTCCCGTAACAGCCCGCACAGGGAAATGGGTGCCTTCAGGGGTGACGAGCCCACCTGCCTCCATGGCCTGCACGGGGAATTCAGCAGGGTGAGCCCTCATCCCTCCTCTTGTTGGGCACTGGGGCACCAGCTCTGGCAGAGGGAAGTGGCTCAGTGCACCCCCAAGCTGCTGTGGACCTGGTCCTTGCTGGGAAGGGGAGGAAAGTAGCCTTTGCCATGTGAGTCATGCCTTGGTTTTCTGGGAAAGGAGCAGAAGTGTCTTGGGGATCTCAGTAAGTGCCTGAAGATGGAACAACAGCAACAGCACTGCGTGGCCTTGCTTGCTCCTGCTCATTCTCCACCTGCCACCATCCACTTAAAGCCAAAGAGGTGCCTCAGCAGCAATGCTGAAGAAAATTACCTTTGGGGGCCTCAGGGCCCTAGTGGGCAAATTTGGAAGAGAAGTAATTAACAGGAAGGACAGATAAATCCTCATTAAAACAAATAATCTGCCAACAGTCATGAATACTGTAGTGTCTAATCCATAACTTCAGTCTCTACAACTGGCATACAGCAGCGTGGTACCTGAAATACTGCAAAAAGAAAACTGCTGACCAGCACTGACTTCTTTTGCTCTTTCTTAAACTGCCACCACTTCAAATACCTCTGATAAAAAAAAAATGCACCTGGGTGGATCAAGCACCAAGTAGAGGGACCGACTCATCTCCATCCTTCCTGGTTACTCTTGGAAAACAGGTTTTACAACCGTGGAAGCTCAGCCTCACACCGTAGCCTGATGCCTGAAACAACCAAACATTCTCCTTCTTGGCAGTTTTTTAGAGAACAGGAGCCCAGAGTGGATTTTCCCAGCAGGAGAATGTCAAAGGAGAATGTCACAGTCACCACTGCATGTTAAAGGTGGAAGAAATACTTCCAGACACAGATGTACAGGAGCTATTTGAAATTATGCCCTCAGAGACTAAGTGTTATACTCAGGTTTACTTAATGTGTTTTAGGAAACCAAATCCTGGCTTTATGGACTTAACAAATGCATGGGAATGATGGTATTCATGATTCTCTTTCTAAGCTGGTCCATAGTATACAAAGCACATATATGGCATTTTTCTTCCTATCTAAAGTTCATTTTAAGCTTTTTTTGCATTGGAAAATGCTCTAACCACACCTATCAGATTTTCAATCAAAACAGCTTTGGTGTCTGGTAGGGGCAGCAGAATTGGTCAATTTATTTCATAAAACTTTATGTACAAAGCAGCAGTATCCATGAACGTAATGGTCAGAATATAGAGTCTACAGGGGTAATTTTTATTACAATTTATAGCAAGATTACCCATACTCCACAGTTTTCAGATTTTATTGAGATTTTATGGGACTATATGGCTAGAACAGTTAACTGCATCCAGCATAGCTATGGTTCACAAAGAATGGGAATTGTCACTGAATGCTCAGTGTAACTAATCTACCAGGGAATATTAATTGCTATGATCCAATCAAAGGCAATATTTAAAATCATTTCACCAGTCAAACAGTTAGCCATAAACCTGTAAAAGAATAGCTGTGTGGAGAAATACAGAGGTGAGAGTGATTGCATGGATGTAATATACAAACATATTTAAGCATCTCTCTCATTGGGTTGTATACATAAACACACATTTTGTATTTTTTTTTTAAGCAAAGGACTTTTCACTTTCTAAGCTATTTGAATGCCATGAGACCTCACCTACACAAAACCTACACTACTGACACTACTGAGATTTATCTCTCACTGAGCATCTAATACACAAATACCCTACCACCAAAAATAAACAGGGGAAATAGTAAGGACAGAATATATTTAATATTAAATACAATATTGCAAAGCCACTACAAAACAGTAGCAGATTGCAACTTATGTGCTGCAACAGTGTAGAGATATTTTAGACACTAGAAAGCTTCCAGCAGGTTGGTCTAAGGTACAGTAAAACCCAGGCAAGGATAAAATAAATTATAAGTTTTATGCCTATGTTTCTGCTGGATCCTAACCTGTGAGATAAAAGCAACTAGATCAAAACTCAGCCCTGGTGAGAGTACAGAGCTGAGGGACCAGAGGCATTCTTGGTGTGGAAGACAAGGAATTTACAGCTTCCAAAAGGTGCAGAGACTCAGGATATGTTGAAATGGACCTCCTCATGCTCTTTACACTGGACTTCACAAATGGACTTGGAATACACATTTACCTCTCTCCCTTCCTCAAACATGCTCCTAGTTAAAAGCATAGCACAATGCTAAATCCACCGTCGATAAATCTTAGAAGACTATGTGCTTCTATAGTGAAAAACCCCAAGCATATCACCAGTGAGTCACCAGAAACACAACTTTTCTGGAGATTTAAGTAGAAGACTGTTTATGGGTTTTCCCCATAGCTAACCTAAGACACTTTATCTTCAAGCAAACTCCTTCTCAATTTCAAATACCACAGCATGTCTTGTAACCTGTATTTTAACTCTCCATTCTGGCAAGAATTACTGTTTACTCTAGTTCTTAAATGTAGGCACCATCTCCAGTAACACAGGTCCCACCCTGAATGCAAGCCTCTCCTCTGCTTGCTTCTCTTCCTGGCTATCCATTGCCAACCTGCTTCTCCTTTCCAAGAACCACTAATATTTCTTCCAGACAAACCAATCAAAGAGGGGGAGAAAGAGTCAGCATTCTGGGGAATAGGAGGGGGGAGGTGGACAGGCTGTAATATATACAGCCACAAAAAATCTTTGTGCGTAACAACAAAAAAACTTGCAGTTAAAGTAGAAACTCTGTTTCAATGCAACTCCAACCCAAAATAATCATCTACTAAAATGCAGAAAGGATAATCACTTCACATGAAATAAAAAAGGCAACACTAGTGGTTTTAATTAAGAGTCTCTTCCATAATTTATACAAACAGACCATATAAATTGACCTTGGAAATGGTTCTCTACATTTCTAACTTTGTACTACAAATTGAGTTTACTTTTGTGCAGTAAACTTTACAGTGGGCAGAAATAACAGGCTGTACTTCACAAAAAAAAAAAAAAAAAAGCAACCCAAGGGCAGTGACGTTATCTAGTTTACCTGTTTTTAAGTTCCAGAAAAATCTGTAGCAAAAGGTATTGCGTTTACTACTTATTAATGTATCCACGGTGAGGAATATGGCATGTGTAAGCTGAAAGATACAATCTGTATTTCTAGTAGACACAGTAACAAAAATAGTCAACACCAACGGCTTTATGGATATTTACATACATGGGAAGCAGATTTAAGTTCAGTGGCAAATTTAAATTCATAGTGTTCTGACTGCTAGATTTTGCAAGTGGTTGTGTCTCCCGAAAACTTTTAAACCTGTAAGAGTGAGAACCCCAAACTCCAGAATCACAGAAGTTGCACAGGTCCTTGGTGCATCATCATCAGTAGGGAGCTTCTTAAAGGCCCTTCAATGGAGTAACGCTTCTGAACTACAGAAAACAATTTTAAAGGGTATTATCTTTGCCAAAACCTGCTACTAGAAGGACACAATTTGCCAGCAGTATTTGTGGATATCTTCTGAAAGCAAAGCAGTGGAAACACTCAGGTTAATGGGAGCAGAGTTTGTAGGGGAACCTGTTGCTGCCACAGTGGGCCCTTTCACTCCCGGTTGAGCCTCTCCTTGCTCTCTTTCACCCTCCCCAGATCTCTTTTCTACCCTTTTACTTTTCCCCCCTTCCTCTGCCTCCAGTCCTTTCCCACTTTTCCTCCTGAACATGTTCATACATCCACTGCCATCTTCCCACCTCTTCTTTTCTCCCCACCCCCCTTCCACCTTGCCCCGCTCCCTGCTGCCCAGCCCTTTCCAACCTCCTCCTTGCCTCTTCCCAGACACAATTGGTTTTTTTGCTTTACCCTTTAAGAGGATTTATATTTTATTCAGATCTCCAAACTTGGCTTGGTTTCTGCAAGTGCCTATAAAGACAAAAGAAAGAACAACAGTCCAAACCAAACTTGAGGCTCACAGCACAAAACACAGCTCTATAATTTATCCCCCCAAAAAAGCTGGAATAAGTTTTTCAACATGGAAAATGCTACATTTTTCTCTATGTTCAGTGTCAGGAAGCGTGGAATAGTTTTTTTTCTTGAAAGTTTCCTCAAAAGGAAAGAAAAAAGAAATAGCCTGAGGCAGGCATGTGGCATGTAAAATGTCAGCCTAAATGATTAACATACACTCAGACTTTGAGCAGCTGAAGACAGGGTTTTAACAGAAACCATCAGGGAACCTTATCTATAGGTGCTGCTACTTGCTGTGCCTCTAATTACACCTCTTAGCAATCCTCACCACTGCTGAACAGGCAGAAAAAAAGGTGAAAAAAAGAGTTTTTCATGGGATTTTAATACTTTGGAATACTTTGTTGTATAATAATGTCTAGTACTCGTCACCTACTCCACGCAGAAAAAACCTCCAAGGGCTTTTGAAGGCTTCAGATGACAGGACAACAGTGATGACCAAGAAAGGGAGAGAACTTTGTCTCTTTGCCAGGTGGTAGGGGGTGGCAAGGGGTGCAGCCCAGACACGCAGTGCCCACAGGTACTTGTGTCCGGCTCCCATCCCCTCTGTGCCCCAAGAGCCGTAACACATTACCACACTTTGCACATACGAAATACCGCAAGCATTAGGTTGAGGGAGCAACCCGCACAGCTGGGCTGGCAGCGTGGGGGTAGCACACAGAGACCCCCACTTTGGGCATCTCCCTGGAGGGCCTCCTTGCCAGTGCGTGCATCAGGGATGTCAGGAGGGGAAGATCCACAGCTGGCAGGAGTCTGCGTGTCACTCTGGGTGCACGCGCACACGTATGTGAGTGTGGTGAGATTACAGAACAGTGTTAGATATCCGTAGGAATTTAGTAAGGTTTTGTAAATGGCTAGTGTTTTATTACTGATACTGGACATACTGTCCACTGATTACCTTCTAATTATGTGTTGTTAATAAATTCCTA
This sequence comes from Falco naumanni, assembly GCF_017639655.2. Taxonomy (NCBI): domain Eukaryota; kingdom Metazoa; phylum Chordata; class Aves; order Falconiformes; family Falconidae; genus Falco; species Falco naumanni. The sequence continues at coordinate 45,620,358 of NC_054055.1, forward strand.
AAAATGCTTCGATCCTGATTTTGATTTACACTAGGTGAACTGAAAGGGTTTTATTCTGCAAAAAGAATCAGTCTGACAGAAGAGTGCTTTTGTAGCATGATACTCCTGGCTCCTGATGTCCCCCTCGGTGTAGCACGTGGAACAGGACCTGCCTGGATGCTGCCGGCAGCTCATACATACACAGGCTAATTCTCTGCAAACCCATTTGGTTTTCAATGCTGCAGAAAGGGTTTGATTTAACAGGAAATGTTGCATGTAAAAAATAGGAGAGAGGAGGCAGGATGGACAGCAGAAACAAGCAGCACTTTGGGAGGCAGAAAAGGAGTTCCCAGACTCTCCTGAAGGAAGGTGTGATGGAGAACGCCAGGATGAATGAAGCCATGCAGAAAGATGTGCAGCCACAGAGGAGGAGATGACAGTATGGGTTAGAAAGATTAACAGATGACAAGGAGGGAGAGATGAAGCAGAGCTGCTGAAACTGGCACTCAAAGAACAATCGGCAAGATGGGAAGGACTAGAAAAAATGGAAAAATAGAAAAAGAGGGGGGAAACAGAAAAGGAGGTAGTGATTTCTGGTGCTGAAGGGAAGAGGGAATTCAACCATAACAGGAAGAAAGAAGTATTTGCTTAAACTACCTAGAAAAGCATCCACCAGGAGGACAGTTTTGTCCACGAGAGAGGAAGGTGTAACGGGAAGCATCAGAGGAAGCAGAAAGCCACCAGAGCAAAATGCCTGGAGGCAGGATTAGCAGGATGGTGGTGGTCTGAGAAGTTGTTGCAATAAAATTTAAAATGAAATGGTTCTAGTCAAACCTGGAAGGAAGAGGAAAACTCAGCATGAGGAAAATAAAATTGGGAATAAGGGGGGGAAAAAAAAACTTTCTCCATATCCTGTTTCTTGCATTTTTCCGCTAAGTACCTATATCTAGAAAAGTAGGAGAGATCTGATCTTAAGTCTGATGTAATTTTCATTAATTTTAGCATTGAAAGTATCCCTGTTCAGGGAAGTGCCTAAGTTTATTCGAGTTGAAAAGGACTTGGATACAGGCTAATGTAAAATATAACTTTAAGTGCTTCCCAACCACACTCCTGGATCATCAACATGGTGACTAATTTAGCACCAAAACAGTAACAGCACAGAGATTATGTGACAAATGCTGCTTATGCTATCTGTGGTTTGACTTTTTTTCAGCATGCATATTTTTTTGTATCTGAAAATGATCAATGTTCATGTAAAAGTTGACAGTTGTGACTCTGGATGATTTCAAACCTGCGTTTTTCCTTCAGCTGGTAGAGGATTAGCAACCAATTCAATTTGACCTTTATTTTTTTTCTTCAGCACAAGAGCTGACCACTGAAGGGAAGTCAGTCTGCACACATATGAAAACTATTTAATCACTTAAATTTGTGCAATATCATTGCATATTATTATTTACATTTTTTTACATGAAAGAAAGAAAAACACACTACAGAAAAAGCTGACAAAAATGACTACCTAGAGTGGATTCTTGCCCATTATTCTTCTATTGTACTTATTCAAAATAACCTGAATATTTATATGAAAAGAATTAGTAATAGCAAAATGGGTACAATTGATGACAAAAAATAAACTAAACAATGCTTAATCCCTTCTTTTTCTTTAGCTGTACATTAATAGGTGCTACAGGGCTGGTTAATGATCTCTGCCAATAACAGCACAAAGGCGATATTGTCAGGGCAGCTCAGGAGGCCCAGAGCTCATGGGCTGAAGTCCCTATGGCACATTAAATTCTGGAATTTTGTTGACAAAACTGGGGTAGCAAAGTTCCAGTTTTACAAGATCAGGAGGTGCTTCCTATAGAGGAGACTATACCAGAGCCAACTAGCACCTTTGAAAAGAAAACAAACAGGAAAAATTCTGGATGAGCTCAAGGTCAGGTGCAGCTCAAAGCTCCAAAATCAAAATACAGACTAAAACTTAGGGGTTTTTCCCCCCCAGACAACATGGTGAAAAGTTCTGCTTTCATTCATCATTTCTTGACATAACAGCACAAAGTCCTACAATTACATCACTGTATGAAGTGCAATAAAACTTCCTAAACCATCATTTTGATTCTTAAAAACAAAATCCAGATCAGTTGTGAGCTTGTTTCCTACACCCAAGCCTGTTGAGAGGGCACAGTCTACACTAGGGTACTGAGGGAACAGAAGGAGAACCAAAGAGTTGTGGGCAACAGGATGCTACTAAATGTCAGAATGACTCATCACTGCAGTCCTGTACAATAATACACAGTCGCAAGTATATCAATAACAGCTGTGAAAATTAACGAAAAAAGGTCTTTGGCTTGTAGAGACCTGTTCATTATGCAATTAGGTACATAAGAGGTGTTATAAAGATGTATTACTAAATGTCCTGTGCTCTCATATACCCTAAAAGTAAGGTAATCTGTCAGTACCCTCCCTTTCCACCTCAAGCAATACCTCCTTTTCAGGGGAGAATTAGCCATATTTTATTCACTCACATGCAATGAACCTTGAAATGAGTCTGTCTCATTTCTTTCCTCACATTCCCATCTCTGCCACTAATGCCTTTTTTTATGAAGTCATGCTTTTCAGAGTGTCTGGACACATCTGTTTTCTTCTTCCACCTATCATGTCACCATCTCTTAACAAGTTTTCGCTTCCTCAGTAACTGTTATGTTCTCATTTTTTCCTGCTTTCCAGCTCCCCTTTCTATGTTCTTTGGACACCTCTCCAAGAGTGTATCTGTCCTTCTGGCATGTGCTTTCTTCCTCCCTTCACACCTCCATGTGCCTCTCAGGTCCTGTGTCTGCAAAACTCATTCCCAACATACACACTCTTCCCTTCTGCTGTTTAATTTGGAAGAAGAAACCTAATTCAGATTTGCACTGCCACTCCTTGAGCTTAATAAAACCTACCTCTCTGCACCTGCTACCACTTTTTGGTCCTAAAGTCTTTCCTCTGCACATTCCTACAGACCGACGACTGCCTTCCCTTTGTGTGGTAACAATCCTTCCGGTATTCTTTCCCATGCCAAATCTGTATCACCTGGTGAGTTTTCCATATTCATTTCATCTATGATGTTTTATATATCACCACTATTCCATTGCCTAACTTCTTCAGCTTCTGGGAAGGATATATTCCTCTCAGGACAAAACTTGCCATGAGTTGTCCAAGCACCTAACACCACTGCTGACCTCAACCTTTACAAAAATATTTATTTTTAAGAGCATCTGGAATAAGACTTTTAAAGATTCTCTCAATAGTGTAAGTTATATCCCTTTTCAGCAAACAGCATAGTAAGTTTGGAAACTAACAGCTTTATAATGTTGTTACATTTTCCTCATACAAATATAGTTTTAGAGATGCCATAGATGCACAAAACTGGTTCCACCTTACCTTTGACGTGGCTTCTCCCATCCTCCAACAATGGTACGACTATAGTGTTGTTCATATTCCCAGGTGATCTCACAGCTGTATAGACAACAGGTACTGACTGTACCACCACGGGGATACGGTGCACATGACTCATTTTGTTGGACTGTAAGTTCATGGGGCTTGAAGGTGGTACTGGATGGATAATGTGCAAAAATTGCTGGCCTCCAACACCAGATGCAGAAGCTACAAGAGGACCTGGAGTTAATACTGATGGTACAGATGCTGCTGAGGATACTGATGTTATTACTGTGGGTGATGAAGCTGGCCGACTAGAAGATGAAGAAGTAGAAGTAGAAGAAGGGGAGGAGGCTGATGCTGTCATAGAAACCGGTGAAGATGAAGCTGCTGTAGGGGACGACCTGGCTTTGTTTATTGACAAGTCCACTGGTTCAGTCTGCGTTTGGAAATGGTCTGTAGATAATGAATCCTCCACTGGGTCTGCCTTCATGTTGTTTAATAACAAAGGTACAGCTTCCATATCTGGGTAGTTGTGGACGTTTGGAGACTGTTGGAGAAAGACAAAGGGACAGTTACATACGTGGCTGAAGATGACCTGCACATCCAATTGCTAATATACATCACACAACTTGGTCACGGACATCACAGGATTTGTTTCCTTTTCTTATGTCAATTCTTAGTTTTAAAGTACAAATCATGCTAGAAAGCACAGACATGTCCAGTTTGAACAGAACATTAAAAAAAGTTCTACTCTCATTTCTTACAAGGTGGCTGTACAAAATCAACCTGTTGCTTTGCACTATGCAAAGTCACCCGTGACAAAAAATGTTACTATCTCCACAGGTAACCACTGCTTATATTGAGAGGGCATTTCTTCCCAACATACAACTTTAAGCTACACCATTCCTCTCTTGTGTCATCCTCAATGGACATGAAGAAAAACTGGTCACCACCATTTTCCAAACAATTTTCTGCACACTCAAAGACTGTCATTTCCCCCTACTTGTCTACCTTCTTCTAGACTAGCAGACCTTGCCTTTTTCTTATAACCTTGCCTCTTTCTGTTATAAGTCAGCTTTTAAAGAACAAGCCTTAGCATTGTTGTTTGCCCTCTACAATGATCTTTGCATTTTTTTCCATACCACTTCTCAGAAGGCAGTGCCGTATGCTAAACACAGACTTTCAATGCTTGACTTTCTGCATTCTGCATGGTTACGGATAGGTTACTTACAGGTCAATAGAGAGCCTCTCATTTCTATGGTTGCCCTGTTACAAGCAGCAAGGGCTACAACAATTCATTATTCAAAATTAGCACATTAGATAGCCTTCCCCATTGTTATATTTCTTATTTTTTTTTCATGCTAATTAAAAACAATTTTCTGACTTTGCAAAATAACTTCTATGCATTAGACCAACTCTTTCAAAGCTGGTTGGTCTAAATGTATTCTAGACTGGTGCCATCTGCTATTTTTGCAGTTATATTCCTTATTTCCATCATCAAAGAGGGTAATAGAATTTTTGAATAATGCTAGGCCAAAGACAGATCCCTGGAGAAGCTCATTTGATATATCTTTCCTTTTTGACAGTACATCATTAATAACTACTCTTTACAAATGTTTTTTCAAGTAATTTTCAATAGGCAGAGCAAGGAAGGAAATGCCCATCGATAACCTGGTAGTATGACAAAGCATAGCTCTCAGCTCCTCAGCTAAGTACCTCCATGGCCCTGCACCGCAGCAGAGCTTCTCTACAGGCATACACATGCTGTTATGTGCTGTAGTACAGAAAACCAATCTCAATAAAAAACATTTGCCAAGCTACTTCAAATCTCACTTGACCCAAAGCAATTATTCCATATACAGATCTAACAAGCAATCTTTTTATGGTACCTAAGCAGCTCTAAATGCATTCTCTCTATCTCTAGATTACAGTCTTTACTAAGTGTGTAAAAACATTAAGTTGGAAATATTTAAGCCACAAATATTTAGTTCTTCTACTCTAAAATAAGCTAACAATCAAGCAAGCTCTGAATTCACTTCGGGATTTTTATAATCAACGATGTTAAATATTTTCATGCAGAAACCTCCTGGTTTTGAGTCAGAGCCAAATTTCATCACAGAATGAAGATCTATTACAAAAGGAAAACAGAACACTAATATTAAAAATTATAATAATAACAGCCTAAGTGGGTATTATCCCTGGCATGCTGAAAGATGAGCCGTTCTAGCAGATCCCATCTATTCAGCTGATTCAGGCTGGTTCTTGGATCTGATGCTTTCCCCCATTTGAAAGCAAGAGCACGTCTGGAACAGTGAGTGTCTTCTTCTATTCATACACAAATCAACTTAAAAGAAAGCGACCCCAATTCATCCGGCCACTGGACCTTGATGTAAGACAAACAACAAAAGGAAAAACTCTTATTTATAAAGGCAATGGTAAGTTCTCCTGCTAAAAAAGATGATGGAGTAAAGAACAGTTACTTCTCAAAGCGTTGAGAAGTAACTCAGTTACTTCTCACCAGCTATCAGTGACAAGGTTACAAAAATCTCTTCCTCAAGAATGCAAAACTGCCTGTGACTGCCCAGTGATGATTCCTGGTAACTTCCTCTGACGCACCTTACCCTGGCTATTGTCAGTAACCCCCACATTACGCACACCCTATGTGCCATGATAAAGACAAAACCATCAACATACATGACACAAGTAGCTCATTTGTCAAATCCTGACAAGGTCTTATATACGCCATGGGCAAACAGACTGGTTCTGCTGATCTAAACAGATTGGTACTAGGAGTGAAGACAAGGTGGAGAGGGACACCCTGCACAGGCTATACCCAAATCTTCGTAAGATCAAAGGCAACATCTTCCACCTTAAATGTTTGAGAGGAGGGGGAGAAACAGGTTTAACTTGTGTACAAGGAAGATGAGGGATCCCCTTGTGCACATGGCTTGGCAAGGGTCATCTAGGAGCAGTACGAATCACCAGCTCCATCCACAGGGCAGACGAATGTGCTACGGAGAAAATCCTACATATTTACATACTTCCAGGCTTCCCCTGGGTGTCAGGGGAAGATTTCAGTTTGACTCAATGCCACTTGCCTCAGCAGCACAACACTCCTCCGAGCTTACCCTCTGTGAGCTGAAGGATGGATTACCCCACTGTTGCTGTCCTCTGTTGCTCTTCAGAGCACCCTCAGGGACTTGCTGTACCCAGCATACGCACATCAGACTGCTCCCAGGAGTATTCTGACTTCTGGGATACTTCTGAGGCTGGAGAGAAGGGATCCACACAGACCTCGAAAGCAGTCCGTCACTAAACAGAGCGCAGCCTGCCCCGAAGGCCCACCTGCCTTTGCAGCAGGCAGTGTCAGGTCCCTTACAGGAAGAACCCCCAAACCCTTGTGCAGCTGATACCACACAAACTACTTGTTCCATGGATAAGAGTCAATTGTATTGAGATAAGGCGCAGATCATGACTCACAGCTTATTCCAGATTGTGCTACGAGCAGGCCTTTGTTTTACTTTAGTAATTACACCTAGTATTTTGGGAATAAAGATAAAAAAGGAAGAAAGTATTGTAACTGCAGTCTACAAATCACTTTCTCTTTTTTCTCTTCTGCATTTACATTTGTATCTGTACCTTCTTTATATCGCATCCATCTTTTGGTATGTACACCCTTTTCTCCAGAGCTGCTGGAAGGGCCATACAGTCTCTATGTACTATAGTAATATAGTTGATATTATTCTTTCAGTCTTCAGTAGTGAAACTAGACTCAAACCTGAACTTTATAATCCCTTCATGAATTTCTCCAAACAGGATGCAAACAAGTATGTCCCTCAACAACCTCCTTTCCCTGCCAAAACTCTAAAACTAATAATGCCCTTTCTTTGGTAAATTCAGGCTGTGACTGATGTCAGTTGACATTACAAAAACCAGCAGGATCCTTAGCAAAACAGGTCTGTACATCCCATACTTAAGTTAAAAATTGTAAACAAGTGCTACATTTTTTTCTGCTGGCAGGGACACCTTCCACCAGAGCAGGTTGCTCAAAGCCCCATCCAGCCTGGCCTTGAGCATTGCCAGGGATGGGGCAGCCACAGCTTCTCTGGGCAACCTGTGCCAGTGTCTCACCACCCTCACAGTGAAGAATTTCTTCCTGATGTCTAATCTACATTTACCCTCTTTCAGTTTTAAGCTATTCCCACTTGTCCTATCCCTACACACCCTTGTAAAAAGTCCCTCTCCACCTTTCTTGTAGGCCCCCTTGAGGTACTGGAAGGCTGCTACAAGGTCTCCCTGTAGGCTTTGCTTCTCCAGGCTAAACAACCCCAATACTCTCAGCTTTTTCTCACAGAAGAGCTGCTCCAGCCCTCTGATCATCTTTGTGGCCCTCCTCTGGACTTGCTCCAACAAGTGTTGGGGCCTAGAGCTGAATACAGTACTCCAGATGGGGTCTCATGAAAGCTGAGTAGAGGGGGAGAATCACCTCCCTCAATCTGCTGGTCATACTTCTTTTGATGCAGCCCAGGACATGGTTGGCTTTCTTGGCTGCAAGTCAATTGGATGAAAAACAATTGGTTGTGTGGTTTTTTCTCCTCGCATCTAACTGTTCCTGCCTTTCTATCCTCACCTACTGAACTGGGCTTCTTGTGGTGGTGTGGGCTCAACTGATTGCTGGTCAGAGCATCTGAAACAGGTTTTCCCCATCTGTATCCTGAAAGTGCCTGTGTTGGTTTTGCAAACTTCATTTTGGTTTTAGGGGTCTAAACTCTGTTGTTGAGTTTGGCAGCTTCCAGAGCATTTGGTGAGTTAAAAAGGGTTCAGCCTGAGGTCCCTGCAACCCAGTGGGCTGCCTTGGATGCCTGCCCAGCCCATGGAAATAAAACATGAAGGGGTACAGCTGCACGTGGCTTCCCTCGTCTCACTGCTCCTGCCTGCTGGTACAAAGGAGAGGGGCAGCTTCATCCCTGCCTCCAGCTGGTACTCAGAGGCAGTTCTCAGCAATGCCTCTCTCTGCAGCACTGTTGTCACATCCTTACGCTGTTCACCATCCACGCAAATCCTGGCTGAAACAGAACTGGAAGGCAGGTCAGGATGGCTCCCTGCTAGAAAAGGCTTTTTAATAAAGCTTCAGCCTTTATTAGTCAGTGCTTTTGTCTCATGCTTTTTGTGCCTGCCCTTTAAAGCTGTACACCAGTATTCTCTGTGGTGCTCTGTTTCATTAGCTTGCCATTAATAAAGCCTGCCAGGAACCTAACACGTGATTTTCCTATTCACAAAGCTTTTTTTCAGCTGTGTAAAAAAAAGCATTCCTTACTGCCCTTTTCCCTGACCATTACAGAAAAACAACCAGTCAGCCACACAACCAGCCACAAGACCCTGAGCGAAGCACAGTGAAGTTATGGCTGATAACACCTTATCTGCTGGATGCCCATCCTTTCCCACACAGTTCTACCTCTTCTTCTTTCCAGCCCTCTGAACTCCACCTCCTCTTAACTTACATGGGAGAAAATTTTGCAACAGCCCCCTTCCACACTCTTAATCTATTCATAACCAAGCATGAAGAGCTCATCGTTTCCATGCAGCTCAGGTTAAAATCAGTGAAAGAGCAAACATCAGTTTTGTTTTCGGCAACTCATCCTGACACCTTGCAGTTCATCAACTTCACAGGGTACTAAGCTTCAGTGAGCCTTTATGCCTCTGTGGAGTTTTATTGCTCCTGCACAACGGAGTTTACAAACCTCCAACAATCAGTTGTCAGCTTTTAAAGCGTTCTTCCTTTCTGGCAGCAATCTGCCAAGGTCAAACAATTTGTAAGAAAGCATACCAAAAAAGCTGTCCTTGATGACGGAAACTGAACAGACTAAATTTAGCATTTATAAAATAAGCCATCTTTGAGGACAGGAAGTTAGAAAATAAAATGCTGAAAATTTAACTCTTCAGTCAAATCACACAAAACCCCTTCTTGGTTTGTCATTGTGCCGCCTCACCTCATTCTGCTCTGGCAGTAGAAATTTCAGGCAGGATGATTTTGTTTTGTCAGAGTTAAAGGAGACTAAGATGAGAAAAATCATACTCCTTCTGAAAAGCTATCCACAATTTTAACCATGTCATTGCCACTGCTGTACCAAAATGCCAAAGATCGGCAGTGCAGGCATGCAGTCTTCTGGGCAGGCAGTGCAGAACCGGGCCCAGCTACAACAGCTTTCAGCTGTGATCATCATGCTTGGAGGGTGAAATCTAAATAACAAGGAATATTCTGCAGGTTACAGGTATTCTAACACTTCATGGCAAAAGACAAACATGCTAGGTTCAAAATGGCAAAAAGCACTTGCTCTAGCACTTGCATAGCTCACAGATGTGCATACAACTCTAATGCCTTGAGACATGCAGGTAGATTTGGTTTAGGATATGGTGTGTTCATCTTTAGTATACAATTTCTTTTCTAAAATCAAAACGGACTATTTTCCTCATCTTTCCTGTAGATCAGGGTAGAAAGCTCACCCCCCTCAAAAACTAGTTCTGTAGGTGCTTACCACGAAGCATACCTGCCTGCATGGGGTTTAGTCCTGTCACGCCCCAGTGAGGCACTTGCAAACATCAGCACATGGCTAGCTTGGGAGAGTAGGAGCTTCGGCACTTCAAAGAGCCCTGGTAAGTTAGGGCTCAAGCATCCAGTGCTTTACTCAGGAGTCTTGTTTTATCTTGCTAACCTATGAGTGAACTCTCTTTAAAATTACCTGAAGAGACGTTTTTGAAAACGCGTTCCCATCATAAGAAATTACATTCACAACACTCACACGCTTCCGCCTGAAAATCTCCACTTCAACCAAAGCAACAAAATACTCTAAAGAAAGGAAGAAGTAATAGAAACTGCAAAAAAAATGAACTAAACAACCTCTATGTGAAACACTTTGTTATCCCCCTGAAAAGAAGATGCATCCAAGACTCAACTACGCTCACTTTGAGATATGGCTGTTATTACTGACCTGTACATGAGGGGTGCACCAGTAGAGCACCGAGAGACAGCTGTATAAAATCAGAAGGATGAACACATAGACAGCAGAACACTAAAAATGAGTAAAATACTTAAAATTTGTTTCCAACTGCAAAAGCACCAAGTGAACAGGCATTTGTGCCTTTTTGCTTGAGGCTGCTGCTGCAGGCTTTCCCAGGCTGACAGAACTGCTCAGCTCAGATGCACTGGACAAACGCAGGAGGTCATGCTGAAGAAGAGAACAAAATGCAAGACAGCTGGATCTTTCTGCTTTTTTTTCTCGAAGCATAAATCAAAAAGTGGCTTACTACTGGTTTTCAAAAACGGTTGCTCAGGGTCAAGGTTAAATTTGTGTTCCACGGAAGAAAAGAGATCCTCAAGAGACAGCACTCCCAAACAGGGTTGAGTCAGACTCTGTAACAAGAACTCCCATTCAAGATTTTCTAAAAAGCACCAGTTGGCACTGAGAAAGACAGAGGGTAGAGTCCAGGAATTATTAAAATAAAAAGAGATGGAATGAAAATGCATTTAAACAAATGGGAATCAATTCAACAGGAAAGACTGAGAGACACCCACTTTAAAGTAATCATGATTCACTTAATGTATGATTATCTCTGCATAACACTTGGATGTTTGATTTCAAAGTGGACGTTTCCAACCCTCAAGGCCTAGAAATAAAATTTTCCATTCTCTTTGAGAGTCTGAAGAGGCAAAAGAAACTCAGCACATGCTACAAGGCCTGGGTGGCCTCTGTTAGTAGAGTGTTGCTAGAAGTGTAGAACCTATGGAAGATGCCCCAAAAGAGAATGAACTAAGGAGCTGGGGAGACCAAATTCACACCCACCACTCATACATGGACAAACAAAACTCAAGTTGCACAGCTGTAAAAATTGCCTTTTAACCTTTCCTGAACAGGCATGCTACGGTGTTATCGCACAAGTACTTGAACACTAAAAAAGTACCACATGCTGCAACCTTCAATATCAGCTCAAACTAGGACTGGGGAAACATGCTTCGAAATGAAAAGAGATCCCTATGCAAACAGCATTAATTTTTAAGAATGTTTAACAATGAACGCAAATACATCTAGTGTGAAATTACTTATTTTTAAATAATATATTTGCAAAGGCAGCGTAAGCGTTAAGGTTACTTGGCATTTAACCCTCCTGCCCCAAAACCAACAGGTTTACCAAAGGATTTCTTCAATGGCACAGAAGGAGAACATGTGTTTACAGACTTCTATAGCCCAATAAACTAATCAGCTCCTGTACTATGTAGTACATTAAATGTAAAAACTATACATTCCTTGAACATGAGGCTAAACTCTCACGATCTCAAACTCTATGTGGGCCTGCTGTGATTTTTTTGAAAAACAACAAAACCTACCCCCTTGATCCCTAAATCATTAACATATTCAGAAAACTAGATGTTTAGCTTAGATGTATTATTTAGATTTCAGCAGTGTTACTAGAATGCTGTATCAAAGGAAGAATCTGTTGAAAGAAACTAATTTATGCCCATCGCTACAACACAAGTCTTCAAGAGAAATTAGTCTAACAAAGGTGTGGAACAACAGCAGTGTAAGATGTTGCTTGCAATATTAATTGCTTAAGCGTATTAAAAATATTGATGTTATATTTGTATTCCCTGTACTAATCTATTTTATATTTGAGAATAATTTCTGAACAAATGGCAGATCCCTAAATAATTGTTAAAGGGTAGGTAAAATACCATTTAAAAAAATATTGTATTGCCCCCATTCAGAATTATTTTGGGGATTTAAAAAAATGTTAGTTATAAAATCCCAGATGACAAGAATTTCATACATCCACTTAACAGCTCTCCTCATTTTCCCCCTGTTTTTGGGGTGTAACTCTTCCCCTTTTTTATTTCATTTAGTTCTTTATTTTCTCTAATCCAATTTTCAATCCAAATCTTTTCATTTAGTTTATTCAAAACCTTGAGTTAACAAATTTGAGTCCTTGATGTTTACATTAGAAAATAATAAGAAAAACTGTACTAGACATACACTGGGATTTTTAAATTAATTTTGTTTTGTCAATCCAGACTAGCTACTCAGCCTCATGTGGAATATATCAGGAACTTTCCACAAGTACCTACCAAGCAGATTTGTTGAGAGAGACGTTCACCAAATTGCCAGGCTTGGTGAAAGTAATTTGTGAAAAAAGCGCACAGCAGCATTTACATTACTAAATGAAAATATTCTAATTATATTCTACAATTTATTTCTAACATGGAAGCATTCCATGTTTCCACACAAACCAACTTGCACTGAAAAACAATAAAAGCCTCAGGAACAATTTGCAGCCAACAATTTGCTGAAGATCCACAAGTTAAAATTCTGATGCAAAGCTTTGTTAAGTATTTTCCTACTCTGCATATCATCACACAATATACATAAATATATTAGCAAAAAAGGCAAATAATGCACAAGACTATTGTTTATACTCTTTAACCACCTGCAAGCTGTTGCCCAGATCCAGGCAAGACTCAGCCATGTCCCCACCAGCCTTGGAGCTCAGCATTCACAAACTGGTCTCGCACTTTCACATCATTCCTCCTTGGGTAAGCAGTGCCAGATATTGCAAGTGGACCCTGTGCACCCAGTAAAGACAGCTGACGTGAAAAAGGCACAAAAGACTGGGCAGTTAATTCTTTTCAATTATTCCTCATTACTCCGCCTTGCATGCCCTCTGAGGTATGACAATACCTATGAACTACTTCAACAATTCTACAGGTATCTGATGAACACACCAGGAGTGGTGGTGGTAGAGATGCATTGCCTGACACTCACATCTAACGTATGATCCATACACTGCAACTGGGTTTCCTCTCTGTCTCTCTCTCTGCTTGTCTTTCTTCATCTTAAGTTCCACCAGAAGGATTATTTTTTTTCCCCAAAGGAACATCCTTCTTCTGTTTACTGTCCTTCAAGCTGAAGTTTAAGGTCATTTTGTTCTTCTGACCTCTCAATTCAGATTGCATCTCAATTTCAACATACTTTTCTTCACTAAAATAAATACACCGCATAGAACTAATTATAGTTAGGTCTGACTGAAATTAAGCCTTTCAGTGGTTTAGAGGGAAGAAGAAAAAGGCTCACTTTAGAGAGACAAAGTTTAAAAAGTCTGTACTAAAACTAGCACTTTTCCAGTGTCTGTTCCTCAGACTTCCATGATAACCTACCCTAGAACTGGCTGTCGGTCCTAATAAAATAAACATGCCTGGTACCATTCGCTGGTACTGAGGGTCCATGGCCTGAATCTGTACAGCCAGATTTTCTCATCCTCCCAGCGTGGGTGGCTCTTCCCCAGGCTTGTTAAACTGCATGCAACAAGCTTGCCTCTAACCTCCTCGCACTCTGCCTCCTGCTTGCAACTGCCACCCTCCCTCTGGGACTGGGCAGCGCCAAGGAGGACCATCAGCTAACCTCGAAGAAGGAAAAAGAGCCAAATTTGGGAGGAGAAGAATAACACTGGCTGGAAAAATGCCCTACGGAGGCAGACAAAATGCAGAGACTAGGTCTGGCGCTGTCTGGGAGAAGAAACTGATAGCGAGTCCTGGCTGGGAAGGCTGGAATACCATCAGCAAAGAGACCAGGGCTCCAAGGGGTCACGAGAGGTGAATCTGCAAATTAAGGAAATTAGGCATTTTAAATCCTAAGAAAGTCCTTAGGTCACCTAAATGTCACCTCAGATGCAACTGGGAGGACTATGAGATGATGATGAGGGTGGGAAGGAAAATGGTGCCCATCTTCTTGGGTGGTAGGGTTGGCTGGGAAGGCTGCAGGGCTTGGCTTAATGTGAGGAAGAGCATCCCAGCCTGCAGAAGAGGAGACAGGTTAAGCTGGGAGTGACCAGACAAAAGGGTTTGTGCCAAGTAAAGCAAAAATGCCCTGCCAGTGCCTGGCATGGGACCCGAAGCTGCTGAGGTTCACCATTCCTCTGCTGTCAGCAGATATCCCTGAAATCCACTGGTGAAACATCCTACCCCTCCACAAAACCCACCCACAAAAAATGAAGACAAGATGTGTGTATTGCAGCAATTGCCCACTACAGGGTCTGATCAAAGTTAGCACAGCCCTCCTCCTAACACCACCCAAAGGCAGATTGTTTCATGTTAAGGTTTCACAAATGTTCTTCTAACACAGCTTTTGGGAAGGGAGGATGGGATGGCTATTTCTGACTTTTTCCCCCCCAAACTGAATGTGCTCTTATATAAACTATGAATATGTATGTTTGGAAAATTAGTTTTTAATGCTTCTGGTAAGGATTTTGATTCTACTCACTGACCTTACATACTTACTTACTACTTAAGTCACAGTACTTACTAATATAGAGGACGAAGAATAAAAAACCAACCCTCTCTGTGCACCTTCTCTGACTCTACATATATGTATACTATAAAAATTACAGTTAAAGGTTAAATAAGATAGGATATGGATTACGAGATGGCCAACCTATTGACACCTGCAATTGACACATGGACCATCAGACAAACACTCGGGTACAGACCATTTAATGCAATACTCTGGAGCTGATTATGAAGACTTCCTTGCCTCAGTTCTTATCCAATGGCAGTAATAATCACTTACCAATTGCCACAAACTGATTAGCCTTCAGAAATCTCCTTTAGACAGGGATATTACAGAGTACTTCCACTTTTCAGAAGGGATAATGTAGGGGGAGAATCTCAAGAGCTTTCCCAGTACTACAACATTAAAGCTAAAACATAATACTTAGTAAAGAATCAAATGACTTCTAACCATGAAGACTTATTTAAAGTATTTTATTTTTTCTGATTCTTAAGGGTACTGAACATAAAAAGTATAGAAAAAAAATCTATCATCATTCACAATAATTTTCCTGCTCTAAAGTAAAGCCAATTGTACAAACACATATTCTTATTTCTTCATAATATCAATCTTAAAAACAATATATATCTCAGGAGCTAAACTAAAACAAACTCAAACTGATTATTTTTTTTAATAGCTAATACTACCACAGTGATTTTTATTAAACAGCAGAAGAAACTGGGTATTTTGGGGGTTTTCTCAGAAGACGGTAATACAAAACTGGTATGATCACCATGTTTTAGTTAAGGATGACATCATGCTAAATTTGTTCCAGGACTAATTGTTTTTAAACAGAAAAAAGGTCAATTTTCAATAAAATTGTTCATAGCAACAGCTTAAAAACTTTTCATTTCCTAAGCTCATATAGACTTCAAAATATATGACAGTCCCTAAAATTAAATTCCATCTGAGACAAAATTGTGGGTTTTTGACTACCACTAATACACATAAAATACCAGATTAGACACCTAAAGCTAAAGTATAGGTAAACCAATTCTCTTGAGTCGCCTTAAGAGATAGATACTTCAATTTACTGGAAACTTCTTACATATTCCCCATGGTGACAAGGGCAACAAACTATTTCTCCCACTTGTCCAGAGAAAAAGTGGAAGAAATGGAAAAGGAGAAAAGAACCCTTTTGTTCTGGTCCATGAATTATTTTTCAACAGAATGAAAAGTTTTATTTTATTTTCAAGCTCTTTGGAAGTTTCTGTCTTAAAAATAAGAGGTGGGGTGGGAAGTAAATGTTAAAATGAATCATCATTAATGATGCACATTGACCTATTTAATATTTGGGGAAAGAACACACATGAGTTATTTTCTGATCTTTTTGTTATTTCTTTACTGATTATAACAAGCTAGTGAATTTGAAATCAATTCCCAGTAGTTTTTGGTTGACCTAAATCCCCTTACCTTGCCTCATCCCCACCCCTTTCCTTTATTAAAAAAATAAACATTTTGCAAAAATTTTGCTCTCCACTCTTTCACTAAGCCAAAAGATTTGGGCTCAATTCGAGTGCCTAGTAACAGGCACATGGTGCCATCTGAGATCTCCCGGAGTATGGAAGACAGCATGGAGCTGGGGGACAAGCCCTGGCTGAAGCTGGAGTGCACCAGCACACCTCTGAGAGTGTAAGTTGATGATGCTGGCAGCCATGCATTTCACTATTGCAATGCAATGCCCAACTAAAGATGCAGACAAACACCTCTTGCAAGCACAGAGGGGCCAGAAGAAAAAAGTTCATGCTTTGCTTCATGCTGGTAAAAAGGTTTGGTAAAGCTTTATTTCTAATACAGAAGTGAACAGACTGCCTGCTGCATGATGTGTAACATCACCACAGTGATGTTAGGGTAAGCACTGCCACACATAAACCACATTAGATGCAAGAGGACGCGACACCTGGTACTGGCTATGGAGCTGATGTTTTGCCACATCACTGAAATCACTCCCCTTATCTGAGTCAAAATTATTGTTACAAAGTCAAAGAAAGGAGGACACACTGTGTGTGTCCATTGACTCCTCAGAATTTATTGTTGCATTTTAGATGCATGGATTCACCCCACTCAACAGCCAAAGCTTGCTTGAAAGATCCAAAGCTACTGAGATATTCTTCCTTATTGTTCAAGGAGCACCATGGTTAGGTGCACCAAGGTGCAAGAGTTGATCCCTGCACGAATGCTGCTTTGCTGCTCTGACTCAGAAGGAAGACTTGAATTGCATGCAAAACCAGCGTGCTAAATTATTCGAGAGGGATGCATGAAGTAACTTTAAAAGTACAAATTGTTCTATTTTCCACAAAACATTGTTACCATGCACAACAAAATTAAGATGGCACACCAAACACATTTCTGAGTAGATATACTCGTTTCTGCTTCTCCTGAGACACTATTCCTCTTGTTGACACACAGGTCTTATGTTTAAGCTATTTTACAGCACTAATTAGTACTGACAACTCTTAATATATTACAAATTAAATAGGAGAATTCACACTTAGGTTTAGGGCTTTTTTTTCCCCACTGAATTAAAAAGAGTATCTCTAGCTTTAATATATACATATATACATAATTGCATGTTACAGCCATGAAAATCTAACATGAGGAAACCAAAAGCTGTAAAGTGCAGATGTTTCATAAAATGGTTTGGTGTCTCAGAAGTTTGTTTCAATAATTCAAGACTTCTACATTCAAGCAATACAGAAGACAGCTTCTGACACAGAGCAGCACTTGAGCAGATAGGGCCATGGTTCCTCCGTGGTGCTAGCTGGGGCAGAGCCATTGTATAACCCATGTGATTAGCTCACGTTCCCTTTTCTGAATATCAGTATGCTCGCCACTTTTCCTTCATTTCACCTCTACAAGCCTTCACGTCTACACATGAATATATCATAGAATTGTAGAATGTTTTGTGTTGGAAGTGACCTTCAAAGATCATCTAGTCCACTCCCCTGCCATGGGCAGGGACAGCTTTCAGTAGATCAGGTTGCTCAAAGCCCTGTTCAACCTGACATTGAGCACTTGCAATGATGGGGCATCCACAGCTTCTCTAGGCAACCTCTTCCAGAAGTCTCACCACCCTTGTTGTAAGAAATTTCTTCCTTATGTCCAATCTAAATCTATGCTCTTTCAGTTTAAAACCATCGCGTCTCCTGCTATCACTACAGGCCTTGGTAAAAAGTCCTTCTCCATCTTTCTTAATAACCCCGTTTAAGAATTGAAAGGCTGCAGCAAGGTCTCCCTGGAGCCTTCTCTTCTCTAGGCCGAGCAATCCCAACCCTCTCAGCCTGTCTTCATAGGAGAGGTGCACCAACCCTCTGATCATTTTTGTGGCCCTCCTCTGGACCAGGTCTAAACGTCCTCCCTATGGTACCCTCATTTCACAACACAGATTATCCATCCTTCCTGGTTGGTACAGAGCCAACCACTCCCTCACCTGCCAAAAAACATTTTAGAGGCATAGTGATGATATAAATGAAAATCATGCTTTGATGGCATACGTAACACCCTTTTGCAGTACTCTCCTTGCTGCTTCAACAGCTTGTCTAGCCCATGATTTGCAATCCATTACACAGAGGCAAGTCTACGAGATACTGCTCATCTTTACAGACATGTCGGCCATGGCAAGGAGCTTACCTTGTGCGTACCTCACAATCAATAAACTTCACAGTAACTGCCACACCAGCAAAAAACAACGGGTCTACCACCTGCATCTCCAACTGTGAACAGGCCAGTTTTCCAAAGAAAGGTTGAAGCAGCTACGAAAACGATCAAGTATAGAAAATTCTGATGACAAGGAAGGTTTCCCATGCTCTCATTAATTATAGACTAGAGAGAGTTAAGCACTTCAGATTAATTTTGTAAGGAAGAAACCCACCACCCAACAAAACCCATCACACTAAAGAGAAACCCACCTAACCTAGCTAGCAGGGAAGTAGTCTCTCAGAGCAGAACATCCCACTGCCTGTGCTGCTGGTGCTGGGCTAAGCCACCCAGCATCCTCACCACCTGCCACCATGACTCCAGCACTGGAGTCCTCTTCTACAGCCCCAAAAGTCTGTCCCAAAAACAAGGAAGGTGCAGTTGGGAGACCCGAGTCCCACACCAACCTTTGTTTTGCATTTTACAGGAAAATAATGATTATTCCTCAATGAGGAGACACAGAGGAGGGAGTCTTGAGTTCTGGCCCCATGTTATTTTTAACTAATCACCTGGTGAAAACAAGGAAGGGTATTTTGTAAGCAACATGTGAGATGGTGTCAGCCCGCCTTCCTCTAGCACAGCTGTCAGCAACTTCTGGCCTGTGTGCCAAATGCGGCATGTGGGCAGACTGCAAACAGCACGCAGCAGGAATTAGATGATAAAATCATCTGTCTCTTTCAGAATCAAGATGTCATAAATTACCTGTCTGGTAATACACATCGAGTTAAGAAAAAAACCCTGTTGAGAACAGTGCTCTGGACGGCTTGCCTAGCAAGTGAGCTATGATCAAAATATCCTCTCTCTCTCTCCTGTCCTGTAAATCTTAAAACCTGTAAAGCAGACCAGTTTGAAAAGGATGCATCAGAAGGATCCCATTTCACAACAGTCTCATTACTGCACCTCATAAAACCACAAAAAGCCTTATAAATAGAGCTCTCCTTGCAAGTGCGGGAGACAGATTTGCATCTCTTCAGGCACCGGTGCAAAATGAACCCAGATCTTACACATCATTAGGGTTTAAGTAATCCATGCTTCTAGGTAAAAATACAGGACAGGAACATTACCTGCTATTTCTGTATTTTAAAATACAAGGTTTCAGGAAATCTAAAGCAGAGTCTGAGTCAGAGCAGTAGATGTTTCAACATCTCAACCACCAAGCCAGATACCCTCAACAGGAGATACATAGATAAACTCTCTTCCTAGTCCTGATCAGATGCACCTACCACTGAGCTGCTCTGCCTTTTCAAAGGACCACATACACATAAACAAGATTTTAGGCCCTAAGAAATACAATATATTACTAAAAAAATAAATTACATTCCTCTGAGGTTTTGTGGTCAAACAGAAGATTTAAGGATATCAGTTTTGAATTCTTGCACCAAAATCCCTACTGATGTTCTGTGTCAGGAACAGATCAGGCTAAATGTCCATTTCTTTCACTGAGGAGAGAATCAGGAGAAAAGGAGTCAGATTCATACTTGCGTATGACTAGCTGTCCAAGCAACTAGCTGACATGGACATCATTTAACACGACGACAGTGCTGTGAAAAGACTGTTTATAATCCCATTACAAGTTTTTAATAGAATGACTCACAGCTAATATAAACTCAGGTGGTCTTCACAGACAGATGAGGTACTTCATCATATTACATGGTAACAGGAACTTAGATATACAAAGGCCTACTCCTCAAGTGCACTAAGCATTTCTGAGGATTCCGTGTAACTTCAAAACCAATGACTCTACAGCTTAGACAGCAATTTACGCTCAACTACTAACAGGTCTAGTGTCTGCACTGGATATAATTGATAGCTTTATTGCTTTATTATCCTGGAATGTAGTGACAAACATTATCACCTTTCCCCCCCCCCCCCCCCCTTTCCTCCCTTTTAAAAAGCGAGTTCTTCTCATATGGAAGGAGAATAACAGTTATTTTACTATCTGTCACAAATACTGCAATTTTATTAAATTTAAAGTAAGTTAACAATCATACCGAAAGGTCATCACTTGGGCTTTCCAAAGCCAGTTGTGTTAGCCCAAAGACTAACTACAGTGGCTGTGCTATGTGGAGGAATACAAAAAAGCCAATACACTTGAAGATTAAAGGAAGCAGATTTTGCTTGCTAAATTCTTATTTCGTTTTCTATGTGAATGTATCATCCTCTAAAATTTGCTTCTTTCATTTTATGATGTATTAGGTGTTCGGCATAACATTAAATGGTGGATTAGTCCAGATACCAATCCCATAGGTTGCAGACATTGCTTAGAGTGGCCAGGGCTGTTGCTGAACCAACTAACAACTCCTGTTCTGAGCGAACAGCTTCCCACATGGCCAAGAAAGCCAGCTTACCGATTGATCCATTCTGATTAATAAAAACACATCCCAACAGGGCTGATAAACTGATTAAACAGTAGGGCTGGCTGACTGCCAAAAAAATGACTGAATGTGAGAATCTATTGAGGGAAATCTCAGGTTATTTATTCATACTCAGCATCTCAAAAGAGAAAGAACATTTGTTTAGGCCAGAATTTGCAGACTGTGCCCTGCTTCAGGCATCAATGCTATTTCAAAATGCTGCCCTTGATGTACCTAAATGTGAAAGATTAAGGAACCTTAGTAGGACAAAACAAGCAAGCTTTTTATAGTATTACATAAGATACAAATCCATGAAAAATAAGAAGTTTGGCAGCAAAACGTAACTCATGCTTTGCCTTCATCCTACCTGTCTTCCAAAGACTTCTATATACAGAACAATATTAATGTATATGTTACAGTTGATCTTAGAAATATTGATTACACACCAAAATCATGACATTTCAAATCACTTCTTCCTTCTATCTTGAAATAGCGGAATACTATCATTGAGGGATATGTTTATTGTTGTGAGGCTAAGCCGGTTATTTCTAGAAAATTAGTTTACTCTGTAAGTCTTTCAAGATACAGGAATAGGTCTTACGATGATAATGCAGCCACTTGCAATAGCAATTGTGTACAAGAGCAACAAATACAATAACTGGTGGTTCTTGGAAAGGTAATGTTAAGTTCATGTTGAGTACAATAAGCCTCTCCTGCTTGAAAGGTTGTGAATGACACAAGACACTTTTTCCAGTATTCTCCTTACAGATTAGCATTGTCCAGTAAAAGAACCAGTCCATCTATTCTCTAACAAGCAGTCAAATCCTCCTGGGGAACAGGTGTCTTTGGGTCTTGCCTTCAATCTTTCAGATCTGGCAGAAAGGCCAAATCCTTGGTATATAAATAGTAAGAGGCATGCCACTTATTTTCCCCTCCACATACATTTTTGGTAATGAAACAGAACACTAAAAATTAAGGGAGGGACACACACACACACACGAAACAGGGAGAAATTTGAATAGATTAACCCATTTAGTTAATCTACGTTACAACTAGAGGATCTAAGAAAGAAAATTAGGAAAAGCAAGCCCTCTGTTTTAAATTCCCAGTCTTGCATTTCCCCTGTACAGCATATAAACAGGGGAAGACAAAATTGCTGGGTGAGATGGTCTTGACAACACAACTAGCACTGAACTTTCT
Organism: Falco naumanni; assembly: GCF_017639655.2. NCBI lineage: Eukaryota > Metazoa > Chordata > Aves > Falconiformes > Falconidae > Falco > Falco naumanni. Next base: position 45,642,376 of record NC_054055.1, read on the forward strand.
TTCCTCAAGCAAAAATTGTTATGCAAATAGAAGTTCTGCCAAACTAGAATACAATGGCTTAAAACCAGATGATATCTGTTTAAACCATTGTAACAAGGTATTTATGATATGTTACTGCTATTGATGAATTAATCTAGACAAAACCACTTCCTTAACAGCCAAGTAGCTTATGAAATCTGGGAGGCACTTAGTCACCAAATATTATTCTGCTTATGGTACTCATGGGTCAGTATGCCTCTTGAAATCTTCCTGTGAGTTTTGAGAACTTGTTTTTAGTTCACTTTAAGTTAATTTAACCACTAAATAAATGCAATAAAACACTACAGCTGAAGCCACCAAATCAACACATATCACACAGAATAAAATCCAGAAAATTTACTGATGGTGAAAGGGGCATGTCAAACTGCTTTTATTATGACACAAAACAACAAAATGTGCATTACTTAGGTAGCCTTTATGAATGTTTGAAGAGAGTGTACTTTGAATATTGTTTAAAAAGCACTGACACCTGTCGTCATAATGGCATACCACAGATTTCAGGTAGGGATAATATTCCTTGCTCATCCATTTGGTCATCTACAACATAAATGTTCACACATGAGCTACAGGTATTTAATCTTTGCCTAGAGTCAGTAGAGCCGAGAGAGGCCAGAGAGTCCCTGGGCTGAGCGGAGCTGCTGTCTCCCTGAGGACAAGATCAGCCCTGTGGGCTTCCAGCAAAAAAAAAGCTTCCCCTTACTAACTAGGTCCAACTATCAGCCTACTCACGCACACTGACATGGGCTGAAGCTAAGGTAGAAAAACACATCACTCAGTGATTTTTCTAATATTCTACCTGCATAATGGTAGAAGGCAACTCTTGCTCTAATTACAACATACAAAAGGATAAGGAAGATTTCAGGTTGGGAGCTGTTTACTCAGCCCTTTCCAATTCCTAACCATACACCCTCAAGCTACAAAATGGGTAAATAACAAAAAAGGGAAGTAAAATGCCTCAATAATAAAGGATAGTCTCATTCAGAAATTCTGATTTCCTCAATCTGCCGATTTGTTTTGTCCAGATTAACTTTCAGCCAAAGGTATGTATGGTCAGAATGAAGCTTAAGTAAAAATATAAAGAGCTCAGTGGGTAGCAGAAATAGCACAATGTTACTCATCCAAACTAAACCAGAGCTGGTTATAGGATGCTCCAGAAAGACTTTTTATCCTCTTCTTTAAACAATGCACCATTTATAGGCTTTTAAAAGGCCCTAGACTTAAAGGATGTCCAGAACACTGTATTTTAACTTCAGCCTGGTTTTCTCAGGAAGGGTATTAATACCTTTAGGACAACAGGTATTAAGAATATTTATTACCAGAAACCAGCAAAGTGGTTCAATTTATTCTCAACAGAACATTCTGAAGTGACCAACACGATGAAAATATCTATATAGTAATGAATTACTTTGATAAAATGGAGTAAAATCAATTGTTTGCATTCATGACAAGAGACAGTTTTGAACAGGAAAATTAACAACACATAAGAGATTAGAAAGAATGAGTAGGGCACATGTGAATTGCTGTCTTTTCTGTTTTACAGTGCATCATAAAACTATTGAAAATTAAAGTATTTAATCTGAGCTTGTATTACTGAAGTCACAATGTAACCTGATACTACTTGTGATTTACATACTATTACTATACATATAAACCAAACAAAGATAAAAAACGTGACACTTGTGTGGTTACTAAGTGGCATGGGTGCCTGCGACCAAATTCAGTTTGCAGCTGAGTTCAGTGTACTGAATTGGTTCACCTGAAGGAATAACAATTTCTGAAGCAGACTGCAAACATAAACCCCGAATTTTATTTTCTATTAATAGCAACTAAATTCAACTGATCTCCAAGAACTATGAGCTATAGCTTTTTGCTTGCTTAAACTGCCAAGACTACTACCAATATAAAACCAGGCATTAATTAATCTGAGGACTGCAGACATAGCCTCACATGTCCCTAAAGCCTTGGGCAGCTACAAGACCACCACGGTGCTCCAGCAATGACTAACTTCATCAATGGTTAACTCTCTCCACCCGCCATCTGCTTGCACCACAGTCAGAGAGGTGGTAAATGCTTAACACGGAGGAAACCGATGACTGAGTACTTGGCAGCTACAATCAGCACCGTACTTATTTTTGGTGATGAATCACCACTTCTATCCCAGCTACACGGTGCTGGTACATTCACTGCACAGAAAATCTCATTTATGGTTGGGGCTGGTGGCAGTGAACACCACTCTTGGGTAGAGCCATGTCAGGAGACTGCTTTGGACAAACCAGAAGATCTTACGGTTGAAGGTGGCTGTGGGTGATACTGCTCAACATCTTTCACCAGCCACACACCAAGCTCTGGGAATATGGGGCTACTTGTTTGGAGATCTCAAAGAGTTTGTTCATAGTCACTAAGGATCACCTTTTCTTTCACAGACAGTGAAAACAAGGTTGAGGATACAATGAAGTCGTGCAAGGTGTTAATGACAGCGCCCAGGGTGAAAGCTGGATCCACTGCCTTGTAGCCCACTGCATTAGAGTGATGTCACACCACAAAAATAATACTTCAAGCTCTGTCAAAATCTTGAATGAACTCTCAAAAATTGGAAAATCAGAAAAAAAACTGACTAAATAACATTTTGATATACTCAGCTGAAGCATGTCTCTGAAATCCTGGTCTCCGCAAAACCCTTGGCAGCCTCACTGCAGGCTGCCTGGGACCAGGGCCAGGAGACCTACCCAGTGTCGTCATGGGCTAGAAATTGAACTCCAGCTATCTTCAAAGACCACCAAGATGACAGCGAGGTAAAGCAGCTTTATTTGGCACTAAAGAGCAAGTGCTCTTTAGCCGTGCTCTAGGTTGTCAAGATTTATTTGTTCTCCTCCCCTTGCCTCTCATTCAGAATTGGGAACTAATTTCAAGGTCTGGCCCAGATTTTGATACTTCCTCCGTGGTCTCCTGACCACAGATTTCCACCACAGCAGCACTCATGGGCACAGTATAATTACATATAGGTCAGCAACTACTTTCTATGGCATATCAGCTGTACTGCTAATGACATTCACATAAAATGAGAACAGATCCAGTGACATTTTGTCTCAACATTAAGAGATGTGACAAAGTCAATGAATACATCACACACACTCAGGGTAGCAAACGAGTCAGACCAGTGCTTTTGCTTCAGTATTAACTTGGGTGGAATCCAGAATCTCCAGTAAATGCAGCAGAAGATCTTGTTTTGCCACACCAGAACAGGCATCTTGTAATTCAAACACCTGCCTTAACACTGCCTACAGTACCAACTTATTCCATCCTTTTCATTCTGCCGTTAAATTGACATCAGCAAGTGCCAAGACTTTTATATAAACTCAAGCCTGAGAATGCATCTGTTTATATTAATATCAACCCCAAATCCATTCATCTTGAGATCCATCAAGAACACTGGAATAATAGTTACTTTTATATATATATATATATATATATATATAGCGCTACACACACAGAAAGTATAAAATATTAAAAAAAATATTTAAATACAGAATTCTATATATTTTTCACTATATACTCTGTGTATGTATTCATATTATATATTAATTTATTTATCTATACATATAAAGATATATATTATAAAGACATACTTTTTTTGAGACCACAGCTATTCTTTGTACCACTGAGCTTCTACTCACTGACCTGCAGAACAGCTGAAAAAATCAGCATAAAACATTGACTTCACTTGAGTATCTCTTTTTCTCCTCTTTCCTCTTTGCACTCTTCAGAAAAAAAAAAAAAAAAAAAACAAACCACAAAAACTTACAAGCACCAGTTCTTCCTTTTTAGCCAGTTAGTAATTTTACAATTCCCCTCAATATCCTAATGAACATTTTAGTTTGAGAATTTCCCACCTATTTCTGTTTAAGGCAGTTGGTTTTACAGCAGCACAACCACAATATGATCCTGTCAACAATCAAAGAAGAAGAGAGTGAATTCTAATAAAGTCAGCTCTAATTCCATCAGATTTCAATCCGTGTTTATGAATCTGCTCCTTGGGGCCAATCACTAATATGCCACTTTCAGCTCTGGTTTCTTATTTCATATACCTCCTTCAGAAATGCAGTAGCCACTCATGACATTCAGCAATGAGTATTTCTGTAATATATACACAATATACTGTGGTGACTATTGCCCAGAAACAGATCCCTAATATACACTGCACACACACTTGTTGCTTCCAACTTGCAATCCTTCACTGTGTAAAGCAGACCTAAAGCCACAAGGCTATTTCTGTTCCTCATTTCCACTGTCACCTCTGGGGCACAATTGTAATTGATGGTTTGCAATTCACATATAATATAAAAGATATCACGGCAACGTGTCATAATGACTCTATAAAGCAACGATGTCTACCTAAAAACCTGTTTGTCAACTGCAATGAATCTGCGTTTAAGCTCTATTCTCACTTTTCAACTATCACACACAATAATAGTAAATTTTTCAAAAAACAAAGCTCCTCATGATGCTATGGGATACATCAATGTTTTTAGTGACCAATACAAAATCTGCACTTTGACGCCACAATATAAATACACAGGTGTTCTGCACTGCAAACTGTTCTTTCAGTAACATAATATCATTTTCCAAAATAAGAACTTAGACAGTTACAATTAAAAGTTTCAGTACAGTGATCTATTAAAAGACCATAACAAGACTCAGTAGTGGCGTATACAAATTCGCCTATTTCAGCAGATTTCAGTAGCAAATGTAAAGAACTAAAATTTGCAGATATTGTTTTGTAAGTTTACGCATTAGGATAATCTTTTTAATAGAACATGTAGACCAAGATAGGGGATTTCAGAAAGGATGATCCCTCTTGCTATGGAATACTCTATTTCAAAATTTCCAGAGAAATATTAAAACCCTTTTGAAATGCTATCAGGCCACCATCACTAGCATCGTTTGAAACACCTGAGCCCACATCTGTGAAACACTTTCAGATGTTTTGGCACCATATCAGAGCGAGGGTCCCTGACACCTTCCATCCTGAGCTATAAAGCCTCTGAAAAAAAATTATTTTTTTCAAATGAAGTAGCTGTATCTGTGACCACATATACATCTTTAAGAGACTGACAGAATTAAAGACCTGATCTACATACCTAGTTAGGTACCTAAATCCCCTTTGTTTAATTGAAAATTGGGTATCCAAGTGCTGTGATGAGTCTGGAACATGGTGTGCTTACTACAAAGCAGAGATTTACCTTCACGCTCTGTCCATCTGTCTTTCGGTTACTTCCCTCTCCTCCTCTACGATATACATCGCTGCCACCACCACCAGTGTAATATCAAAGGTGATCATTTCTCAACCAATCTGTAAAAAAACGCTGCTGCACCATAGCTGGTTAATCAAATGTATCCCTATTGAAATGTACGCGCTGGTACTTTATCTGCCACTTCAAATTAGTGGCTCTGAAAATTCAGGTCCATTTGCAAACCACAGCCTGTCCCAATCCATTATCACATGACACTTGGTCAGCAAGCAGATTGTAAATTAACATTTCCGTCTTCTGCTGTAGCCTTTTAGTCATAGTAATTACAATAAAATCTCTTTAATCAGCAGACTCATAAAATAACCAAGACGGATGTCTTTTATTTGAGGAAGACCTTGTGATACACATTATGTCACCAGCTGCATGGGGAGGGTATCAGGCTTTGCTAAGGTAGCAAAGCAGGAACCTTTCTCACACTCAAGCCAGGACCAGCTATTTGAGTTCCTCACTGATGCAATGCCTTCTGCTGCAATTAAACCAAAACAAGTAACAGGTATTTCCAGTTTTCTCTTGTATTCTCACTGTATTTCCAATGTTTTTAATAAAATGTTCCCACAAAATGCCTGCAGATCACCGAAGCAATGACAGACGTGCTCCTGTAATATCATTTCCACAGCATTCAAGGCAGTCTTTTCAACAGGGCTTATAATTAAGAATGCTTTTGATGGTGAAATTGGGCCTCTGCTGTTAATCAAAGGACCAAAGACACCCCTCAGCATGCATAATTCTGTACCTCTTTGTTTCAGGGAAATCTTGACAGGAAAATAATGGTTCCTTCCATTTCTTTCTTCTCTGTCAGTTAACCAGGGAAGGTTATTCTGCTCCAGTCTCCCAACTGCTGCAGCATAAATTACTGGAGGGGGGAAGAGTCAGAGGCACACACTTCCCATGAAACCTTCTGCATGTGTTTTGCACTGGGGGTGAATGAACTGTCTTGGGCAAAATAGCCTTTGCCATAACCTATGGACAAGACCCAGACTGAATTCAGTTCTCATTTAAAATTCAGGGAATTGCAGCCAACTGAAACAGATGTCTGAAACAGTCTGCCCCCCAAACCAAACCTATTTCTCATTCTTTGGATTTCCCCAGATATGATCTCATCTCAGACCCAGCTAACCTCAGAGGCACAGCTTGTCAGACGCTTCAAAGGCTTGAAAGACCCAAAACCAAAATATAACACATTTTCAAAAGCTTCTGTGTTGAAATGAGGTCCACCTTAGACAAATCTTCCATGGTTACCAACTGCTTGCATTTCCAGGGAAAATTCCTAGGTTTACAGGACACACCTGAGTTCCCAACTGTAGATCTAGTCGGTACTCAAAGGCACAAGAATTTCTGGTAACAGGGAAATAAATCAGAATTAAAAGGTACACAAAAAATAATGAGAAAAATGTGTGCACACAGAAGAAACCTAAGAAGCTTTGTTCAGTCTCAGTCTTCAAGACAGGTCAAACAGTTCCTGATCCTGCTTTTCAGTGTTTTGATCCTGTCATCGATTTATCCCCTAGAGAAAGTAAAGAAGTTTAATCTTCAGACAGATATTGAAATCATTGCAGCTAAAGAGGTAAAGAGCTCTCAGAAATAAACCATCTTGGTTTGCAAAAGCTTTTTATACTTGCAAATTTCAATAATCATTCTTTTTACAACGGGCAAGTTCAAGACAATAAACCTAAACCATTCCTAAAAATTATCAAACTAATGAAGACAGAAGTTGTGGGGCAATCTCAACCATGAGTTAACTACTCCTGTGCTGCTTCCTTGATATTACTGGCTAAAGAGGCTTGTAAGAGATACACACATCCCCTCACCTCGGGTGTATCCCCTCTGTGTCACATCCTTGCACCTCCCCCATGCAGGACATTCATAATTCACTGAATTTACAGTCTTATTAGGAAAGGATCCATTTAAAGAAAACTCCAGCATGAATTTTACATCAGTTTGCTCCTTTGGGTGTTCCAGTATTCTTCAAAGAGAATGTGTCAGTAATTAATGCAGGTTCATAGATTTCTTCCTAGGAGTCAGCCCACGTACATGTTTTTGTTCAACAGGGTATGTCCCTCAGCAAAGGCCTGACGAGCACTGGGACCACCATTAGTTCTCTAGTGAACTGTCAGTCATTTCAGTATAATCGTCTAGAAGTCCTTCTGAAAGAAGCATGGTCTTTATTTTTCATTCTTCATGCAGAACTTGATCTGATCTAAGCATTTCCTTTCCTGACATAGCCTATTTTTACTGGCTTTATACTTCTTCTACACTACCCGACTTTGTAGTAAAAGCCAAACTGAAACATTCCAGAAGTAACTGAAATGTTTAATTTGTTTTGAGGAAATCTAGCAAAGTTTCTGCAGAGAACATCACTATGTGCCCACCAGAACCAGGTAGAAATAATGAGATTTACAGCCACTTCCTTCTGGTTTGCAGTTACAGAGGGAAAGGCACTCATAGAAGGTGCCACAGACAGACATGTGGGGACACAAAGATCAAGGAAGAAAGAGAACCTGAGATAAGTAACAGATAAGGCATTACCAGTTACAACAGCAGCTAAATCCTCCTATTCTATCAAACATCATCATATGGCTCTTACAGTAGACTTGAGGGCACAGGATTACAAGATATCTTAAGAGTACTGCATCTAGTCTTATTTTTAGTTTTAAATCAGATAGCATTATAAAGACGATGTCCCTAAAGGCCATTCCCACACACTAAACATTATCTCCTGCCACCCACAGAGATCATGGGGCACAGCCTTTCCATGCTCTACTTTGCACTCCATACCTCAGCAAACCATAATAAAAGCTTCTTTTTCTCTGCAGCTCCCCACTCCCTGTCCCTGAAACTACCCTCTCTTCCAGGATTACTGATTTATACTGTTATGGAACAGCTTCCAAAACTTACTTTGACTTTCTTCCCAGACATGCTAGACCGACCACTGGAACAGCAGGAGGGAGATTAAATTTGATACCAGAATGTCTCAACCAAGGAGAAGCCAATTTTTTTTAAATTAAGAGTTGTTTTTAATCACTACCAACACTCTGTGGGCAACAGGGTTTTATTCTGATCTCAGCTACAGTCACAGCTAGGAAAAAGAACTCTCAGTCTGAAACTGAAAACTTAAAAAAAATTGGAAGACATTCTTGATTGATTTTTTTTCATGCATAATCAAATGTTCTAACTGCAGTCACGGTCAAGGGATGAAGATTGCAAAACTGAAATATGGAAGTTAGAAACTATACAATGTAAACACTGGAGATTCGAGAGCAAGCAACTTCAAATATGCTCCGAGTCCCAGTAAGTGGATCCAACAAAGTCTATGGACCAAGAATCCAAAAGCTTGTCCATAAAGGCAATCCAAACCCAAAAAACTTTCATGGACTATTCTTGTTGTTCAGTTTCTCACAACCTTCCTACGTCAAATGTGATGTATAGAAAAGGGGTAGAACGTGTTCCTCCAAGACTATGTACAAGAATCTATAAAAGTTTGAAAAAATACAAGCAAGCAAGTAAGTAAAAAACGCAGATACCTTTTCTGTATACAGTAGCAAGCAGAGTTTCTTTCAAAATGAAAGCAGTCATGCCATGCGCTCCTCAGATTCCTTCTTTTAGGGGTATACACACCCCCAATTTTTTTCCCCCTCCCTGACATATAGCATAGCAAGCTTATACAGGGTCTTTGTAAGTGAAACATAGTGATTCTGTATTTTTGTAATACCTCCCATTAGGCAACGGGTTATGTTTTTGGGGGTTGTTTTACTACTGTTAAACTAAATTTTCATCACGGTATAGCTACAGTCCTGCAGACAGATACAGCTGAGTTTTGACATTTGGACCTCATTCTTTGTGAAGCTGGCATCCTTGCAAAAACTAGATTGTGAACTCAGATTCATATGGTGCAGCAAAACCCACTGTTGTGTTATCTCCCTGTATCTCTTTAAAACCTGCATTTTTTCCAGAGCACTGGTCACTGTTCAGGCACTTTCAACTCGTGATTGCTTGCAGACTAAGCCTGTATTTTCCTTTCAAAGTCCTTTTCACTACTACTTCCCAGCAGTAATAAACACAGTTCTTTCAGGTAACAGCTGTCTTGCTGCTTGACACTCCATTCAGTAACCTATGACAATGACTGCTACAGGAAGGTACCTTAAGATCAGGCTAGTCTCCAACAGACTTTGAAACTATCTAAGCTTTTAAGCGTGAGTGTATGAAGCTAATTTTCTTTGTAACACTTGAAGCTGAGGCATTACCTTAACTGACCCAGTGAAGAGGAAAATGCCAAGCAGCATCTCTCTGAAATGGGCATGCACAGCCAGTACAGTGTGTGCAAAACAGCAAGGACAGGACACAACACTTGAACAAAAAACATGCTTTGTTTGAGTTGCAAGCAGCAACCACATTGCTTTAACCATCTAAAACACAACAGCAGATCAGAGTTTGGTGTAACAGGATGCCTGTCACAGCACTTTTGTTTTCAAAGACTATTTAAGAGGACTTAAGTGTCCACTGGCATGTCCTAGGCTCCCCAGTTTACTCCAGCACTACTCCAACAGTAACACTGCTACATGCTCATAACTCCTGGAAAGCTGAAAATGCAAACTCCATACTGACATTAACAAGCATACCAAATATATCACTGCCCCTTGTTCTGATTATGTCTGGGACACACCAACAAGGCATGAAAAACAAGCATATTTCTCTAACAACCATGAAGTACAAGCCAGTAAGCAATGCAACATGTAGTGTTACATTCAAATCTCTTGGCTTTGGCCATGTACGAGACGTCACAATCCTTCAGAAGAGCTCACCTGCACCCTTCTGCTCCCAATGGTAGGGAGGTATGCAGAGTTTAAATAAATATGGAATCTGCCATTCTTCTGCCGAAGAAACCTTGAAAATAAACCTGAAAACCCATTTTCTCAAATACAAACATGTTTTTGCACTGATTAGTCTACAGGTTAAATGACTTTTTTTTTTTTTTTTTTTTAACTTTTTTTCTTTCTTCCGAGGGTAGGGTGGGATGGGAACAGGACCAGCCCCTACAAGAAGGGACTCCTGTCCTGCAACAGATTTTTCTACGTTCCAGTGTAGAATGTAGAAATACAAACCTAAATTCCCATCATGAACACAGCTAAGGGAGGAAGGACTGTATGGCTGCGTGGCATTACTTACCTCACCCAGAGACACCAGAGATTACAGCAGCATCAGTCATACTCTATGCTTGCATAAAGCATAAGAGACTGAGGCAGGTCCCTTTTCCTTCTCCATCTAGTTTACAAAGAAAAGCTTTATAGATATTTCTTTTTCATTTATATGAAAAACTAGCAGATGACTCAGCTCTTAGAGCATTAGAAAGAGTATTCAGCATGAGACGTGGTTAAAAACTAAGTACCTCAGCTGATCATTCAACTCGGAGACTGACTGGTCTTGAACAAGTAGCTCAGGATCTCGCTTTTCTCACTTCTGGACCTGAACAACCATCATTGTCTAATCCAAATAAAACAGCCACCCCACACCCCTGGAATCTTCCTGTAGTTATGGCAAGCTGCAGCTAAGCACAAATAGTTGTAAGGCTCCAAGGAAATAAGTGAAAGAAAATCCTCAGGTATACCAGGTTTGTAGAAAAGACCCAACAGTCTGCAAGACTGCTGCCTTTCTCTCCTCCCTAAAGACACTAACCCAGATATAACTGGGGATTAACTTTATAAATAAAAAGGTCTTCTCCAGGAGATGTCAAAATGATGCCCCTCCAAAAAAAAAAAAAAAAAAAAAGAAAAAAAGGAAAAAAAATAAGTAGTAAAATTATTTCCTCAATTGTATGTAGCTTCTATTTTCTGTCTTTTTTATTTACACAAAACGCTGTAGAACTAATCAACACTGCTTTTTAATTTTAGTCAAGTTTCAGACATTGATTTGGCATTGCCAAAGTTCCCCAGAGACAGGCTAGCAAGAAATCAAAGGTAGATTTGCTCTTGTCTTGAGACACACAGTGAAACCCCTCTGTTTTTACCATATTTTCTACCATTGGGCTAGTGTATTCTTGTTCCCGTCTCAGCTGAGATCATGTACCACACAGTAATATGCAAAATGCCTCGCTACCAGTATTAACAGAAAAGCACTGTACCACATTATTCATGCAAGATATTATCAAAAAATTATTTCACAAATCTATTTGCTACATTTCTCCTCCCCTCTTACTCACTGTTTACTTAGCTGCCGAAATCACTACATGTCAAATGCAAACGTGAACCTTACCATGAATATCAACTAACATCTTCTGACTGAGATACAATTTAAAATGTCAGTTCCAGGCAAACAAGTGAGCAAAACTCATGAGGGCATAATTTATTAACACCATAAAATGGACTGCTGCTAATTTTTTTCCTCTAGTAATGACAGTTGGCCCCTAATCAGATGTCCGCACACTACAGGGAGTTACAAGATCACCCTAATTCTGCCAGCTGGTTCAGATTTTCACATTTGCTTCAGTTCTTAATTGAAAACCAGGCAAAACATTAAAGAAACATATTCTACAGTAATGATGACAGACTACATCCTAAAATGTATTCAAAGGGTGCCCCATCCCCTGCAAAGAAAAATCCCTTTGCAGAAGATCACAGTGGCACAGAAGTGTAAGGCTGCACATGGTATTAAGGTAGAAACTAATTAATTTTCTTGTCCACAAATATTGAACCAGATAGATTTAGGAAGGTTTGTTCAATTTGCTGTTAAAAATTTAAGAAATAGGAAGGCAATCCCAAGCAACCCTGGGAGGCGGCATGTTAAGAGTGCTTAGCTATCATTAAAGTTACATAGTTTTTCCTTGGAAAACTGAATATTCTCATCACAACCTCAGAGAATATTAAGAATAAATATTTATTGTGCTGCCTACAAACAACCTTTTAAAAAATCTGAATGCTTTCCTTTTGTTTGGTCTAGAAAGGAGAAAAAAATGTTTATTCATCAATGCTGCTTCTATTCAGTTATTTTATGCTATGCATTTATTAACCTGATTTTCCATTCTAAAATTATTTTCACTTTTCTGTATTGATCTTCCTCTTAATAATTCTGGATCTCACCTCTAATTTACTGACTTTATTCTGGTCTTCTATAGTGATTGCAGTCCAGATTGAAATTTACAGACTTTGTTTAGCTACAAGAAGAGCAAGAGCAAATTCAGGGAAATCTTATCAATGTTTATAATAAATACCTGATGGAAGGGAGTAGAGAAGATGGAGCCAGACCCTTCTCAGTGGCGCCCAGTGAACAGACAAGAAGCAACGGCACAAATTGAAATACAGAAAATTCTATTTAAATGTAAGGAAAAAACCTTCTGTAGTGTGAGGATGGTCAAACACTGGAATAAGTTGCCAGAGAGGTTGTGGAGCCTCCATCCTTGCAGATATGCAAACATGAACTGAATACAGCCTTGAGCAAACTGCAGGGTGGTCCTGCTTGACTGCGGGCTTGGACCGGATGATCTCCAGAAGTGCCTGCCTGCCCCAGCCACCCTGTGATCCTGTGGTTGTGTTCAGCTCCATTCTGCCACCTGCAAGTTGATAACCCCACCAGATATACCCTTCTGCCAGACAGCCTACCATCGCAGTTTACTTTGTGTGTATGTGGTCATCCACATAGTATGCCTGTGTATGTTTGCAGTCATCCATACAGTAATCATACATACACTGTAAATCTCCAGATTGCTTCTGAGATGTCATATATGACTCTAACCAAAGCCTTACTGAAGTAGAGAAGAACACTTGGACTGTTCCTCCATCCAAGCTGAGCTTCAGTGTCACTGAATCACTCTGTATCAAGCAAACATTTCATAAAACGCATTTCACAAGCTCACTATATTCCACTACTACATTTGGGTTTGTCCTCAGCACTGTAACTAGGAGACTTAACACCTATGTGCTCTATTACAAAACTGTCTTAAAACAACCAGCTTACTTATTCATGGCCCCTTGCTTTGGAGGAGTTATATGTTTGAGCATCTTTCATGGTACCAAATTTGGTTGGCCAGTCTAGAATTCCAAGATCTTCCCTCTTTCTCCGTTTAAAGAACGTACTTTCTATGTGCCCCCTTATGGAATCTCACTTGTCCTTTATGGGTTTTAACATGGTAATTGCTCATCGATTCAAAACCGCTTCAATTAGTTGCTTGGGCAGACTGGAAGCAACCTAAGCTTACAAACCTCAACACATCAACTCATGAAAGTGTTTTAACCTGTTCTTTCATTTTTCTGCCCTGTGTTCCTTCCACCTTGCTGTTAGCTTCAGCTGTGCTAAGCAGCTGATCCCAATTAACCTTCTTCATAAGGACAGAAGCAAGAAAGCTTGATCCGTATTCCAGTTTCTTCTGTCATCCGTTATTTTCTCGTCTTCTCCTTCAGAAAAAAAGTCTTGTAGTTTCCTTTGTCTCCTTCTACTTACAGAAGCTTTTTGCTGTTTACAAAACCTTATTTTATTGTGTGTTACCTCCCTTACTATCTGTAGCTCTGCATTTTTGAATGTCCAGCATGCTATTGATGTTCTTTTATCTTTTATAGTGTCATGCTGAAAGAGTCGGAAAACATTTCTTCCTATCCCACCCAATACTGTTGTTCAGATCCTTCACTCTTATTAGCCAACAGTCTCAAATTAAGTCTCAGCTTACCTGCGAAGACAAACTGCTAACTGATCTCAGGTTTTAAATATTCTTTTGTAACTGTATTTCAAAGCTGCATTAAACAAATCAGTCAGAGAGCATCAGCCAAGCAGTCCACCCACGTTCACAACCTTTCTTTACCTAATGATAATTACAGATTGTACTACAGACAGCCTTTAATAAACAGCATCAAGTTTAGAAGGAAGACATCTGCAGGGACCTTTCTGTTGCCATGGAAATATCTTCAGGCCAAGCTGTCTTTAGCTCCACACATTACCTCCATATTAACCTATTATTATGCTTTTCTTTGGGTATTAGTACAAATAATGGACTAACTCACCCCAATCGGATTATTATAAATGATATTACATCTGACTTTGAGGGATTCCAAAGAACAAGGAGTCACAAATGCTGCAGAAAAGGGTAAATTCCTGGACTTTCAGACAAAGACAAACTGAATACTTGCCTGATGTTGCACAGATTTTATTCCCTGAGGTCCTCGGTATTTTCAGCTTCTACCAGTAACTGGGGTGAGTCAGGGCTCCCAGCACAGAACTGAGCCCTGCTACCACCATTGCACTTTCTGAAGGCTAGCTAGCAATTCAGATGAAATTTTTTCATATCATTGTAAAAGCTGGATGAAACTCAAGTCGTGTCAGCTCCAAATATTAAACAGATGATTACTTTTTGACACTATCTGATTAATGCAGTAATAATCACGAATGCAATAAACAACAATAACAAATGGTATAGAACACTACGGGCACAATAAATGTGTACAACAGATACTCTCAAATGGAAAACCCTTCACTTTGATGGACCCCAAAATATTTTGCAACTATGTACACATAATACTGCTGAAATTTAGTCATCTCAAAGGGTAGAAGGTATTAAGCAACTTGCAAACAGCATATAGCATAACAGTGAGATCTTTAACACCCACACAGTATAAACAGGATCTCAGTTTTTAAGATCTCATCCAAAATACACCCACACAGCCAAGTGTATGGTATTCAATTTACATATTTGACATAAATGAAGAAATAAATTAACCTCTGGTAAGACATGAGCCATTGGTCGCAAGAAAAGGAAGGGATCCAAGCTTGAAAATTAGATTTTTCGTAATTAACCATGACATTGTGACTGCTTCACTAAAGTTAAATAGGACATAATTGTAAATGTTCCTTACTCTGATGATATTTCATACTGTCAATGACTTTTGAATAGAAAATCAATCAGAAGTTTTCCCTACTGGCTTGAATTGCAACACTAAATTTTTTCAACAACTATTTCATGATAGACTTTTGAAGACAATCATTAAGATTGCTGTCCAAAGAAGCACAGGCAACCTCTTAGGCAGGAACTGAATGACATAACTTGAAACCCACAAAAAACAGACTTAAAGAGAATGCCAGGAAATACAAAGCTTAGTTCCTTACCTAGTATGAATTGCATCTGCTAGTGAAAAGGCTATTAAGTTGAGTTTCTCAGATAAAGATGATCATAACAGAATTATTTTATAAAAAAGTTTTTATTTTCTATATTTTTCTAATACCTTCTAGCCGCAAAATTAAAAAAAAAAAAAAAAAAAAAAAAAGGAAGATTCTTATCAGGCTGTCCAGAGTGTAAACAGCAATTTAGGATCTGTTTTTGAACTGCTGACTCAAAGTTAGCAGAAATCCATCCACAAACCACAGAAAATCTCAGAAAATCTGTGACTGTTGCTCGAAGTAACATTCTGTCACCAATTAAAAACAACTATTTTTATAATAAAAGCTGAGTTTTCCCTCTTCTTCCTTACACCTTTTGTTTTGTTTCTTCTTGATCCTATTTCCTCCAATGAAAAAAAATTACTCTTTGAGTAAACATAGGGACATGGTTTTACGCAAACTGTAAAATCATAAATACTTGAGAACAGACCTTCAGGCTGAAAATCTTCACATAACAACAAGTGGCCTAGCTACCATCAGTACCAAACAGACAGGACCACAGCTAAGGAATTAACTCATCACCTTTGTCTTTCTAACTGAGAGCAGCATTTGCACTACACCACCATCCCCAAGGTCAGTGTAAACTGACATTAAACCCTGATGTTACGAGAAGCAGCAATTTGCCTCCTCCCTCATGCTGCCATAGGGACTGGCACAGCAGCACCAGGGAACTGGTGGGTTGAAAATAACTCTTCCTCCCAACAAATGATTATTTTTTATTGTGTATAAGTTCCTCAACTCAGTGCCCTAGAAATGCTTCTGTTGGTGATGAGGAAGGAGCCTGGGGTCAACCACATGCAGCCAAGAAGACAAGGTAAGAGGATGCTATGTGCTGGCAGCAATACTGGCTTAAGCCATGGGACAGTGACAATGAAATGAAGGGGGTCTGAGGGCAAGCAAAGGGACACAGACATCTGCCCGAGTGGTCAGAGTCCTGTATAATCAACTCACATTCAGTGGTGCCTTTTTCTGTCAGTAATCCCACTGGGATCAGCAGTACCACGCACGGATGGTTCAGTTGTGCCAATGTCCCTAAAATGTCTTTTGCATGTTTTAATTTATGTGATCGCACACTACCATTTCTGCAGTTCTCCGTTCATTCAGCACTCATGATAAATGGCCATCAGTGAATGAGGCAACAGGTCATACTTGTTATTCCGCTGCCACCGATGTGTGTTTGATGCTCTGTTTCGTTTGGAAGACGCCACTCGGCCACTTCAAGTAATATTAAATTTTCTCGTTCATGTCATAAGAAGACACAATCTGAGCTCAAGGCTTACTGAATTCCCCACTGCTGTACAGACCCACCAGCCAGGCCTCACCGCTGTGGGAAGCTGAGACCCTGCAGTGCAGAGGACTCTGAACTTCCATGAGCTCCACTTCTGTTCCTGGCAGGGTGCAGGAGATCTGTGCTACTTGTGCTGCCAGCTTTCCTCTCTAGAAATCCTCTCCCACATGGAAGTGCCACAGGGATGAAAGCTCCGTGGATGTGAAAAACATGCCCACCAAACTGAACAGACCCAAGGCAGATGAGGCAATAAGGCCAACAATAAACTGCGGGTGGAAGAAAAGGGACGACTGATGGAGACAGGCACTGAGCATCCTCCCCTCTACATTTCAGAAGCTGAAGAAGTTAAAGACAAACAGCTGAATAACAGTGGAAAGTCAATCACAAGGTTTAATTTAAGCTGCATTACCTACAAAAAAGCCTTAGATGAACAGCAGTCACAACAAGCAGGTCAGAAAAAGAGGTATTATTTTTTAATTAAAACCAAAAAACCAAAGATCTCTGCAGATCCTAAGTTCAATACAGTTCCAATTAAGAAAAGTAAGATAACAATAAACAATCTAGCAGCATTTAGCAATATAGCAAATGATCTCTGGTTGCGTTCCTGGCTTTACAAACAATGGATTTGCAAAGAACAACACACCTATTTAAAGAAATAATCAACAATGCTACTAGCATGTTCCATACACAAAACATACAATCCTGTGATTTCTGAGATTCTTTTTATATTTCAAAGTAGACATGGAATTTTTTTTTAAATTAACTTTCCATCTACTCAAACCCTGAATCAATGAAAAAGTGGATGCAAGTAGTGTCCAAAGCATGATGTGCACTAGGAGAGTGCCCTTTCCTAGGCACGAGGGCTTCGCACTCAACAGCGCAGCGCCAAAAAAGAACTTGCCACTTGACATACAGCAGTTGCGTAAGTGAGAAGACCGATGGCTAATTAAATCAAGAGATTGTCAGGAAAGGTCATGTTATTTAATATGCTGTATTCTGGGGCCTTTAAAGAACACTTAACGTATGGCAATTCTGTTTCTAAGTCACATTTCAGAGACTTCTCTTAGATTTATTATATCAGATCTCTCTCTACGAAGACCTGGAGAACTAACTTGCAATACCGACTGACAAGGCAGTAACACATAATGCATGTGGGAAAACTAACCCTTACTGTGCATACAAAATGATGACCTGTAAACCGGCTGCACATGTAAATGTAGCTGTTCCAGTGGTAACTGGTTGCTACATTACAGTAGTTCTCTTGGGAAACAAGACATTTCCTTGCAGAAGATGCCAGGTTACGGAGTAAGGTATGTAACATGTTCCTTTAAACGCTGCATGGAAGACAGATACATGGGCAATGTGGTGAAGATCTCCTATCCTTCAAGAATGGGTTTCACTTACACTGAGGACTTTGATTAAATCACCTTCTTGTTCTGGGTGGGTGCTAGGGTAACATTTATTTTATTAACATTATATTATTAGGTAACGTTTTTGTTTTAAGCCAACCGCAACCTAAAGCATGAAAACTCACTGTAAATCTGTATCTACATGTATAATGAATGACAACACAAATGTCTCAAGAGACCTTGAAGCTACTGTGAACACTTGTCTAAGAACATCTGCTCAGCTGTGTTTGAGCATGTTATCACATGCGAGGAATATGCAGGGAGGGAGCAAAACAGAAAACGACACTGCATAGCTGAACAATCCAACATGCGCTCTGTAGCTCTAGATCCCTCTGTGGAACTCACCTCCTCCAGCTTCAGAGGCATATCTGACACCTTAATCTGTGCTGGTCATCCATGCACCCATTCTACCCAGCGGAGGAAAATCAGGGGGCCAAAGGATAATTTGCCTTGCCCGTCCTAGAGATGAAGGATGATTAGCTCAGACACTGTCATTTAATATTTAAATACCTAACTTACTTCAGAAGAATCATGCATCCATTATTTAAAAAGGTATGCTAGCACTGGAAAAAAAATACAAAAAAGGCTACAAGGATGATCTGAGAAATGAACATTTGAAGGTTGGATGGAGCTTTGAGCAACCTGGTCTAGTGGAAGGTGTCCCTGCCCATGGCAGGGGGATTGGAACTAGATGATCTTTAAAGGTCCCTTCCAACCCAAAACGTTCTATGATTCTGTGATAAAGCAGATAATACACTTTGGTTTTGGAAAATGATGACTGAAGTCCTAAGATACAGAAGCTCTTCCTCACAACATAACAACAAGCGCAACTGGCAGACAACAGCCATAAAATAACTGAAAATAAATAGCCTTCCATGTAACATCTACATTTACCACCACACTGCCAAAGGTATCCTGGAGACCAGAAGCATAAATGAGTTAAAAGATGGATTAAACAGTTTCACTGGGAAGAGGTTGTTAGCGGCTACAAAACACAATGGTCCAAGTACAGTAACAGGCTTAAAATCACCTAGAAAGATTGGAGGTGTGTCCAAGGAATGATCACACAATACAGTGATTTTTCATCTTCCCTGTTTTCCTCACCTATTGCAGACCCTGCTGGAGTGTGTGGCTAAATGGACCTTCAGCTTGACTCGCCACAGTGGTTATGATGGTTCTGAATAAATCAGACCACTAGCACCACCGCCTCACTCCACACAACCAGACTTAAACCATAAAGTGCTTTAATGCACAGTATGTTTCACCACCTGCCCACACAACGAAGGTTTTGGGTTGTGTTTTTTTGTTCAGTGTCAACTTAGCTCCTTTATGGGTATTACCAGTCAAAACGTCACGCTGTGTACTCAGTCAGGTGCCATTTGGATACACATCTAACAAACAGGTTGTGAAGCATCTATGTTGTCATTCCCAATAACAAAAACATGAAAGAGATGGTTTGATAAATGAAGTATGAGATGAAGGAATGCAGGTTTGTAGTTTTCCCCAGTTACCCCTGAGCTTCCAGCAGTGGGAGGGCAGCGCTCACACCACTCAGCTTCCACAGGCTGAAGGCAAGGGTTTTCCAGTGGCTGAGGGTTCAGCAGCCACCACGCAGGAACAGTAATTTTGGAGACCAAGGTACTCCCCTCAGTCTCACCATCTGCCCCACCACCTCCCAGTGCGGCTATCTTGCCATTGAAGTTACCCAAGTCATAACCAGGGTAACAGATCTATAGAACATTTATTCTGGGACTGAATTATTCCAAGACAAGAGCTGCACTTGGATTTAAGAAGTGTAGTGAAATATATATGGTTGGTTAGATTTTGAGCACTTTCCTAGTTCTAGACTGAGGAAATATGACACGGGGGGGGGGGGGGGGCTGTCAGTACAACATGGTAAAGATAATACTACATATTAGGTGTAAAGCTAATTTTTCCTATTGGGGACACAAAGTTCATTTGAATATCATCTAGCACAGCATTCATCTCACACACACCCAAAAGAGCTACAAAACAAATACCTGTGTTTTGCAAACAGTACAGACTTCCTGTTCTTATCAGAGCGCAATGGAAGCAGTTGTTTTCCATCTATGAATACTTCACTGACTTAGAGGCTGCATAGCCCAGATGAACTCTCCTCCATACATTTCTCCCTGAAAACTGAACTCAGATAGCTCTCCAGCTAAAATCTGACCAGATTAAGATGTTCAGGGCATTTGTGACTAGAGTGCTTTCCTTGGGCCAACAGAGCCCAACCTTCTTTTTTCTTCCCCCCACCAACCGTACGAGAATGATGAGAAGTTCTTTTACTTCCTCAAGGTCAGGCTTGAAGTGGTGGGTAGCACTGAACTAAATGATTTACCTGGGAGAAGACACACTCTGAATTCAAAATTAGACCAAGCCTTTAACTGAAGTTGGACCACAATGAATACCTTTACCTCTATCTCGTATGAAGAGGGTTTTTTTTGAAAGCTTCAGTATAGGCACTTTTTGCCTACAGCAAATTGATAAGTGAATTTTAAGAAGTATCTGTAGAAATACACCAACGTGCTACAGATAAACAAAATACTGAGAACAAGGAATGCAAAATGGGAACAGTCTTATGCACACTGAAGCTCATACTAAAAACCCTGGATGCTGCAAATGCTTCAAAACCTTTATGCTGTATGAAACAGTAGCAATGTCCAACCAATAATAATATCCCTATTGATCACTGATTTTTAAAAGCTGATCTGACCAAGTACCTCCCACTGTTAGTTAATGACCTTAATTTTTAAGCCATTCCATGAGCATCAGGCTCTATCCAAGTTAAAACACTGCAATTTCATGTTTGTGTATCACTTCCAAGTTATGCAGCTCCTCATACAAAAATGGGGAGCTTATTAATTTCAAGTTCCTTTCTTGGGATACATACTAAAATTATGTTAACACTGTATTATTACTCATTAATAATGCTTCCTCAAAAATAATCCTGTGACTGTAAACCAAACAGAATTATATCATGGGTTGTATCTTGAGCTGGAGTTGTGCAGTCTCTTGTTCCTGCAGACAGCAATAACTGGTGGTTCGTTACACTCAGAAGAGTTGGAATATATCGTGTGGAGTTTGGTTTTCCTCCAGGTCTGTAAAGGAAGAGATTGGTCTTTATGTTTCTTCAGTGTAAACTTGCAAGTCATCTGCTCAGGGGCTTTCCTGTCAGGTTTTATAGGAGCAAACAGAAGCCAGGAGGAGCAAATGCTCCCACTCATGGAGTCTCACTAACTCACAGATGAATACATCCCATCTATGGAATATGCTGAAGAAAGAAACATGATACAGATCAAGCATCCCCCCTTGAAATTACTATCTTTGAAACTATATGAAACAAAAGACCTCACTGAGGGTGCCCTAGCTCTCGGAAATCTCTAGGGGCAATCAGCAGGGCGTCAAAATAAATAATGATACTCTCACACCATTGTTTTTGCTCAGTCATGCCAAGACAATCTTACTGTTTCATGTGAGATAATGATGCAATAAATCTTCACAGATCTGTGCCACTGCACTCTTTTCCTTTTTTTTTTTTTTTCTTTTCCATGACATGCTCCCAAGATTTCCAGCATGCAGATACATCACCCTCATAAAGAAAGGCCTTGATCCTGTGAGTCCTTGTGTGGCTCAAAAGGTTGATGTACTCCATTACCAGAAACAGTGCAGGCTGCAGAGAGGTGCTATAAAGGATGAGCCTCAGGCATAGCTCTCCATAGCGTTTGAAAACTGCGGGTTCTTTTGCATGTGCAATCCCTCATGCTCAGAAAAGCATTTTAAAAAGGAAAAAAAACCCAAAACCAACAACAAAAGACCAGCAGCAGATTCCATCAGAAAAACAGGGTTGCAGGGAAATCTCTGTATCATCCTAACCATGGCAGGCTAGGCAGTCATGCAGCTTTGTTATTTCATGTAATGTCACTTAAGCCACCTTTTGCTGGACTCAAGATGCCTGCCTTGTTCAGTTGTTTAGCACCTGCAAACAGCATGGCAAAGCCTAAACCACATTTCCTCCATGTAGCACAACTAAAAGCATGACCTATGAGTTAGGGTAGCACATACCCAAGCACTTACTGTCACTCTTCTCCTTTCCTGCAAGCCCCTTCTGTTCTGAGTCTGCTTTGGCATTTGCTTGATTCCCTAGAAAGCCAAAATTATTGCCATTTTCTTTTTCCTTGCTTCTTTTATGCTTGACTGGCAAGAGAAATCTGCTCACTGAGTGATCCCATGGGTACCAGCATCAGCTCAGGAGTTGGGGAAGGGACAGGGTAGAAAGAATGAAGGAATGAGACAACCCTTTCCAGTGCCTGACCTAGCCTCCACTGCAACTAATGGTAAGATTATTACTACAAGGAATATTAAATCTTGTTAAGACTAGCGAGCACTCATCTTGCGCTTCTTGCAGTCTAAGTCTAGAGAAGCCATCACACTCTTGTGTTCAGCCAGTTTGCTAAAGCAATGCCTTACCCTGCCAGAAAAAGCAGAGGTCATCATTTAAGATATCAGCACAGACAGGTGGAGGAATCTTGTTAAGTTGCTACCCTGAGGTTTGTGTGTCTGCAAGAGAAGCAACAGAAGGAGCAGGGAATTAAAAGAAGGCAGCAAAAGGAGCACAAGACTTACAGGCTTGGGGCAGAGTGGTAGGGAAGCTGCCCAGCAGAAAAGGACCTGGGGGTGTTGGTTGACAGTTGGCTGAACGTGAGCCAGCAGTGTGCCCAGGTGGCCAAGAAGGCCAACAGCATCCTGGCTTGTGTCAGAAACAGTGCGGCCAGCAGGGATGGGGCAGTGATTGTCTCCCTGGACTCAGCACTGGTGAGGCCCCACCTCAGATGCTGTGTTCAGTTCTGGACTCCACACTTCAGGAGTGATGTTGAGGTGCTGGAGCGTGTCCAGAGAAGGACAGCAAGGCTGGTGAAGGGTCTGGAGCACAAGTCTTATGAGGAAAGGCTGAGGGAACTGGGGTTGTTTAGCATGGAGAAAAAGAGACTCAGAGGGGAATTTTACCGCTCTCTACAACTACCTGAAAGGAGGCTGCAGGCAGGTGGTTGTTGGTCTCTTCTCCCACATAAATTGTTATTGACAGGACAAGAGGAAAAGGCCTCAAGTTATGCTAGGGGAGGTTTGGGTTGGATATTAGGAAAAATGTCTTCACTGAAAGGGTGGTCAAGAATTAGAACAGGCTGCCCAGAGAAATGGTGGGATCACCATCCCTGGAGGTATTTAAAAAACGCATAGATGCTGTGCTTAGGGACATGGTTTAGTGGTGGACTTGGCAGTCTTGGGTTAATGGATGGACTTGACGATCTCAAAGGTCTTTTCCAACCTAAATGATTCTACATTTCTATGAAACCACCTGCATAAGGGCAGGGGCACAGTGGCACATGGCACAGCTACATGGCCTTGCCAGGGCCCTGCAACAGCTTAGATCCAGCAGCCCAGAACTCAGCAGGGGCTGATTTATCCATAGATCCTCCCTACCAACACCATTTGGCTGCTTCTGATCCTCTGATCCCAGAGATGGTTCATACCCTACGTGCACAAACCCTAAGGGTGGCAGTACTGCTCTGAACACAGCCCACAGTCCAAGCCGAACACTACTTTAAGAGCACTGGAGGTAAATACCTTGCATTGCTAATTCCTCCTGCAATGCATAAGCAAGACAAAACCTCAGCATTTCAGATAAAGCTTCACTGACTTTCCCCCCCTCCTTTTTTAAAGTCTGAAGGTTTCACAGAGCTAAAGACAAAACACAAATATCACATACCCAACTTTAAGGCCACCCGGCTAATCAGGGTTTAGAAATACAGATTTTTAAGAAATGCCCATGTTCAAAATTCTCAGCATTTTCACCCTGTGTTACAAGAGACAAAGAAGAAAAAAAGTAAATATGCTAGTCAGTGATTTAAAGGGAAGGCACAAAAGAGAAGGGAAGAAAAACTTGTGAAACCTTCATCTGGCTTTCACAGCTGCTCAAGGAATGACCCCCGCCGCAGCTGCGGGCTGGGCACTGGCACCCACCACTGCACAGTGGGCAGGCACTTCCCAGGTCAGCAGACGGGCAGAGCAGAGACTGGTACAGGATCGCAGGAAGCTCCAACACAGAGATGCCAGCACAGGATTTCACGGGGCAGGGGGTTGGCGAAGGTCAATTATCAAAAATGTAACCTTTCAGTTTTACAAAGAGTGGATTTTTCTCTTAAAATTCCCACTCAGCAGTTTTTCATTACCAATACTCCTGTTAGAGAAATTACTTGGTTGGCATGGCAACATATTCCCACCCTGAATTTCTGTCCCTGTGCCTCCTCTCAGCTCCTGAGGACTGTGAGCACCACTGGTCCCTCTTCACCCTTTCATGTCATTACCGTCCGTATCCTACTCCTTCATCCAAGCTTTCAATTAAATTGCATCTGGCATCTACAGGTGTGCACAGTCATCTTGTCCTCTGGCGAACACATTCTGCAGGGGAGCTGGGGACTGAGCTGCAGTTCAGGAACAGACACTCAGTGTAAAGAGAAACTCCTAAACATACAGGAGAACTGGTCAGAGCTCAGTTACTGATCTGTGTCACACATCTAGATGAAAAAAATTACTGTTTGGGAGAAAAAAGTTTTTCCCTTATTTTAAGATGACTAAGGCAAATCCAACTAATGATACTACATGCAAAATTTTTAAACAGAGAATTGTTTTAGCATAGCATGCACTACAACATTTGCTGATGTAATTTGCACCCACCATTAACTACTGGGTAACAACAAAAAAATTTATCTTTCTACAGATTATATGGTTCTAGAAATCATTTGCATGGAATAAAGGAATGTACTGAAAAAAACACTGTATACAATCAACAATAAACCATGTCTCATACACGCTTCACAACATCCCTCCATTTGATATGAATAAAATTAGTCCATAAAGAATATTTAAAATCCACTTCTTCACAAAACCATCTCGTCGTAGGTTGTATTGAAAGTGGATTAGTTTAATAGTGGAGTTAAAAGAAAATTAAGAGCAAGCATTCACAGCCAACAAAAACAAAGCCTTTGCTTTAAAGAGGAAGGAAATTTCATCTAGTTCTTTTCCTACAATTATCTTAAAGACTTTAATACACCGGAATGGTTCTACGGATTATGGTAGCAGTTTTTATAGACTTCAGGTTCCTGCATGGTACCCTGGCCCCAAGTCGGTGCCATGAGTAAGTAACATAACTCCTCCTGTTCTTCAAAACTAAGCAAATATTTACATTCTCTGCTGGATGCTGAATATTCAGTACCCTTCAAGAAGCAGCCCACAGCATGCACTGTTGAGCAGGTATTTCATACCCTGCATACATGACTTGGTTTTACTTTATTTTAAGCACCATTTGTTTCTTTTTAACTTCGGCTTTGCAGACAGGAACTTGCAAATATTAATTTATATTAATTCATTATTATTTTATATAAAAATATAATTTCTCCACAATCCCTTTAAAGCTACCAAATTTCTAGATGAGCTAGTTATTTTATTATTCAGTCCTTCACAAGTATTTGATCCTTGTCTGATAACAATGAGGTCACAATCTAGGCAGTGAAAGCGGGATGAAACTCAAGGAGTACTCTTGGGTAGGTAGGCTAGAAGCATTTATTGAGTTTTAAACCAGGAATAAATTAATGTTTATGCATTCAATACTAACTACATGCATATTCATTTTATGTTAATAGCTGTCTTAAATTGCCACTTTATCCCATCAATGCTCTGAATGGTTATCCAGGAAAAAAAACCTGAAGTCTATTTCATGTTCCAGACAAGTCATTCAGCCTAAATTCATTCATGAAAACTAACACATACAGCAACAAAGGACACAAACTCGAGCTTCAACGAGCCAAACTGTGAACTGCTTTCCAAAACCAGAAGTAACACTTCACTTTCACTCTGGATTTTTTTTAGTTTATTCTGTAAAAATTAGTACTATTTGGAAGCCAACCAGAATAGTTTTGGTTTCTATTCTGTCTGCTATTTTGAAAGTCTTCTATCACGAAAATCAGTAATGTTTTCTGTGCTATGTTTGCACAGCATGTTTTAACTTGCAGGCCACACAGAACTGTGTATGTTGCAGATCTAACACTTTAATCAGTTTATACCCAAGCCCTAACCTGGATCTGTGAAATAAACTGAATTTAGAGAGAAAAACTATTTAAGGTATTTTAGCTTTTCTTCCTCTTTTGCAGATTTAGAGCACATCCCTGCACATCTGAACTGGCACAACCACAGAAGAGTTAACAGTAGGCACAAGCCTCCCAGAGCACCGTTCTGCCACAAAAACCACAGCCCAGACCTCCACTACTTCCACAGGGGACTTTTTTTTGTTGAAAGCCATTAATGACATTAGTACTTTATCTGTTTTTTATTCAACAATACAACGGCGTATTAGTATACAAGTCCTAACTAGCCTATTAAACATAAGGTTTATAGTCCCATTAAATTATTACACAGCATTGTTCCACAACACCCAATAGCCAAAGGAACAAAAAAACCTTTTGCATGTCAGAATGTTCTCGACACCATAGCTTCTGCCCTCCCCAGAAACCTCATCGGATTCAATAGAAATCCACAACTTTATTCTGCTATGACTAATGGGAAAATAAATCAAGAGCCTATCACAGGAAATGCTCTCTTTGCCACTGCCATCTACATCATTACATCTTAAGCTCTTACTGTAGTCTCAGGATGGCAATAGGCAGATGCAAGACAGTTTAAAGTTTTACAGGTCAGAACCAATACCAAAACCTCTGTTTATCACTAAAACCTCCGTGGAGCTCAGCGATCAGTGACATCATGCAATATTAAAGGTCAGTATCTGCTCACATGGTCCCCAGTCTGTACGCTGACAGACACTGGAGAGTGTACAGTATTGCTGATGTATACTTGCTTTGGCTTGTGCTTTCTGTAAGCAAGTGCTGAGCTGCTGTTGTATGGGCAAGAAGAACCTTTCATCCGATCCACTGGGGTCACTCTGGTGTTCTCATAAGGCCCCATATGGACAAAAACCAAAATAATCACCGTTTATGTGGAAGGAAAAACAAGTTGGAGCTGTAGTAACCTGTGGTACCTTTGTTGTAATGGAATTTGAGACCCTGAGGAGAGCGAGGAAAGAAAGACAGTAACAGAGATCTAGACCCTCAAATACAGAAACCTAAGTGGGATCCCATGGGAAGCAGCTCTAAAAGGGCCAAAGAGCACATAAAAACTGGAATAGCTCTAAAGACAACATCAAAGTGCAAGGCTAGTGCATCCCACTACTCAGAAAAGCAAAAAGTATCAGGAGACCAGTCTGGCAGATGTAGAACACACGATAGCGCTCCAGTACAAAAAGGCAGTATAGCAGGAGCAGCAAGCACAGAAAGGCTACCAGGTATGAGCACAGAAGTACCGTGCAGGCACACAGGGGCAGCGTCAGGACAGCCAAAGCTCAGCTGGGGTTCAGACTTGCACGGAATAGCAAAGGCAACAACAAGAACTTCTACCACTACGTCAACAGTAAAAGGCTGGACCAGGAAAATGTGGGTTGGTGGCTGAATGGGGTGCGTCGGTTATTGACAGTGAACACAGACAAGGCGGAGGTACTCTGCTGCCTTCTCTGCAACAGCCTTCATGCTTAGAGACAGAGCTCCAGGTGAAGAACCACCAGTCAATACTGAGGACCAAGTCCCAGGGATTACCTGAGAGGACTCAACCCAAACATGCCCATGAACCCACCTGGCTGCATTCATGGGGGCTGAGATAGCTGGCCGATGTCCTTGCAGCACCCTTCGCTACGATGCTTGAAAGGTGCCAGAGGCCATGGGAGATCCCTGATGACCAGAAGAAAGGAGATGGTGCACTCCTCTTCAGAGGAACCCAGAACGGTGATCTGGGGCACTATAGACCACTCAGCGTCCCTTTGGTCCGTGGAAGAAGTCAGAGTGAGTCGCCTAGGAACAGAGTTCTGGGCACTCTGAAGGAGGAGAAGGTGACTGGGAGCAGTCGGCATGGATTCACCCAGGGTGAAACATATGTTATTCCTAATGGTACCCAATTCTACCTTTCCTTCCTCAGTCAAGAGTTGTCCCTCTTCACCAAGAATTTCCTGTTTCACAGTGCAAAATGAAGCCCACAATTGATCTTTTATCACTTTACGCTCTTCTGTTCACAAACAGCTGTTCAATATTGAAAGAGCAAAACCACCACAGAAATCCAGCAAAGGGGACACGAAAACATTCAGAGCCACAAAGCACCCAGTACTCGACAACTACCAAGCCAGAATATGACCAGGCTGTATCCAAACCATTTATCTTGCAAGAAACTATCACAGAAAGTGGGAAATGTCATGGAAGGGCACCTATGGTATTAAAAGCATAATTGAGCATATCTGTAACTCAGACAGGAGAGGGTGATGCTTCCGTCTTCCAAGAACAAAATGACATGACTGCTAAAGAAATTCCAGTAACTGACCTACTGCAATGATGTAAGCTTCATACACACCATCAAGATGAAGATCAAAGCCAAACTCAGTGCCTCAGTATCAATATTGATCTAAAGTATAAATTATAAAAGTAGAAAATGGGATTAAAAGCCTCCAGAGCAGCCTAAGGAGGTGGTATACACGTGGCATCCACATGGCTGGTGTGCCCCCGAGGAACAAGGGGAGTGGAGGCATTTGGAGGAGACAGGGCTGGGGAGGCAGATCTGAAATGAGCCTTTCTGTGAGCAAGCCTCTCTTGGGAAGAACTGCTGTCTTCCCTCCACTACACCACCAACACCTCTCCTCCTCCACCAGCCCCTTGCTTCATGCCCACCCCAATGAGTTGGGGCTCCATCGCAGGGGTGGCCCATGTGGAGCTGCCACAGGTCTCACCATCCTCATCTGCCTGGGCTCCATCCTTGGGCAATAGCAGGCATGGGCAGCGACCTGTTCAGGCAGGGGAGGACAAACACCACCCTTCACCAGCTTTTCTGCCTGTGGTTCCTACGATTTTTGGCTGTTTAAGCGATGCAACCAAGCAATAACAGCATTTGTAAAAGGATGTCTGTGAAAGCAGATGCCCCCTAAATAACAGTTTATTAAACACTTATCCTTCCAGCACGAAACAAAAGGGAGTAGGTGGGTTAAGAATGAGAATTTAAAAAAAAAAAATGAAAATAAAAAAATGAAGAAAACAAGATCCTTAAAGCAATTTATGTAAAGACTCATCTCCACAGGGAGAAATAAGGAAAAAAGCCAATAATTCTAAAAAATATATAGCTCTTTCAGTACTTCCCAGCAGGGTATGGAACAAGAGTAAAATATACATTAAAAGACTATTTATAAGGCAAGCTCAAATAGAAGAGTTAAGAGAACATCAACAAACAAATGAAAACCAGAAGTAATCCCTTCTCATAACAAACAACAAAGGTTAAAATAATTTTGTTACTATCATAACATAGTGGCATTTGTATCATGCTTCTAAAGTGTTGATACTGTAAATTACTGAGCTACATTGGCTTATGCTTATTTTTCTTAAGCTAGCCAGTATATAATAAAAATGTAACAACAATGCACACTTACACAATACCTCACACTTCAAGTATCTCAGTGCCCTTAAAGAAATAAAGTATAGCAATTATCCAAGTAAGAACCAGGAATATAGGAAGATTTCACTTCACCCTGAGCCAAAACAACGGGAAAGGACAAGAGCCCAGTCATTTTAATTACTCTTCCATTTAGAACATACCAACTTGCCCTGTTGAACAAAATACAGACTGTCATAATGAACTGACTACTCTAATGAGCATTAAAAATAAAACAAAAATCCATTAAACTCACCAGTGAGTAGAACAAGATGTAACCATTAAATTATTTTGCTAGGAAAAAAGTTAAAGATTTCGTGATTCACAATTATTTCACTGAGATTTCGATGGAAAACATTTTAAATAAGGAACTCCAAACTATGAAGAAGTTACCATGCATCATCAAGTCTGCAGTACCCATCTATATACAAAATCACACGCGGAGGTAAATGTGAGGTAAGTCACGGTAGCTTTCTTGTTAATAAAATTGGGGTTACCTAGCTCACCTTCATCGGTCTGTCCACAGGTACAGAGGGACTATGTTTGCTTGGAACCTACTGAATTTCACTGCAGTTGCAACCTGAATTAAACTCCAGGTGCCCTGCCAGGTAAGTCACCACATCAGAAGAGTAACTGCTTTTTAGATGCCAATAATCATTTTGCATGAAGTCTAAAACTCACATTACTGTATCTTACAATTGCATTGCACTGTGACACGAAACAACATAGACCTGTTTTGAGTTTCAGTGCAGAAATGCAACAGGATTTTAGACTACAGTGCTGTATACCAGCCAAGACGTGGCATGCCTTGCGCTCCCACGACTATGGTGCCAACACCTTTCTAGAACAATGCAAAGAGCAAAAATCCATACCTCACTGGTTCCTCAATTAGGATTGCAACCTAGATCAAAATTACAGTTAAGCTGTGGATACTGGATTTCCCAAAGAAACAGAACATGGAACACACACACAGAGTCACTGGAACTGGAGTTATCAGGAGGAATGACGTCAGTGTAGATATTTGGATGGTTGAAAATTTTTCTTACACATATTTTTAACATTTTCAACTATTTTTTTTAATGCAGTAAAGGAAATGTTAACCTTTCACATCTCCATGAAATAAACAATTTTAAACCTAAAATATGGATTTAGAAATTCACAATAACCTACAGATATACAGCTCGTATGTACCATGCTTGGTTTTTATGGCTAGAATTTCTCAGCTGCATAAATCTTCCATGAGATTCCCATCCTAAGCTCTGGTGGCAGAGCAAGCTGAGAGGTCATGCATCATCAAAAAAGCAGACTGGCTTCAAGGTGAGCTCACAAAATAATTGACTGGGGATAGAAGGCAACTAAACTATAACCTCACGATGCACTTCAGCACTATGCTCAAATCAAAGGGTTGACTTTCCTTCTCCCAAAACCAACATTATTTTTTCAGTCCATATAAACATACAAAACTGTTATAAATTCATATATTTAACATATGATATATTGTGTAACTACAATTTTTCTACAGAACTGTAACAATATTAAATTATGCTAATTTCTGAGTAATATTAAACATTCTCTTTGAAATTCTTTCCACTCTTGCAGATAAAATATTATCCTTCTCCTCTACAAAATACATCCTCATAAAATCTAATTTGTGAAATCATCTTCTTGCTGCCCTTGTATCATTATGGATATGGGAAACCTCTTTCTGGCATGGCACTGTTAGCTAAACACAAGCTGTTTGGAGCAGAGGTATTATTCTGATTCACTCCTTTTAGACTTGCTACTGCATTCATAATATGCACGATCATTATTATCTGAAGATGCCCATTAAAACAGTGTCTAAACACAACTTCTGATTAATTAAACCAAGATGTCCAGGGACCGCCCTTTATTTGTATAGTGCCTAGTGCAATGAAGTCCTCGCCTACAACTGAAAATCTCCCTGTTCCCATCATGCATACAACAAACGATACCAGACAGAGTAAGGAATACATTCCCTGCAGTGCTCTCTAACAGCCAACTTAACTGCCTAGGAAAGGAAAGCGATGGCAGAAAGTGGTCAGTAAATTAAGTCTCAGAGGATCCGGGATCCTTCTCTTAGCGAGAATTCCAGACAGCATCATACATCTCACAACCCCACCTGCATTTTCTATCTGTAAACTCAGTTAACTTGGCAAAAAGACTGCCTGGCAAACGTGACAGTGTGTACTGACTGAGCTGGTTAAGCTATTGTTTCCTGTTAGTCTTAAATCCATTACCTTTCTATTGCACTTTTGGGCCTGATCCCTGGGGAAGAAAATCCCAAATAAACCAACCACACCCACAACCATGGTGCAAAACCCCCTTACCTCTCTATTCTATACAAGGCCTGACTTCAAAAAAAGTAAGGAACGCATGCAACACTGTAAATAGTATTTCACAAGGCAGCAGTGCAAAGACATACTGAAAGTCAGTAGTTTGGATCCCAGAGCAGTGAAATTGTCTCAGGATGCAGTTTCAGATACAGTTAATCAGTTCTAACCAAAGGCCCTTGTCAAAAGCAGCACCCATTATCTTCTTCCCCCCCCTCCCCTCTCCATAGGATAGAGGAAATCCATAATTTCCTAACAGTGTAACTGCAGGATATGTACAGCCATTCCCTTTCTCCCGTTCAGCTGGGTTTTCTCAGATCAGTGATCAGTTGATACAACTCTCCTCAACGTCAGTCAGTCACTGGCAATGGATACAGCAGGAATGCCAGGTTAAAGCTACTTTTTATTCATCATGCAAGCTTCCACTTAACATGAAACAGCACCCACTTCTTATTAAGCTTATTACATTATCAGCTTCACTTGGCGTAATTAATCCAACTAATGCTGTGCTGCACCCTTCTGGGATGTGTCTTTCACCCTTCTGGATTGCAAGCATATCCTTCAGCTGTGCTTGGAGTCTACAGCCATATCTCCTTAGGGATGTCTCACATAGCTTTGGAACATGCCCTGTGAGTTACAACCTTGCTGGTCTTTGGGACCAGATCTTTATCTCTTTCTGAAGAACATCATGTATTTATGGCACTATAAAGTAACTACTGAATCATATCAGCTGTATTTCTAACACCTCAGTAACACTCCTCAAGTATCATGTACTGCAAGGTGAAAAAACCCAACAGAAAGTTAGGCGGCAATAGTTTATTTGCAGAAGAGATTTGATACATGTGCATTGTCCATATGTTGTTTGTTTCCCCAAGTAAGTCATGCTAAAGATTAAGTAATTCAGAAAAAAAAAATTTGAATGAAGCAGAGATTCATAAATTACAACAGCAAATACCAGAAGTGCTCTTTCTTCTAATAATACAAAAAATTTACATAAGCTGAATGAATCAACACAAAACAGTTCCCCGTACAGTTAAGGAGCAAGGTTTGTTATTGAGACTATTCTCAACTGTATTTCCATAGGTATTTTTAGAAATCCTTGAAAATTAAATACATTTCTGTCACTATTAGTCAGGCTGGGGTAGAACATGTTCATGTATATAATAACATAAGCATAGATGGTATTCTTCAGACTCGAGATAATTTGGCTGGAGACAAAAGACACAGAACAATACTGGCTTGTTAAAGGGTTTTGCCATTTTAGTCACTTTTCATAACTCAGCCATGATAAGGCATGAGAATGGAGATGAATCAAGTACAATTAGGAGGTGAGTTCAGAATAAGATATATAATCTTCAAATAATGATTTGATGGGACAAAATGCAGGCACAGGACTAGATGAGACTTTAGATCTGGAAACAAAAAGGCTGATAAAAATTAGAGGTTCATTATTCTCTGTATTTGAAGATTAATAGTTGGAAACAAGCCCCATATTTATATCTCCTTTTAGCAAAAGCTTATGGTCAAACTCTGCAAATACTTGAGAAAGTGTAACATCATGTGTCTAAGACAGACACTTTTTTTTTTACCACTTTTTAGCAACTGGGCCACATTCTGAAATGACCAGCATGACTTTCATACTTCACACTGAAGCCAGTCAGCATTATCCATCCTAACTTCTTGATAGCATCAATCAGCTAACAAATTCACTGCCCAGTCTGTATTGCCATTTAAATTAATCCAGCCTCTGCACACTTTTACAATGAGAAGTAATACTTTTCAAAATAGTTTTTGGCACAGCCGAAGAATGAATGTTTTTTTCCTGCTGAAGCAACCCACCTCCACCTGCACAGGGAGGGACCACCTTCTTCACATCCTCCTCTGAAGCTCGTTCCTGACACAGAAAGATTTTACTGCAGACCAAAAGATCTAAAGCTGTAGGTCACTGGAGGATATTAAATGATAAGCAAATTCACATTTCTAAAGTAATTCTACCAATTTATTAGTAATGCCAGCTCCTGTTCCACAGTAGGGGAGATAATAACGAAGCCTTGTTAAAGGGCAATGTGATATCTTACACGTAATGTCTTTTTTTTTCATTTGTGATAAAGTCATTAAAGCAGCACTGTGTCTTCTTGAAGTCTCAAACAATAGTCTGCATTAAATCTCCTGTGCAAAATTAAGGACAGTAGTTCACTGGAAAAATAAGCATCTGTTCTTGCTAATGCTGATGGTCTTCTAAAAATCATTAAACTATTCTAAATTGGTGACAATAAAACAAAGCAGAACTGTTTTAACTTTTTTCCAAAGCTAAGAGAAAATCCATTTCCCTTGTAAATACTTCTTTGTTTCAAATTTGCCTAGTAACCTATCTCCCTCATGCGGCGTGTCTCCCTTATGGGCTGCCTAAATCCCATTCTCCCACAATCATCTAGCTTGAACTCAGTGTCTTTTAAACCCGGGTTGCTAAAGGTTTGTCTTCACTGCATGCATGCAGTCTGTAGCCCCTGAGTCCTGCCCATCTGCCCTCTAGTCACAGGGTTGAAGGCACTGCTGCGTGGAGCACAGCTGAAACAAGGCATCAGCTCAAATTTCCTTTTGGCCTCAGCTACAGACTGGACTGGTTTGCAGTGGGAGTACCTTGCACAGCTTCATTCACCCAGGGCTACCCTAATATTTCAGCTGGACTTCACTTTCCTCATTTGCTTATTCCTTCTGCTGCACTGCATTTAAAATCAGTCTTTGCTTGCTCTAGATATGTAAGACCTCCACAGTGCAAGGACTGAGATACTATTTAAGAGTATTTCTTAAAAGCTCTTCAGACGTATCAGTGCAGGTTTGGACACAGAGCACCCAAACACAGCGCAGGACACAGATGAATCAGGAAACAAACCAAAATATCTTCTAACAAGAAAGTTAAAGATCCTGGAAGTCATGCACATATGGCAGAGAAGAACGTCTCCTGCAAAAAGCATGAGGACTCTAATAGGAAAACCAAAAGCAACACAGGAATATAGTGAAATTTTTGTCTGGTTTGGTATCCGTATATAGCAGAAAACGCTAGTCTCAGCTTGATGATTTGCTTTGTCCTGGTTGTCATCTACATCACGAGTGACTTCTACTACCACCACTACCCTATGTAGTCAAGACACAACACCTGATAAAGACCCAGAGCAGCACAGTGAAGATGACTTTCTGATTAATTAAATGCACATGGTCAAATAGTGCCTACTTCACTGTAGCCGTATGCCACAAAAGGTAAGTGACGAACCAGCTTAAGGTTAGAAGTTGGTGCTGTTTGTATAAAAACTTTTTTTCTTCTTCTTCTTTTTTTCCCCCTATTATGTATCCATTTTGGTGGAGTAAATGTGAAAGGAAGAAGAATGTTGCTTTCTTCTGAGCTTTGTATTTCTGTATTGTCAAGTTAATGCAGTGATCATTGTTCACATTATCAATGTTGCAAAGCGGTGGTATTTTCTACTGCTCGAGTCAACAGGTTGGTGGGTTACCAGTTCACAAACTATAAGGAGACGCATGAATTTCAAAAAAAGGGTTTTAATAAAGACCTCGGAATAACACATACTGTTTGATCATTAAACTCATTGAATTATGAAATAAATTGAAACCTTGGAGTAAAAACGGACTCAAATGCTGTGGTCACATCATCTGCTGAGGCAATCCACCAAGCCAGCACTGTACACATAACATCATAACAACAATTCCCAAGGTAGGGATGTTAGCATTTTGCTCATCTCCTTGTGGCCTTGGAGCCAAACTCAGAATCACAGGGTTTCCTTCTGGCCCCAGCTCTTTGCCAGTAATCCAGCGCTGGCACCAAGTGACTCCTAAGAAAATCTCCATACCTTTGCCTCGCATTACAGCAGTAATGCACAGGACACCCCAGGAATGCAAAGGCAATGAGGCACACCAGCACCCAAAAGGGATCTGACCCAGCACCAGCCTGCAGTCCCTCCAAGCACACACACTTCCCTCCAGGCAACAACTGCCCAGGGTGCGATTAGACTCTCCTCTACTGGCTGCTCTCTCATCAGGCCAACACTGCAAGAACCAGGACAGTGGGGAGGACTGGCTGGATTTCCCACACAGCACCGCATGCACACATGGCCAAACAATACTCACATTCCCCAGCAAGGTCCTTTCTATGAACCCACCTTGGAGGTCATGAACCACAAGGGACAGCTAATCAAGGTATGAGTACTGAGAAAACACCTTTTCTGGCTGACATTCACATGTCCTGCAGGAAAGCATTCAATATCCCTACAAGAAGGAGACACATACTTTTGGAACCCACTATTAACTTAATTTTCATTTCAATAAAGTTTTGCAGTAATTGCCTTGTAAACACCCATCACCACTAACAAAGAGGAGCCGCCAAGACCAACCTCCTTAGCTATCACATGTAGCAGCCTCCCACACTGCAACAGCAACCTAAGGATCAATCCTCCTTATTTCATCACACATTGTATGGCCTGGCCCCAAAAGGGCTAAGCGAGACCATCACACAGCACCATGAGGGAATTTTTTCTGTTGCCACTGGAAAGGGCTGGAGGCTGATGCTAGATAAATTCAGATTATAAAGTTTAGGCGCATGCTTTCACAAGGACAGCGGGTTAACTACTAGCATAGCTGTGTGAGGATCATTTATTTGTGGTATGGGCACAGACTTGAACAGGAGACAGTGGTTCCATAGCCCTTCTCAGACAAAATATCAGATGGCATTATCCCAGCTCCTCCAGAGCCTCATTAGCAAGGCATGGGCAACTCAATGCTCTCTGGTCTGTCTGATCACTCAGTGCTCATCATCCTGGTTGAGGGCCACTGGTGCTCCAGACTGTGTTGGTTTCACACCTCCACTGCTCACACAGCCTTCTGGATCCCCTAACCACTCATGAAACTTCCTTCTCATAACCGTCGAACCATGTCTCACTTTTGTCCTTGCAGCAAACCTAGAGCCAAATGCAGATACCAAGCAGGAACAGCAAAAAACCCCAACTGCCTTCCTACAGGTTTCAGAGAAGTTTACCTAGTCTCATCTGGTGTTCAGCATCCTAAGAGATGAAAGTCTGGCCACTGTCTTCAGAAGACTCAAAATGCTGTCTTAGTCAGCTAATTTTCAAAGCAGAAATCACATGTCCCTGTATACGCATTCACTGTGATGAAGGTGCAACTCTAGGGACTCTATAACAACAAGAACAGACAACCCAATTTCAAATTCATACTACTTCAGTTCCCACTCCATGCTTCCCAGTTATGATATTCACCTTCCCAAACAGATTCACGTGCTGTTTTCAGTAATTACATCCTTCAAACACTTGTCCTTGTTATATCTACAAACATCTACATATTCAAAATAAGTCTCTGAAGCACATGCTAAACATCTGTTTCAACCACCTTTCTCTTTAGATTTTAAGCTGTTTACTGGAAAACTGCCTTCCTAATGGCTAGCTCCCCTGTTAGTGAACTGGAGAATTCATTTTGTATTTATTGATTGATTCCCTAATCAAGAGTCATAAAGGTACTATAGACTCTTGACCAGACACTACTTAATTAGCACCAAAGCACATAAAATCCCAAATCAAACAGAGCTCTTTGTCCAACAGCTCAGTCACTGGAACACAAAAGGTAACGTCATTTTCTGCTTACACAGAAGTCTGTAAAACTTTATTAAAGAAACCCTAAGGAAATTAAAAAAACTATATAAATTGTTCATTTCCTTCCAATTCCTAAGACACCAAATACGTCTTCCAGAATCAAATGACACTTTGCTAAAGGAAATATTCTTCATAAAGGACTCAGTAATATGCATCACACACAGAATTTATTTTAAACAAGACAAAGGCAAATACCAATAAAGTATTTGTCTTCTGAACAATATAAACAAAGGTTTGTGTTATATACAGAGACATAATGCAAAGCATTCAGAAGGTATTAAAAATTACCTCTAATGGATCTGTCTTTTCACCATCATGGCTTGTACGGTAGTCCAGCTTTTATGTTCCCTCAAACTACAATGTATGGGAGTATTTTCTGAGGGTACTTGTTCTCCAGAAGGCAGAGAGATGTGCAAGAACTCCATTAAATGTCAAGTTTGTTTTCTCTCAAACATAAAGCCTCAGAAACATCCTGAATAACTGTTATCTCTTTGCAAGTCTTCCAAATTAAGTCATCCTGCAAGTTAATTCCCTCTCCTCCATATCATTTAAATTCTCAATTAAATAATTGAGAAAATAGCAGGAAGGAAAAAAGCCAACAAACAGAAGGAGGCAAAAGCCCATCCCTACACGGCAATGGCATTGCTGGTTCTGTAATACTCTCTGTTGAAGGCACCTGTCTTCAGAGCAGTAAGGTAGCTTGGATTCTTTGGGATAATGTAAGATGCACACAAAGAAACAAAGATTTGTGATAACATAAAATCCATTAAATACAGATGCCCTTATAATAACCTACAATCCCTGACGTAATTATTACCATATATGTAGGAATACACACTTAGTATGTCCAAAAACATGGTCCTCAATTTGCCTAAAATCTACCAACTCCAGTGTCAAACACTTGTTCTGCAAAAAATTCAAAATCCTATTCATTATCTCTGTACTCCATTCAGCAGTCAACATACCAGCTTTAATCATCTGAAGCTTCTAGGCCTCTTAGCATAATGAAAACAAGTGTATTCCACCAAAATGAGAGCAGGTGTGCACAAACAGAAAATGGAGTAGGACAACCATATAAAGGACGAAACAACCACAGTAAGGCAGATAACCCAAGAAGGCAAAATAGCAAATATATGTATAGGTTTCTCAGACATATGAATTCGGCTTCTTTACCATAATCCATTCTTCTTTCCCATTTTTTAAAATTGAACCTCCTTTTATAATCATGAATTTACACCAACAGCATCTCGGCTATCCCTGATAATTTCAGTAAGTCTTCTCTGCAGAGTTTTGTTTTGTGCTTCCAGCTGATGAGACTAGATCTCACCGATATGTCTCCCAATAAAATGAGCTCAAAAATGGTAGAATAAAAAAAAAAAAAAAAAAACCCAAACAAAAAACCCCACACCAAACAGAAAAGAAAATGACAATATAACAGGAGGGACAGCTAGACACTGAGAAGCTCAGGAAGGGTCACCGGAGCATTGCAGAGTGAGGCTGCACAAAAACCTCTGCTTACCCCTTGCTCAGATTCCAGCAGCTCTGTTTTGACTCTGACTGCCGGCATCCCATCAAGCATTAACATTCTGTTCTCAAAGGCGCTGACGTCCTAAGAAAAAAACAAACAAGGTTAATTTAAAAATAAATAAATAGATTAAAAACACTTGGTTTAATTCACTGGTTCAGTTCCATGATATTGTAGAAGTTGGTTGCTTTTAGCGGAAATGAAGTTAATGAAGATATTAATATTAATTTTAAGGAGTAGCTGCCAAGTTACTACTTCTGTTAAAATAGTAAATTATACTTTCAGTTATCCTTAAAAGATAACTAAATCTTTGTAAGCAACAAGTGAAAATCATCTCCAATTACTACTTTTAATTTGAAATTAATCATGCAGGTGCAAGTATATAAATTCCTTGCTTCAGAAATGGGAAGGAAAGCAGTGTTGTCAAATAGCTTCAGGTTTTTGGCAGTATACTTAGGTAGATTTGAT
Organism: Falco naumanni; assembly: GCF_017639655.2. Taxonomy (NCBI): domain Eukaryota; kingdom Metazoa; phylum Chordata; class Aves; order Falconiformes; family Falconidae; genus Falco; species Falco naumanni. The sequence goes on from NC_054055.1 coordinate 45,682,154, forward strand.
TTCAATCAAAACATTTGTACTTCTGCATTGCCTAGAGAAAGCATATGCTTCAATTCAGACAAGTTACAGTGAAGGCCTGTACACACCCACCCCATAAATTAAGACACATCAACAACTCCTCAGATTTCATGATTCATTGTCTTGTAAAGTTATCAGCATTTGTCAATGAAAAACTCCACACACTCACCTGACACAAAAGAAATAAAAAAGCATGTTAAAAACTTGTATTTTCCTTGTAGTAATGGGCAATATATGCCGAGAGCTTCAGTCTGAATAAAGATTTGCAGAACTGTGCTTTCCTGAATCAACACCCCTGCTATGAACGTCTCATCCCGCTCTTGCTGGACCAGTTTATGGAGAAATGTAATACAACCTCATGTGCCTTCAGTTCAAACACTACTTCAACCAGTCACTTGTCTATTGCAGCCAAGGCTCACAGCTGGTGTTTGAAAGCTAGCCCCCTCAGCTGCCATTTAGTTTGGACAACATGGAGAGAATAAAAGACATTTTATCCCTCAAGCTATAACCTGACCTTACAAATCCAGACGCCTTGGTCAGCAGTACAGATATCCAAAGACATCACAGCTATTTTTCAAATAGCAAACTTGGAGCATATATCATTTGCAAGTAACTCATTCACAGCCCCTTACTTACCAACAGCCCCATCTGGAAGGCAATGCTGAAGACTAGAAACTCACTTGCACTCTAACCATTACCTAGTAGCCCTCAATAACCACACCACAATGGAAAAAACGCTTTCCCTGAGTTTCATGAGCAGCAGATCTGTCCAGTACTGCATGGTGACATTATTCATAAGGGATACATTCATAGCCCTGTTTGTTATCGTGGCTGCTCCAGGGCAATTTAAGAAAAATGGTCCATCCTAATGGAGCTTCCGAAAGATATAGAGCTTCCAAAAACTTTGATTACTTCAATCATTTTCTTTTTTCCAATTAATGCACCTCATCCCAGCATCTTCATTTTCTGGGATATAAATATTGCAGCAACTGTTGATTTTTGTATAGTCCTGTCCTTTACTGTAATTGAAATAACATGCTGAAAAGCAGGGAAACAGATACATCCATGCTCCAACAGTGCTACAGGCAGAGCAAATGACCCTGTTGCTCTCACTTTGAACCCCATGTGTTACAGCACACACAGCTGCAGCCTGATACTACAGGGCAAGCAGGAACTTGATGATAAAGCAGATAAGCAAATGCAAGAGCCAGTGCAAATGCAATCTCTAACTTTTCCTTTAAAAGTAGATATAGGTAGGTCATAAAAAATTCTAAATGCTTAAGTTATAAAATTTCAGATCAAAAAAGTATTTTTCAGCAGACTATCTCCACATTCAAACGTGTGAATGAAGATGAGTCAAGCTGTTAAGATGTCCCAGTCCAGGCTATGCTACCACTGTGTATCTGCTGTATTTTAAACTTGATACAACAGGAAGAAGAAGAACTAAAAAGAAAAAAAAAAAAGCTCTTCCTATGCCTTCCCAGCCATTTATTTTGTGCACCTCGATCTTTATTCAGCGTTCCAGGCATGAGGTGGGGAAAGAACAGGAGGAACTCAGAGATTCCCATGTCAGAAAACATTGCTGGCTGAATTTTTTCCAGGCTTTACATCCCTCTTCCCAGCAAGGGCAGTGCACTGTTACTTATCAGAAGCAGATCTCGGGTGTCACTGAGCTCCAGTGGTTTGGATGTGGTTTGGGCTGGAGCAAGAGCAGGAACCAGCCTGGCATTTCTGGCTCCCCCAGCACCTATTCTGCAAGCAGAGCAGAATTTTACAGCAAGATCAAGAATACACCACCATCAAGCATCCCTTAGGCTGTTTTGCTCATAGACAAAGAAGGATGAACTGATACTGCTTTGTGTCCCTGAGGAGGTCTTACCCGCCCAAATGAAGGGACGAGGCTGGCTTGTGCAGGAGGCGCAGGCGAGAGGCGGGGGCAGGGGGGGGGGAAGACAAAGCGCCATGGAGGAAAGGCAGGTTTAATGAACTGTTAGAATCTGATTAGAGGCTAATGTCCCTTTTAGTGCTTTGTACCAATTTACAGCTGATATACTTGAACCATTTTTCCCCACTGGCTGTGATAAACTCATTAGTTTTAAAAATGCAAGCTAACCAGAGCCTTTGAAGTTTAAAACTGATAAATCATGAAAACCTGACTGGTTCATGTACCATTTAACACATTTACATTTAACTAAATTTTCATAGCTCTCAGTTCCACTTTTGTTCTCTAAAATCATATTTCTTAAAAGCAGCGCTCTGCCTTTTGAATGCTGGTCTGAAGAGTCAATGCAGTGAATAGCTCTGGCTTTTGGGTCATTTATAATTCAGAGTAGCAATAATCACAGAAGTAGGTTCTTTCTAAACTATTTGCTCCCTTCTGCATTTATAACTGGAAGGATATTGTGTGACACACCCTGGAGGGCCACTGCCTGGTAACAGACGAGTAGATCCAGTCTGCGTGCTACACATACAGATGAAATGCTCAGCCTAACAGCCGCACAGAGAGCTTATCTTTCCAAACTGCGCTCTCCTGCCGTAACCAGCGTTTGTGCTACAGTATGTTCAATGCCATTCAGCAAATGATGTAATTGCCAAGGTTTGCATGTGGTGGGCAGTCATCTAAGGCAAAGGGGCTTGACTCATCCCCACAGGAGATGGGGGTGTGAACTGAGTTCCCCCTGGGAGCCTCTCATGTCAGCCAGGCAGATGGAGCATCCACACCTGGGTGAGGCCAGGCTGCTCCAGCACCCCACATTAATTGATGACACCCAGGAGACCCACCAGCAGAGACTGTCGATGTGATATATTGAGTCAATGCTTTTTTCAGGCTGCAGTCCACTCCTGGGTCACTCAACCGTCTTCATTGACTCTGACAGCTAACTTCCAACTCCCAAAATTGCCCAGGTAAAGGAGACCTGAATTCATGTGACAGCCCTTCCCTCTCTATTCTCCTGCCTCCCACCCCAACCCACCTGGTGGACTCCAGTCACCCACCCAGGTAAACACAGAGCAGATGTATGTTCTAAACTGGGCACATAATCAAGCCAAACACTGCACGACCTTACCAAAACATCTGTTCTCTTGGATCGATAAACCAACTCATCCTAAAAGAGATCAACCTCTCTTTCTTGATGCCATCCATTGGAGCCTTTCACTAATCACTTTTGGACACCCATTCTGTTGAAAGATTAATTAAAAACACAAATCATAGCCAGGTCCGTATGGGCAACTGCTATTAGAGCAGTTACTACAGAAGACAGATAAGCTTTGGGGCTTACACAGCTTCCTCGCAGAAGCTGTGGCAATCAGCCCGGGACCCTCTTCCTTCCTAATAGGCCCACATTTTCAGTACAGTACGGCTGCAACTACAACTGGCATTTTCTTCATGTTGATGACTTTCTGTTGCAAGTTGTAAACAAATTATCCTTGGCTGCTTTAGAGGATGAGAAAACAAAACAAAACCTTGTATCTCATCCTGCTACAAAACCCCCCAGCAACCTGTACTGCTTATTTAATTATGAATTACACTATCATGAAATTTGGCTCCATGCGTAAGAAGGGCTATGGTTTTGTCGCCAAGTTTTTAATTTGGTCATGCCATATGTTTGACAATTATGCTGCAAACTTTTAACAGCAGGGAAGCTGGTGCCACAACCAACTCCTACCCTGAGACACCACCAAAGGCACCCCTCCATCCCCTCCATAATTTCTTCTAAGCACAAGATGAAAGAAACTGCACATACTCATCCTACACTACCATTGTCTCTCCCACTCGCCAAGATTTTCATGTCTAGCTGCTCAGTACTAAAGCATCAGAAATGAAACTATGCTCTACCAGATCTGGCCAAACTGTGATGGGCACAACACCATGCAACCACAAGAAGAAAGCAGTGAGCTCAGGCTTCAGAGCACCCAGAATCCAGATCTCTCATCTCCTGCATGGATCAACAAACACGTTTCTGTGCAAGACAGCCAGTGTCCTCCTCTCGTGTCATCTCATGAACACAAGAGATACACAAAAGCAAGGTGAATGATGCTAGTTACTCCTGTCACTAATGAAGGTAATGGTCTTGCTTAGTTACATTGAAGAGCTGTGCACCAGCAAGACAAAGCCACTGATGGTTCAAGACTTTTCCATGAGACACCAAAAATGTTCGGCTTACAATTCCATTCTTTGTAACTCTGGTGGGTTGACCACAACTGGCTGCCAGATGTTCTCACACTCCACTTCTCTCACACTCCTCCTCAACAGGATGGGGGAAGAAAATATGATGGAAAAACTCAGGGGTTGAGATAAAGACAGGGAGATCACTTACTCAGTACCATCTCAGGCAAAACAGACTTGATTTAGGGAAAAATTATTTAATTCATTGCCACTTAAAATAGAGTTGGATGGTGAGAAACAAAGACAAAAATTAGAACACTTCTCCCCACCCCTCCCTTCTTCCCAGTCCCAGTCCCAACTTCATTCCTTCATTTCAACTCTTTCTTTACTTTTCTGTACAAACTTAACTTCTAACATGACACACTTTCGTTTTTGAGAAATGAAATATCAGTTGGGGGAAAAGCAGTCTCAAATTCAATATTCAAGCCTCGTAAAAAGTTTCAAATTTAAGGGGAGTATGTTTGGACAGCTAAGAGATGAGAACAGCCCTTACGCAGTCTTTCCATCTCAAAGTTATGACTTAAAAATAAATAGAAGATGAGGCAGGGAAACTTTTACACAAATTTCTGCACATGCAGTCATTTCTTAATTAATCATTCTATTCTCATTCTATGCTTCCAAAAATGTAAGTGATTTTTGTGAAAACAGGGTTCTTGACAGCTCAAAACCAAATTTTTTGTTTTCCTTTTCTATACAGATATATTAGAAATGTCACTGAACTAAGCATGAAATAGCCTACATCACTTACATGCCCTAGCAATAATACTACCTTGTTGATTTTTCTGAACACGAATACCTAAATTCATATTATTCTCATTACTTACATTACTATACTAACTTATCCATCAGTCAAAGCAATAGACAGTTTAACAACTCTGGGCAAAAAAAACGTAAGTGATGTACTTGGGACAAAGCTTTTGAAGATACGACAGATCCTTTTAAGGATATGACTTGATTGCCAAAGTTTCAAATTGTTTTTTCTCTTTGATTCAAGGGACAGTAGAAGCATGAAAGATGACCATCTTTTCTCAAGTATAGCTATCTCCAAAGGGAGAAGAAGCCAAGGAGAATGTCTTCTTTCCAAATTCTCATAGGAAAGAATCACTCCGTTGTCTACTACCTCAATGTGCTGAAGACCTTTATATACCATACAATCAGATTTGTTAGTCACTTAAATGTAGCTACCTCTAGGGCGAAGCATACCAGTTAGTATTGCCACAGTATGTATAAGAGCAGTTCATTCCAAAAAGTGAAGGAAAAAACTATCCGACAGAAAATAAAAGTAAATTTATGTGGCTAGAAGATAATCACTCAGCTGGGAGTTCTGCCAGGGAATCGGGGTTAACAGCCCATATCTTGCCATAAGATCTTGATCATACGTAATTATGTCTATAGCTATGTGAAATGTTCATAATAAAAGCAGAGGTTCTGGTAGTTCAGCATTTTATTCTGAACTTGAATTTCCAGTCAAATTCACCAAAAAAGAAAAGGAACATTTGCATTTATTGATCCTTCAAGAAAAAAACAAAATTTCTGAAGAAAAAAGTAGAGTGAAGCCTTAAACTTCATACTGTTTCCATGTGAAAATGGACAGGGTTCACATGAGTACGTTCAAATTCAAAATGAAATTCCTTTAGTGAGAAGAGAACGCAGAGTTTGCAGAAGCCTGAATGAACAATATGGACATATAAGCTGTGGTTTATGTCATCTAAAGAACAAAAGCTTAAAACACCACAGCAAGGGACTCCAGGGATTATGCTAGGATGGCAGCTAAGCACATGAGTGTGAAGAGTAGTTAACGAAAGCTACCAACAAGATTATTTCTCACTGATCTACATACCTCTCTCTTGTCTGCTTGCTAGCCCTGAACAGGCCTCAGGGTAGACCCAAATACAGGACATGAAATCCCATACACCACCTCATGCCACAGGAGGCGGGCAGTTTAGAGATAGGTATATATATCACAGACACGCATCTGCGTGGCACCCAGCGATCGCGGAGGCATCATAGCTCCAAGCTTTCCAGGAAGGCCTCTGAGTGTGGTCTCTTATTACAACTGCACATGCCAGGTAGAACGCAGACCTCAACAGCAGCTGTGACTTGATGCTGTCAGTGCCTCAGAAGCACGTGCAATGGTTGGCCATCAGCTTGTGCTGGCCTGTTCAGATCCTCATTTGATGTACCAAACCATGTCCAGCTGTACCCTGCTGCTACCAGTACAAACACGTACACAAGCAACACCAGCTTCCTCAATTCCTATTCCACTGCCTGGACGTCTTAGAAAAAAAAAAGTTCTAATTTTGCAGACAGCAGGTTTCCAAAAGTTGTTAAGTAGCCAAATCCCTGAGGATGTAGCTATGTTTTAAATCTGCTACATATTTTTAAAAATCTGTCTCCAGAAAAAGTTCCAGTCCAGACAGCATTCAGCGAAGAGAACCAAGATCTCCTGTTTTGCTTCTAAAGTCTTTTTGGTTTGCTTGGGTTTAAATTAGTTTTAGCAAATATAAATAGAACCAAAGAGATGTGGTCAGCTTCCAGGTGACTGAGGAGTGTCAAGTACATTGGCAACTAGAGACCAATCTGCTATTTCTCAGGCTCAGCAGGCAACCCTGTCAGCTTAGACTGCTTAAAATCCCTCTACATCAGCTCTGCTCTCCTGCCACTTGTAGCTGTCTCTACAAAGAAGTAACTGATCATTACTATAGTATGTAATTCAAATGCTGTATGTTACAAGAAACTGTAATTACACCAGAGCCATACATTTAACTTTTATCAACATTAATGGCTTCATTGTTTTCCTTTCAATTAAACATGCACAGAATAGTTGATAAGATTTTGTGAATATCAATGGATTCAATTGTGAATTTTATTTATCTTACACTTAGAAGTCCTGCTTAACAAAACAAACAAACAAAAAAAACTGGAAAAAACCACCCAAAACAAACCAAACCAGAAAAAGGGAGTGCTGAAAAAGAGCCACCATTTAGGAGAGACATATAGTTATGAAGGAGTAAGTTTGGCAAAAGCATACACTGCGTTTCCTTTTACACTAGAATTCATAAAAAAAATCCTTTTTGTAACACTTCATGATGCATAATAGTAAAATAAACTCTTGATAGTGAACACTTATCAAGTGGAAATTCATGACTTTTTTCACCAAAAAAACCTAGTAATTGCCCTAGATTACCACTTTTCCTTGACCACAGTGATAAATCAAGTGGTTTTTAAAAACTAATACTCAATCTCCAAAGTACTTTTTTGTTATCTTGTGTCAACTGTCCTCAAATCTGGAGAAGAGTTTGAAGAATATGAGGCTTAAAATTGAAAACAAACATCACCACCCCTGCCAAAAAAACAATTGCAATGGAAAATATGAAAGAATTTTCATAGTCCTACAAATATTATATTCATCAAATTTACTAAAACATATACGACTTAAAGGTTACCTTTACTATTAGGTGGGTTGTTGCTTCAATTATTAAACTTGAGGGGAAAAAAAAAAATGAACAGCTGGTGAGAACAGTTTCGGGTCAGGTTTTCATTCAAGTGGTCCCCCATCTATTGTTTAGATAAACAAAAAGTAAGTCTCAGGTCACAACATGTTTTGAACTAAGTTCTGGTGCTAGGAGTATGTGAACAGTGGAATAATCCTGCCATCTGATTGCTGTACCTGTTGTCTAAATTGTGACTACTTTGTATTTGCTGAGCAAATGAGCATTGAATGTCATTGCCCAGGACCTTACCAGCAAATACAGACTGATGGAAATTTTCATAGAATCATAAAATGGTTTGGGTTGGAGGAGACCTTGAAGATTATCTAGTTCCAACCCTTTTACTCTGAATTCTGCCTTTACCTGCTCTGGTGGGAAAACGAGCTGCCCCCACCTGCCAACATGCAAAGTCTGCTTCCCTGAAGACAAACAGAGCATGGGCCCAGCATGCTGCAGAATAAAGGGAGTGTTTAGCATGTAGCAGTAGCCACAGTTTAGTCCAAAATTTTTGTCCGAGATGTCACATGGCAGGCCAAATGGCCAAACACAGCTGTTTTTTTGCCAAGACAACAAGATGTTATCTACCTGGTCTGCTTGGCTCCACCACTCCCTGCAGCACAAAGAGACCATCACCTCAAAGCAACAGCACCTTCAGCTCTGTGATGACAAAGACCCAGTGGGAGCAACGCAACAACTGCATAGGTGGTTTCATAGACCTAGGCATCATCACTTCCCTCCATAAATTATGCTGCCCCTTCAATCCTGAGTTTCAAAAAAAGCAAACACACTACCAACAACACTGTAAGCCCCACTGGAGCACAACTGGCCAGCAGATCATCCTCAATCCTTTAGCTCTGGAAGAAAACTGCTACTCCTCCCCTAGGATAAAATATAGCCATAAACTGATTTTCAGCACCAAAAGCTGACTTCTTATAAATCACAGACATTACAAACTATATCCTCTGATTAAAAGCAATGTAAGGTAATGCCATTACTAAATACGCCTAGCTGCCTTCTAGCAGCTGGGCCACAGAAATATTAAGCAGTTGATATTGCTCTTAGCCAGCAGAAGTGTTTCTCACTTAACTGAAAGCTCCAACATACAGGCAGAACTAAAAAGAAACCAGGAAAAGCCAGCTTTCCCCCTTCAGATTGAAAGCATAACCATTAAAATATAGGAAATTCAGTTAAGTCTTGTTTTAATTTCAGGTTTACTTTGTTCACAAGCAATTTTAAAATTTTTTTGTGATTTTATGTGGGGTTTTTTTACTACTAAAGACAAAGCAGTATATGGCATCCATAAGAAAGCCCCTTGTTCCCAGAAGTCAGTTGTTCATTTCCAGCTCAGCTTGTTGCACTGCCAGCTATAGGGACAGAGCAAATTCACTGCAGCCTTGAGAGGAGGAGGAAGAGAACATGCTTGCGTGCAGCTGCACCCTCTGATGTCAGATACTGTAGGACACACCTGCAAGGAGCACAGACCTCACAGGACCTCAGAAACAGTCTGCTACAGTTCACATACAAAGTCATGTTATACAATAGGCAGCAAGCAAGGAAACAAAAAAAGTTCTTTGAATGGCCCCATTCCAGCTGCTAAGAAGAACTGTAACCGCAACCTTCACATAGCAGCAGCTCCACCAGAGCAGAAGTGCAGCCAGAGTATGGGTGTTTGCAAAAGTGCATATAAAGATCATTTGATTCATGCACATGCCAAATAACACAGGAATAAATAAATAAAGTTGAATGATTGCACACTCAGATGAAAAAAAATCAAACTATTTGCCCGAAACTAAGCTTTGCTCCATCACCTTTCCCTGCACCTTTTGCACAGCACCTTACATGCGCATGGAAGTATGGTAATTGCTCTACACGCTTCTCCCCATGGAGCAAACAAACTGCTTATTCCGACATTGCAAAAGAAAGGGTGCGTGCTCTGACGAAACTCCCAAACTGCAAATGTTTAACATCGTGTTGCAACCTGATCTCCGTTCTACTTAACATCAGTTTGAGGTTTCCCACTCCCCACAGGCTTCAGTGCAAACTCCTGGGAAAATACTAGTATTAAAGCTGGCAAATAGCACTTGGTATACTTCAAAAAAGGGTGAAACTCTGACTTTTGCTCACTTAGTGAATGAATTACAAAGCCCCTCAATTAACGAATGAGAATTTGTACGTATCCACCAAATAATGTGAAAAAATTGTCCAAAAAATTGTATTGCTCTCAGACGGTTCACATCAACTACTAGACAGAAGCTGACTCCTGATGGCTCACACGACATACTTTCTTACCTACGACAGGATGACCATAATGGTTATGTACAAAATTGTCAGATTAGATTCCACAAGTAATAATTATTGTAAGCTAGGGTCCACTTTAAAGATAATTCTAATTAAGTGTTAAGAATTTCTAATTAACAAGTTTCAAATGTCACCAACACGCACTTTCCAGATTCTCAGTTGCGACACCTCAAACGTATTTTTTTAAAAGTGTACTGCACATGAACAAAATTACTGACAACAATTAAAATAACTGCATAACTTCAAGAGTAAAGAGTATTTTAAGTAACTATGGGTATAGCCATAAAAATGACAGAGAAACATCAGGAAAAGAGATATATAAGTAGCACATATAGCACTACATTAGCAGATGCTTTAAACTTTCATTATAGCGTCCTTAAAATTCAGAGATATCGAATATGCTATATAGACCAAATCAGACTGGGCATATACATTACATTTAAGATTATAAAGAAAATATATGAGTGTGTGTCTAGGGGAAAGGCAAGACAAATGAGTAATTTATATCATTTTACAGCATGAAACATCGTATAAACCTGGAAAAATTGGGGAACAATGAATGCTGTAACAATTTCTTTTTTTTCTTGGGATCCCAGGATAATTCTGGTGAGAAGGTGCCGCACGAGGTCTCCAGCCCCACCACCTGCTCAAACGAGGTGCAGCTCAGCAATCAGACCAGGTCACCCGCCAGTTAGGTGTTACCAACCTCAAAGGATGGAGATCGTACAACCTCTCTGGGTAACCTGCTCAACTGGCAGACAGCCCCCATGACAGGAAACAATTTTCCTCACTCCAAGCCTGAATCTCACATGTTTTCAATGCACTGTCTCTCATTCTCCCACCATCCGTGGCTATGAACTGACCAAGATCCCTGAGCCCACTGACAGCCTTTGCCCACCTAACTGTGCTGTCATCAGGCTGTAATAACTGTAACTCAGAGGAACAGTGTTGGATACACTGTTGAAGGCCTTGCAGAAGCTGGGGTGAATGGTGTTCACTCCTCTCCCCTCACCCACCAGTCACTTTATGCTGCAGATGCCAATCAGGTAGGTCAGCCATGCTTTATTCTGGGTGAATCCATGCCGACTGCTCCCAGTCACCTTCTCCTCCTTCAGAGTGCCCAGAACTCTGTTCCTAGGCGACTCACTCTGACTTCTTCCACGGACCAAAGGGACGCTGAGTGGTCTGTAGTGCCCCAGATCACCGTTCTGGGTTCCTCTGAAGAGGAGTGCACCATCTCCTTTCTTCTGGTCATCAGGGATCTCCCATGGCCTCTAGCACCTTTCAAGCATCGTAGCGAAGGGTGCTGCAAGGACATCGGCCAGCTATCTCAGCCCCCATGAATGCAGCCAGGTGGGTCCATGGGCATGTTTGGGTTGAGTCCTCTCAGGTAATCCCTGGGACTTGGTCCTCAGTCATGACTGGTGGTTCTTCAACCTGGAGCTCTGTCTCTAAGCATGAAGGCTGTTGCAGAGAAGGCAGCAGAGTACCTCCGCCTTGTCTGTGTTCACTGTCAATAACCGACGCACCCCATTCAGCCACCAACCCACATTTTCCTGGTCCAGCCTTTTACTGTTGACGTAGTGGTAGAAGTTCTTGTTGTTGCCTTTGCTATTCCGTGCAAGTCTGAACCCCAGCTGAGCTTTGGCTGTCCTGACGCTGCCCCTGTGTGCCTGCACGGTACTTCTGTGCTCATACCTGGTAGCCTGTGTCTGCTTCCCTCTCCTGCTGCATGCTGACTTTTTGCACTGGAATCCATGGGCTTTGCACTGGAACCCATGACTTCCCAACTCAGAAGAAGCTGGTCTCCTGATGAAGCCACTTACCTGATTAGCTCAAAAATAATTGGACTTTTCTACAGATTTGTTTATCAAGAGCTATCAAGCACAAAAATACAGATACAATCTCTAGCTATGGAAGTATTTATGCCCTAGATTTTTTTGCAAACTTCGAACATGTACTGGGGCAACACCATCACTCAAACACAACATTGCTGTGTCATCTGCCTAAGAATCCGTCTATTACTGGCTGTTGTTAGAGAAGCACACAATGTAGACAGTCCTTTGTTCTGACAGAAAACAGCCATGTTGATATTCCTATGTCCTTTAACATAATACATGCTAAAGCCATGAAAGTTAAACTAGCTCTATACCACAGGGCTCCAGTCTCAAGACTTGCACTCAAAAATGAATTTAAATTCTTCTGCCAAGTACCAGGTACACATCACTGCCAAAAAGGACCTTAAACTAGGTGGGACGCTGTCTATTCTTCTGCAGCATTGCACTGCCTGTGATATCTTTCAAAGGTGATCGAGATGGTGAGCACACAGCATCTATAGCTTAGCAGGGACTCTGAATGATACCTTCAGAGTCCTCTTTTTTTGTTTCCCTCAGCCATTACTCAATCACTGGAAACACAATACAGTCTTGTCCACACCAGCATTACTGGCTGATTTCATGAATGATAAAATCACAGCCAAATAATAGTGCCTGGCAAAACACCGCAACACTGCAAGTTATTATTCTTACTAAAATATACAGAAGTATTACAGCAAGCTATATAATAAAACTATACATTCCTACTTGCTGTTGAACTCCACCTTGCATCAGAGGTGCCCTATGCAAAAGTATTTGACTGAACTGTGTGTGACTGCTAAATGTGCCCCTGCTGGGTCTTTAAATCCTCATTAGCATTAAGTCAGTGCACCTGATTATACATTGCACAGCAGGAAGATCTAATGAAGTATTGTTATCTGTATTGTCTTTTTATAACCTAGCATTATGCTCCCAGTGAAAACGTATAGTGACCTTACCCGCATCACAGCTTTCAAGAAATAATGCACCGAGGTAATTGGTTGTTTGGCATCATACATAGCCTTTATGTCACAGAGGTGAGTGGCTCTGGTGCTGGCATGATTGGCAGTGGAGTGCTCCAGCACAGGGGTGGGGGCGGTGGTGTTAGTCCTGAACTGGGGGAATCTCCAGGGGAGCAGAGAGAACTACCAGGAGCCCACAGCCCACATCACAGCTGCTGACAGGGCCAGGAGCAATGGTGGCCAAGTCCCCACACTCATATAAAAGCCCTTAGGGAGCACTAGCGACCAGGTGTGCTGCCATGAGGGCAGGCAAACAGCCTGGCAAGTCAGTTTGTGCAGCAGCTGGCACACAAGGGTGAGCAAGAAGGGCACCGAAGCTCTCCCAGCTCAACCAGGGAGCAATGGAATTCACCCAGAAGAAAGCCATGCCTCTCTAAGCTCTGTACCCACCACAGCTGATGCGGCTACCCAGACAGAGCTGAGGGGAACATGCAGCCACCCAGGTGCTGGGCTGCAGGCTGTGCCCTGCTTTTATGTTGGTACTGGACATACCATACAGTGAGTACCGCTGCAGAACTGCACCTGGGTGGAGGAACTCCTCTGCTTAGTGGCAGAGCTCCGGGGGTGGGGCATGAGTAGGCTGAGGAGTATCAAGGAGAGCAAGACAGAGATACAGACTGCTGGAATCACACCCTGTCTTCCCCAAGACATGCCCAACAGACGCACAGGACACAGTATATAGAGGATTCCCTGCCCTCTCTCCCCCTGGTGGAACACAGTGACTTAAGGGATAGGGGGCAGTGGCAACAAGTTCCTGCCCAGAGCAGCAGGTGCATCTTTTCTGTGACTGCCCCACCTTCCCAGGTGCCCATGCCTATTAGGTACGAGGCTTTACAGGTGGAACTGAACAACAATGAGGACAACGGTTCATCTAGCATGGAGGTGTTTCTGAGGTTAAGTTACCCTATGCCCTGCATCAAAATTGCTTCTGCTAATCAAAAAATGATGGGTCACTGTCACAGCAGACTGCCATCTGAAGGGAACAGAAGGCCCAGCACGCAGGCCGGACGCACTGCGTAGGGAAGCCTGCTGCCTCCCTGGAGCCTGGGGTAGAGATGTGGAGAGCAAGCTTCCTACCCTGGTGCGGCCCTCAGATTGTCATCCATTATTGATTCTTCAGGCAGGCAGCAATGAAGTTGCAACAAGAAGTCCAAGGGCAATCGAAGAGACTTCAGGGCACTGGGATGACAGGTTAAGGGATCAGGAGCACAAGCAGTGTTCTCCTTGACCCTGCCAGTTGCAGCGAATGATGAGGGAAGCAACAGGAAGAGCCAACAGAGCCATACCTGGCCCTGAGCCTGGTGTCACCAGCAGAATGTTGGGGGTTTTGATCATGGGTCTGTTTACACAACAGCAGCCTGCTGGTGACAGATGGGGTACACCTGTCTCAAAGTGAGAAGAGTATCTTTGCACAGGAATTAGCAGGGCTCATCAAAAGGCTTGAAGCACAAGATTAGAGCACAAGTCTTAGGAGGAGCTGCTGAGGGAACTGGGGTTGTTTAGCCTGAAGAAAAGGAGACTGAGGGGAGACCTTATCGCTCTCTACAACTACCTGAAAGGAGGCTGTAACTATGTGGGTGTCAAATCTCTTCTCCCAAGCAACAAGCGATGGGACAAGTTGCACCAGGGGAGGTTTAGGTTGGATATTAGGAAAAAATCTCTTCACTGAAAAGGGTGGTCAGGCTTTGGAACAGGCTGCCCAGGGAAGTGGCTCAGTCCCCCATCCCCGAAGGTATTTAAAAGATGTATAGATGTGGCAATGAGTGACATGTTCAGTGATGGACTTGGCAGTCCTGGATTAACAGTTGGACTTGATGATCTTAAAGGTGTTTTCCAACCTAAATGATTCTATGACTTATAGCGTGTGTCGAGTCTTGAGTCATATTAATATATTCAACATTTCTCATTAGGACATAATAAGAAGTTGTGCCTGTATAAATCACATGCTTATTCCCAACACGTGGCTTAGCTACACTGTGTAAAATGATGAAAACGATTTCCTGTCCACACTAGCTATGTCTCACATAGAATAAAATGCTTTTATTAGATTTACTTTGCACCACAAGAACTGGATGGGTTAAGCTGCTCATATTTTTAAGCAATTATTTCTTCACAGGCATAGAGTGTTATGTGTACTGCATCTTTCTGAAAAGATCTGGACCACTAACATTAATACTGTGACAAACTGCCTCCATCATCATTCTGGATGCTAAAATTCAATAAACATTACTAAAATATTCTAACCACGAAAATCACAGCCACAGTGGTTTCAAGAGCAGCATCATTCAGTGTCTGATAAACTGGACGCAAATCTGGGGAGTAATTCCCTCAGTCAATGCATATGATTCACAAGAATGCTTTTCAAGTTGAAAGCTCATGCCAAGTCACCAGTTCACAGGTAAAGTGAAAAAGAATTATAAGAATTCTTTCAGGAAATGCCTTTTCTTAAAAATCACTCCTCAGAGGACTTCACCTTAAAGAATCTGTCAGGAACCCAGCTCCTGTTTTGTGATGAAAAGCACCAAAGCTATGTCATTGCTGGTGCTGTCTTTTCAGATGTCCATCCCCTGGTTCAGTGTAATCAACACAAAGCCTCCATCCAACTTTTGGGTGCATGTGTATGCCTTTTGTATGTGGAGGTATACCTCCTATTGTTTGAAGACATTAATAAATTCTGCATTTCAAGAATTGTATCAAAAAAAAGCATGGCAATTCTATCACCTGTTTGGTGCCAGGCATAATAATTCACTCAAGTGAAAACTGTGAAAGTCATCATCATTTACTCTTAAGTTTAAAATAGTCTCTGAAATGTTCAGGTAGGATTTTTTGGGTTTTGTTGTTTGGGGTTGTTTTTTTGTTTGTTTGTTTTTTAATGTAATGACAATTCTCTGTGAATGGTCATTTGCCTGAAAAACATGAGAACTCCAAATTTATTTTTAACTTGAAGGAATACTTGTGAAGTCAATGGATTATGTCTATTGTTATAAAACACAAAATGAAGTATTAACCTGAATACACTAAAACTGTGAAGCCATGCCACTGATCAACTGTGATGAACTACTACACTAATTCAAGAGATCACCGTTAATACTGTCATGACTATATATAATTATCAAGCCCTGCAGAGCCCCAGTGAGACAAAGCAAGCCTTTTAAAATAGGTTACCAAATAATACTTCACATTTTTACCATCATCAGCTGCCATACAACTGCTCTAGCATCAGACATAAAGGTTTATGCCTGGATTGGATAATTTTTCTCAGAAATTTTGCAAGGTGGATACTAGTTAAGTACTTCACATGTTCACCATGTTGCACAGCCTACGAAGAGATTAGTAACAAGCAACCATGCAGGACAAAATCTTGGCTGGCTACATGGAACGTCCCCCAGGGCTCAAAACAGTCCAAGCTGATGCAGGACAGAAATGCCCAGCTTCACTCCTCACTAGCAAGGAATATGGGTTCATCAGTTTAAGCATAATAAGGATTTTTGAGCTGCCACCTCAGAAAGAAGTGAAGGAGGCAGACACTTTCATGCTGCAACAACACAACTAGCATGTTACTTACTAGATAACTTACTAGTTACTAACTAGATACTTACTCTTTTTTCCCTTTAAAACTTCTGTAACTTACAAAATTTTCCAACTGAAAACTTCAGGAGTTTTAACTAAACAAACAACAGTTTAATAAAACAACCATAGCCAGGCTAGCCAGCACTTCAATTCCTTTGCAAATGCAACATTATCTCATGCAAGCATGGAAAAACACCTTTTTTTTCTGACTTACTAGATAAGCAAGTAGGCAAATACTTTTAGGTCACTTATGTTCGGATTAGAAATGAGAGACTTCTTTCCAAGGTGAATGCACATATACCTTAAAGTAGGGTAAGTTGTGGAGAAGCAGGGGTGAGGAAGCTGTCCTGACCAGGGGGCTCTTTTGGACACCATGATTCTTCAGGACCCTCTCCTGTGTCCTTATGGTCTGGTGCTACATAGCTACGTAGTGTGTTGTGAAGTCTGGAGGTTGATGTGAACTTCCCCCCTTGCTTGCCTTGCTCATATCTTATTTAGGATTTTAGCGCTGTTTGGAGAACAGTTACAGACACTTTAAATCACATTTGCCTGGTGTGATCTTTTATTTATTTACTCTAAAGATCCCCACGTGGGAGAGTTCAGAGCCACCGCAGTGGAAGAATTTCAGTGTTTTAAAACACTTTCTGATGAAAACAACTCTGTCCTTACAAAACATTCCTCAGTCTCTGATCCCACCGAGCCATGATGTGGACAGACCCCAGCAAATAAAAGCAAACGGGTTATTACTTTTGTGCCTTCCCTCACATACTGCAGTAACTGTTACCAATACAGACTTGTGACTAGACAAAAATAACTGGTTTACTAGAAACCCAGCCAGAAGAAACTGGTGAAAAGAAAATTCTATCTTTGTACATCAACTGATAAATAATAACTGCTACCCAGTATCCAGAGTAAATTTAGCAGAATGAATCCCTAATCCCGGCCTGCACCCTGGAATTAAGAATGGAGCACAGCATATTTAGCAGACTGACTAGGTATTGCCCATCACTACTGAAATTACTGGAAATATTTTAAAGTTTTCTCATGAACAAAAGCAGAAGCTAACCCTGTTTATGGAGCGCTACATTCACGACATTGCCCTCTTTTTCCAATAACCTGATTTCATATTAGGCAAATAAAGGCCTATGTTTCTGTGCAACACTGTATGATGAATTACTTGCCTAGACTCTTCTAAAAGAAGTAGCAATTGACATCAGGTTAATACAAAAGGATTCTTAAGCTGCATATAGCTCACAGAAACCAGAAACTAAGGACATCATTCACTCTTTTGGAAACCTGCTATGCCCAACAGTAAATCTTTTCCTTCAGGCAAAAGTTGTAAGTAGCCTTGATCATAGCAAACTGTTGCTACAGATCAAAGAGTAATGGAACATTTATATTCAGAGTAAAGTAACAGTCAAAACTCTTGCTTGAAGCCAAATACACAGTTGAGAAGCATACGAGTTGGGTGTTGCTATTATCATCTACATTTAACTGTTTATTTTTCCAGCGTTTCTTTGTCTACTTTCCATGCTGAAAGATATCATCAGCTGAGGTAGAAAAAAACCACCCACACCAAAGTGGGTGAACTGGTTTGAGTAAATTAAAGCCTGAAACCTCCTAATGTTAATATTAAAACTTCTTTCCAACATACACCCACTCTGAAGTTATGAAGGTTCTAAAACTTCTGAAATTATTATTATTACCACTACAGAAATAAATAGCAGGTAAGCTTGGTTTATAAATGCTTTCCACATATTGAAATACGTAGCAGTTAGGATAATTACCCAGCCTCTTATGAGCCACTTTTATCAAGCCACAAATTATTAGCAGATAGTATATTTTTACTGCATAAAAGCTGTATTTTCAGAGACATACACATTGCTTGCTGTTCCTGAAAAGCTTTGAAAGTCCTGAGTAAAGACAGTATGATAGTTAAAGGGACCCAGATTATTCAAAAGAAAGATTTGGCTCCTTGTACAAAGATAGCCAAGTTATTACGAACTCTCTGGCTCTCCTTCTGCATAATAAAAAAAAGATTATCCTTGTTTTCTGCAGAGATTATTAAGGCCATTCACTTGTTTTACATTCTGCAATAAAATAAACTCCACTGTCATGCTGCCTGGAGCTCCTGTATCTCATCCACTATGTAAATCTCCTAAGAGTAGTTCAGCAAACATCATCTCAGTTCCACTGCACTTAAGACGACCTACACATCTAAGTTAATTTTCATCATCTTAAGACCAAAAGAAACTCCTTACTACTTAATTTGCAACAGAGATTCTCACTGTCATCTCCCTTTATAACCACCAAAGTCCAAGCTCATACAGTTTTAAACGAAACTCAGACTTGACTCCAAATGTTTGGGTTTTGGGGGTTGTACCACATCTTCCAAAACCAGGAAAATAAAGCCAAGGAAAAATAATGTTATGAATCTTACTATTTCTAGGACATCTTTTTTGTTGGTTTGTTCGGGTGGGGCTTTGTTCCCCCCTAATACAAATGCTGAAACACTTACATATTGCTTAGAAGTTAAGGTGGAACCTCAGTGCATATTTTACCTGTAATATTTGAAAGCCAAGGCTTTTGTTTTCACTTGAGCTATGCCCACATGCCCATTATAGTAGCTGACTGCAGTGATCACAGCTGTAGCATACTGCTATCAAACTGAACAGAAACAAAAAAAAACAAAACCACCCTTAAGTAAATAACAAAGTTCAAAAGAAAGTAACAGCCTCAAAGCAGAAAACTTGCTCTTTCCTGACTCATCATTAAACCTCTACACAACAAAGACTTAATGAATCACCAGGAGTACACATGAAGCACCATGTGGGAAGCATAAGAGAGGGTGACCATTTTGATTAATACCAGGAGCTTATTTTCTCTTTTAGACACATGTCCTTGGGTATATGAAATACCATATCCAGTGGAATCATTATTCAGGTCTGTTACCAGTGGGTATCAGTATTAAAATAACTGCCTTCTCCTTACATGTTAGCTACTGAATTCTAACAAGTTCTTCTACACCTTCATATGGGAAGTGACAAATTGCCATTGTTTGACATTATTCTCTCCATGGTATGTCAAAAATACTAAAATCCAAATGCATTTATTTCTAGCACTAAATGTTTATTGTCAGATATGTAGGAAGAGGAAAACAGGAAAGCATATGTAGTATTTCAGTTTCTAGTTCCATGTATCTTAATCAGCACAGCTGTGCAGACCAAGAACCATGAGGTTTTCCCTTCTCATTGAGAAGTAAAGATTAATTCTAAAATGCAGTTATCTGTGCTGCTTCATGATACTGAGAATTAATACCTCCCACAATAGAAGCATCCCTGTTTTCCATGCAAACACTTATACCCTGGTAACTAATGACTGGAAACAGGTCATTATGACACAGGAAGTTGTAGAAAATCCCGTAAGTCTCTGGTTTAAACACGTCTTATCTCATGGATCATGCCCAACAGAACTGAACAGTATTCAACTTCTTGGAAACCAAAAACCTGAAAGTATGAATTTAAACTTTTTTTTCCCCATTAGGCGCTTTGGAAACTTGTGTCATACTTCTGAAAATACACACATCAAAATGGTCTTGTCAAACAGCTTTGAAATTAAATGCCTTATGCCTCCCTCTCTGGAGTAGTATAAATTTAGTCATTATTAGAATTAGTATAATTGTTCTCTAAGTGCTCTAGGAATAAAAGGTGAATTGAGCTCAGTTACTGCTCTTTCATTCCCACAAGAACGTGCTGCAGCAGAGAAGTCAAGCTGCAAGAGCAGGGATGCTCAGAGATACCTTGAAAACCCAAGGACTGGAGAATGACTCCAGCAAAGTGGAGCCTGGTGTACTCGCCGCGTCTGTACCAGTATGGCTTACAGGCAGAGGAGATGTCTGCTTTTCCAGGGAGGACACAGTAATCCCACGGGAAGAACTGCCCTCTGGAGATGCCTACTGCTATCTGCCAACCAGTGGAAGATGGGAGCTTTCAGCAAAATGACTGAAGTTGAAAGGAATGAGGAAAGGAAAGTTGAAAGAAATCAAGGCCTTTAAGACCTAACTCCCTGGACTATGTCCTGTCACTTACAACTAGTCTCTACTGGGATTAGCAAGACTTAAAGATGAACTAAGAAAGCCGGTTTGAAACAGCAACTGCTTTGGAAACACCACTAAACAAAGAGGAACATGGCGTAAGCTCATGGATTCAGAGCTTGAACCTCCCTCAGCCAGCAGAATTATTGCAACAGGATCTTCTCAGTTCAGCTGAAGATACCCACAGCCTGTGTCTTTCAACAGCCCATGAGAAATCAGAAGATGTTAGGTAAGCTTTTGGAGCACACCTCCCAGTTTGGCTTCTTCCAAAAGCCACTTAGCTTGCATAGCACAAGGCCATGCCACAAGGCCAGCCAAAGCAGGCTGGGCCAGGACAGTTATGGAAGCACTTCCTGAGCTAAGCTGAACTGGCAATACGCTCTGCTCACTTCCCAGCTCTAGTCTGGACTGCTCCAGCCAGCTTCCTCCAAAACCTAACCCGGTCTTGTTACAGCGTGCACAAACCTCTGACAGTCTGACAGGTCCTACCAAGCCCACTCCCTCAGAGCCCCACACACGGCCTCACACCAGAGCCCACAACATGCAACAGAGACTTTCATGTGATGGAAACACACCACCAACAGGCTTGCATCTATCTCCAACAAAAACAAGCAGCAGCAGGACCACCGCAAAAGTACCGGAGGACACCCAAACACCAAAAGGCAGTAGCATACCTGCAGCAAGAGCAGCATGGAGGGGGCTAACCCTGGCTGGTGGGCATGCAGGACCTGGCATCACTTGCACTGCAGCCGCGGTTTGCTCCCTGAAGTGAACGCACTCAGCGAGGCAGATACAGCAGGTCCTGAGGCACAGGCTTGGCAGTCCTGAGGTACTAAACGCAGCTGCAGCCAGAACTGAGGAAATGCTCACATTAAAATTTTTTACTTGGATCTTAGGGTTGCTTCCATCATTTTATTTCATACTGTCTACAACATGCATTTTTGGAGACTACAAGAGGTAGCGGCATCCGTTTGTGCTCCTCCTGAGAAGCGAGAGCTCTGCTTGTAGCACATACATCTCCTCTCCCTCCCAGCACTGGAACACCATCAGACCACGCATTTCAAATACCAGAAACAGGAACCAAGAGTGTCTGTGCCTGCCATTATAGAGCAATCTGTCATTTTATGCTCACAGGCTAGTTTTTCCCTATTTCTGTTCTCAGCTTCAACTAAACTTTTCAAGGTGAAGTATTTTGGTTCTCACTCCCAAAATTAATTAAAAAACAAACACAAAAAATACCCACCCACCCCCCAAAATCCCCCAACTTTAAAGCCCAAAGCAACAGTTACAGGAGGACATTCATCAGAGGAGGAGTTTAACCTCTGCATGACTTTAATAATTAAAAAAAAAAAAAAAATGAAAAAAATATGCAATCACACACCAAGCCTTACGATCAACAGCAGTAGTAATACAAATGATAGATGCCAACAGATTTACTAATTAGAATTGTAGGGGGATATCTATTAACTTCCAGAAGTAGTTTAACAGGCACCAATAGGTGCTGAAGCAGGCTCTTAAACACAGTTCACCTACAACCACAATTTACTGACCACAGAGTCATCACACCACCCATCTCTTCCTGGAGGAGTGATCTAGGCAACACCAGCAAGATTTACTTTTGCTTTACAATGACATTTAGTAATTTTAATACATGAACTGTGAAAAGAACTCTGGTATTTAAAATATTCCACATTTTCATCACATTTTGTCAATTCAATACTAACTGCTCTCCTGTAAGCTGCACTACAATGTGGGCTGCCTTACTCCCCCATGCACCACCTCACATGAAGGTTACTGCCATCCTTTTTTATGCAATTCTCCATTTGTCCCATTTAAAAAAAAATGTTTGATAAATAGGAATTTTATTTAAGAACTGCTGTAAAAATCAATGCACCTGAAACATTTCACAGCTGCTTCAAGCAGAGCAGAAATCTATGCAGCCACAAGGATGCAAACCCTGCACACTGCTACTGAGCAGCTACTGGGCCAGAGAAACTCCTCCCAATTCTAAGCAAAGCCTCTTGGGCAGCTCTGCATCAACTATTTGAAAATACAACCTTATTTATTATATATGAAGATCTCTGTATTTATTGATTTTAAAACAAAGCTTGAGGTTTTTGCAGTAGATCAGGCTTTGACAAGGAGAGTCTAACCCACGCCATGCCTACTTCCATTGTCTTTC
This sequence comes from Falco naumanni, assembly GCF_017639655.2. NCBI lineage: Eukaryota > Metazoa > Chordata > Aves > Falconiformes > Falconidae > Falco > Falco naumanni. The sequence continues at coordinate 45,704,846 of NC_054055.1, forward strand.
TGAAGTGTAAGGGTGCTGAAAAGACCACAGCCATCTTCAACCACTAAACTAACACTTCTAAAATATATTGTATTTTTGATATATGAAACTTAAAAGCAACCGTTATGATCCTTTCTAGATGTCTGCCCCCGATCCACACTGGCAGGAATGAAATGCAAGAACAAAACCCTCAAAAATCATAATCCAACCTGATTTAAATATGGTCAGATCAGAAGCCAAGCACTAAATATGATTTGGCCCTCATGCCTATGAACTGATTTTTTGTGTAAATATATGTGTGTGTGTTTTCGATACCCGCCCCAAGACAGCTGCTGAAGAGCACCATGTAAACAAACCAAAATAGTTGGGAAATTAATGGAATGGTGCCAAGACCCAGGACCCATAACTAAGAAATCATTTAGGCTATAAAAGCAACCGCCCAGCAGAAATTAAGAAATAAGTGGCGTAGAACAGATTTTGTACTGCTGTTCATAAGGAAAGGCTAATAGGAACACCAGGGTCTTCCCAGAAATCATTCATTAACTTTACAAAGAGAAAGAAGAGGAACAAGATCGTATGCAACACAAACATGTCAAGCTGAAGGGGTTTGTTGCAGGCATCTTAAATGACTTTTTCTCTTTGGAAAAAGCCAGTGTTTAAAATGCCCCCAGCAACTTTTCAGCTATGGGAATCAGTGCCAAGTCCACCTCACCCCACTCCCAGTGGGGCTGAGCCTGCAGTGAGCAACCCCGGGAGCTACACTGCTCACAGTGCACGGGCCTCCAGCAGCCCGTCAGCTGTGCTGGCACCCAGCGGGAGAGGATGGGAGCAAGAGACAACACAACACGCAGCAGTCGATGCAAGGAACAGAAAAAGAACGAAAATCTCTACAGCTCCTCCCTTTCCTCGATACAAGGTTTGGGGAAAAGTTTTCCTCTCGCTCTACAGTTTGGGCATAAGCTTTACATTTTTCAGTGACAGTAAAGTAAAAGCAGATCTGTCCTATGAATATGCCTGGGCTCCAGAGAACAAACTGCCTGCTATCTATTTACACTGTGAAATATTCATTAACTATCAACCACCAATTGACTGTTAAGGGACCCATCTTGATAAATGCTAGACAACAGATGAAACCAAAAGAACTTCAGAGTCTCCCTGTCTTGCTGAATAGGGCCATCAGTCATTTTTAAGTGGTTGTTTGTTACATTGTTTTATCCAAGATATTTATAATCATAATGAATTGAGACAAAACATCAAACTACAGCCTCTTTGCTGGAGAGTAATCTAAACTGAAAAGCACATGACAGAAAGGATAGATGGATGGCCAGTGCAAAATAACTCCCTTGAGATTAATATGTTTTATCCTGTTGATATTTCTAGTCATAATTATACTCCAAGAATCCACTGAATGATGTTAGATGTGAGACCACTTAAAAGCAGTCACTTTCTTTCTAGGAAAACCGCATTTGTTTTGTAATAGATACAGAGGGGACAGCTGACAACAAAAACCAAACATATCACCACACTGCTACTAATATTCTGACTATGCAAATAAAAACATAGAATGTCCTTGAAACACCCTCAAATACATTATAAAAAATAAAATCATTTTTATCATTGCCAGACTTTAAAATTGCAACAAAAGTAAGTAGTGAAAGTCCAATGAGTCCAACCAAACTCCACCCAAAACCAGGGTAGCTCCAAAGCCTGATGAGACAACCCAAGGGGCTTACCCAGCCTGCAGTGGAACACAGGGTTGTTCTTCCCCAGGTGCAGGACTTTTCCCTTTGCTGAATTTGCTGAGGTCTCTGCCAGCCCATTTCTCCAGCCTGCTGAGGTCACCCTTAACAGCAGCCTTGCCCTCACTGCATCAGCTGGGTACCACTGTGCAGCACCATGCATGCAGCTGGCAGCTCAGAGGACCTGCACCCTGCCATGCCCTGCTCCACACCAGGGTCAGAGGAAGGGAGGCAAGGGCACATCAGAGACTGGGAGACTGCTGAGATGGGATGAGCTCTGGATAGCTGATTAAACACCCCTTTGTATCGAGTCCCTCCCTCTAAACAGCTGAGGCAGTTTGCTCTTTGTTTTTTGGTTTGGCTTGGTTGGTTGTTAGGTTTTTTTTGAGATATGACACACAGGTTACATTGGTGAGATAGCAATACGTCTTGGGGCTTATCATGTAGACCTCTCTAGAAAATAAGCAGTCATCTCCTAACACCACTGAATAAAATACAGCCCTGTGCTGGTTTTCATTTTTTGAACATTAAATAGCCTAGAATGGCATTAAGCCTGATCAAAAGAACTGCCCAGTAGTATTTCTGCAAGCTGTTCGTGAAACCATAGTGTGAGTGGGAAACTGCACCCAAGACCACTCATTAAGTACAACCCAGATCCGCCTTTCCAATCTGACCAACTTCTTTTTGCCTTTAATTTCACTCTCTCTTCTCCGTTCAGTCCTGTCCACTCATTTTTGGTTTAAAGTCTCGATCTTTATTTTTCCCAGGACTTTTTGAGCTATAGCTCCTCCCTGTCCATTACCCATTTCCTTACCAGCTCCTGCTCTGGTCTCTCATCTCCATACATCCACACTCAATCCCTGTAAACTAAAAACCACAAACTTTGAATGTCAGATTCAAAAGAGACCTGAACCTCTGGATTCAGTTGCTGTTATTACGGAAAACATAGAAGCATCGTAACCTGCCTGCATTCAACATACATGTACGCCATCATGCTTATTTTGCATTCTTCTAGGAAAGATTTATCTGATCTCATTTTATGAGACAAAAGAAATGTTCATATTTTCTTCATTAGCAGCATTCATGCTTAGACATCAGTTGCTTATATAAAACCACATTTACATATATTATGATATGGTCTGAGGCAGACCAACAAAGACCTAAAATATAGAAATAAAACATCCAGATAATGCAACCCAAGCTGTTTATAGCCCCAATGATATACCAACATACTCATGTCAGCAATAGAAAGCTTTCAAAACTTGGTTAGCAAAGCAGCAACAAAGTGAAAGGCTAAGGCAGGACTCTGGGTGAAATCCAATCTCTTTGTGACTGGAAGCAGAACTTTATCAGCCGAGTTTAACAGTGACCACAGAGGAGCCCTCTCCACTTCTATTACTTAATTTTTCTGGAATCAGTCTTCCCAGAAAAGGTATTTTTAGCCTCAGACTTAGAATTCCTCCACATGACCACATTTTTTTCTCATTCAGTGATAGGATTTAATCATGGTACTTTCCTAATATAAAAGATTAACAGCTGGAATCAGAACTCTATGTTTGCAAAGACTGCCAAACAGAAAACACGTAAGGAAATAACTCTACCCCCTTTTATATCAGCACATATTTTGCACAGCTTCCCCACAATTACTGTGGGACACCATCAGAAGAGCATGAAAGAGTGGAACTATGGCTTGACAAGAAATAGGTCACCCCGTTGTCCTGTACTTCTTCCTTCTGCCATCACTCTGTGTCGAACCAGAAAGGCAAAAGCAGAGAGGGAACAGAGATACAGAGCTGACAGTGCTGCGTTTCTCACACAGCTACAGCCTTTCCCAAAAAACTTGGGAAAAGGCCACAAGTCCAGGAGTCATCTGAGTTTGCCTGATCTGGAAGGTCTTCCTCCTCTGCAGAGACTCTGGTTATGACAGTCCCCCTCATGGATCTGACAAATCCTTACACTTTTTCTGCCTTGGTGTCACTTCCCAAGCCAAATACCCAAGAAGGTCCTCCAGTCTGGCCCAGTTCCTCCTCAATTCAATGCAAAACATTACCACACTATGGTAGTAATGCTCTGTGCTGTCTTCTGGTTAGCATGAGGAGTCCACCGTAATACAACAATATCCAGAGACAGCATACAGATAAATAATTCTGTCTTCACAGCCCCTCACTCTTTCTGCCAGTAAATAGCCTCCCTGAGTTTGTACGTACAGGATTTTATCACTACAGTTGTGGAAGATGCAAGCAAGGTTTGGATAGTTATCAGTTTTTCACTCTGCTATTCATAGCCAGGAGGTCTGAGCAGGGAAGTGTTTGCTCCGCTATGATGTGAGCCCATCCCGAGCTATCAGACATCAGTATAGACAGCAGCTGCTGACACGTCAGCAATCAAACCAAAGAGAAATTCCTCAACACTCTGTGCACTGGTTTTAGCAGGCAACAACTGTCAGTTCGTATCTGGGCATACAGGTCCCTTATCCCATAGAGAAGTGGTGTACATTACTGTAGAGCTATTATACCACTTGCTGTCTCTATTAGGCTTTACATTTGGCTCCTGGAGGCTGGAAATATTTTCTGGGACCTGCCATATAAAAAGCAGATGTTCTATGGATGCTTCTGAACTAAAGATTGTTTCGCTGGCTGTTATTTCAGAAGACTGGATAAAAGACACAGATGATTCCCTCAGGTCTTACGCTGCTTGTGAATCTGGAGATAGCTAGGATCAGCACATCCACTACCTGCTGTGAACACAAAACATACCCAAGAAGGAATGAAAGTAAGCTATCTCATATCCAAGTCAATTGTTTATAAACTGTAAAACTTCCAAACCACCAAAAGATTAATAAACCCAAATTCTGAGAGAAGTAAGAATATTTGTCCTCTGAACTACTTTGCTCAAGTTAATATAACTATAGATTTACATTTCTGGTACAAAACTGACCCCGTGCTTTTGAAAAAATTGGGGGGGGGGGGGGGGGGGGGGGGGGGGGGGGGGGGCGTGTGCTTTTTTGTTTGTTTTTTTTTATTGTTCCCACCCCTGACTGGAATTCAGGGGTTTAAAGAAAGCTGTCTAGGAAAGAGGTTTTCCACCGTAACATATTGCTCCTCGACTACAGAAGAGCTTCCAGAATGCCTTACTTAACTGAGCTGCTGAGCAGCATCCCGCTGTACCGCACACCCTGCATTTGTCCTTACAATTCATTCGCTCCAGTCCAAACCCACAGGCACAGTCAGCTTTGTTTAAACAGCCTTGGCAGGAACCAGTTAATGTAGCATCCTAGCCAAAGCCTATAACTCACAGTCACCAACAAGTCAGATTGACACATGTCATGGCCTACTGAATTTTATCATCTTACAAAGCATAACAATAAAGTCAGTAAAGCATGGAGGTCCACTAACAGCTGCTTCCTTTTCAACTAGCACAGAAAACGCATGCTGTAAGACAGCCATCTGTCTATGATAAGAAAACAAAGCACCAAGATATTTTCAAAGATATCATATCCTATTTGACTTCTTAAACCGCATTTGTCAATGTGGAGCCTGAGTACCACTCCACAACGCATCAAACTTCATAGCCAGCAGCTGTAATGGAAGACAACACTTCTCTCCCTTCATCCTTGCACATAAGAATCATGAACACCACTATGCACCAGCCCATTCGAACACCTGGCTTCAAAGGAATTACCTATTTCCTTAACGTACGACAAGGTTTCCCTTTAACGTTCAAGGTTTGGTCAGAAACTGTTGCTTTAAGCTACAGCTGTGTTAAACTATAGTATTCCCCTGCCTGAAAAACAATACGGTATATGAAGCTCAGATTGGTTATTTCATCTATTATGTTTTGTAACACAATATAAATGTTTAATAATAGCAGTATTATGTATAATGCATATGGCTGTAAAAATGTCAACCAACTTTTATGGCCTTCCTCTTCATATGAATATTCAGTCATCCATTCGTTCCTAGATCCACTTCAATCCTGAAAAAGAAAAGATAATATAATTTGATTTATTTTTTTTAGAGGTCCATTGATTTTTCAAGTATTACTGTATATGTAAATAAAAACTTAACCCTGGACATCTGTTCCATAGTAAAACAGAGGTCAGAAGGACACTAAGTTTATAAGCACTTTAAATAAAACTGGATAAATATGACAGAAAGTGTATCAGAGAAAGCCTTATGTTTTACCTTAACTAATGAATTTAGTCAACACTCTCAGTGTCTTTAGTTTCTGAGCTGTTACTTGAGGGCACTAAATCCCAACTGCTTTAACTAGTCTTCTGGGCCCATTATATATCAGTACCCTGTGTTTGTACAGGTAAACTTTCCAGCAGTTACTGAGCATGAATATTCTTTACCGGTATTTCAAAGTGTGCTTCCCAGAAATACTATGTCAGAGCTGGACAACAACGCAATAAAAGCACAAATACATTTATTAGTGAGCTCAGCCAATACTCCAGCCATGGGAAATAACCGTGCAAGACCATTAAAAAATTTGAATATGTATTTCTTGAAAGGTTTCCTACGGGTAAATGATTATTTTAGTTATGTTTCCACGTGAATCTATAAAACAAAAATATATGTAGAGCTTAAATACTACATTATACTTTTGGAAGGCTCCTTCAGGTTTAAGAAAATATAATAATCCAGTAGTCTAACGTTTTAAAGCCTTGGGGAGAAGAAAAAGCTTCAGATGTCCAAAATTTAAACAATAGACAGTACGTCTTAAACCTCTTGCCAGAATATGTGCACGTATCTGGAAGCAAATGCTGCTTGCATATGTCTCTCTTAATAATGGAAATGGTGTGAAGTCAAGAATCTAAATCTGCTGTCAGAGCTGTTATAAGCCATCTGCTTTTATTTTTATATTATTCAAAATATTATTCAAAATAAGGTCATCCTTCAAATAGCAGTGGAGCATCACCTGCCCGTTTTCAAGCCACAACCCAGTATTTCGTTACTGCTGTATATACAACAACATGACTAACAGGTTTCCAGACACCAAGTAAACTTTTACACTGAAAACATGACAAGATGCTCCTTAAGCATGTAAAATGAGTAAATATTCAAACTACTATTATGCTGACTAAACATCATGCACTCGATTTTCATTTCTAGGACAATATTAACTTAATAGAAAAAACAAGTTCCAAGTAGTCATGTGAATCATAGAAGGTTACAAAATCACCACAAAGACTGCCCTAACTAAATGTAACTGAACACTGTACGCTTAGAGCTGCTAACTACTGTAGACCATTTGCCTCACCTCCCATGCATCTTGCAGACTCTTTCCTTTTAGTTGTTTAATCTCCCCTTACTATTATTTCAACTGCTTCAAAATTTCCATTTCATGAAGCAGAATAATTTTTTTTAATTGCACGCTTGAAGAACGATCTTTGAATTTCTCTGTGCTAATGTTCAAAAATGAGAAAACTGGACCAGGTTTTCCATATCCTGGACTTGCATGATGTGGTTATCCAACCTGAACAGGAAATTACTTCGTCATTAAAGATCTTTAAAATTAAATGTAATGTTTCCAAAAGCTTCATGGGGTCTCTATCAGAGGAAGACAGAGTTTGACCTGTAATTGTTGACAGTTCTCCAGGTTTTCTCAACATTGCTCCTCCCTACATGCAGACACATGTGCTCCTGCAATGCAATTTAGTTTCAAGTTACACATGAACTGAAGTTACCATGGCTGTAGTGACAGAACAAGGGTATGTGTTTCAGAACTGCTAACACAGCACTACCCAACTAGCCACAGACACAGCTGGTTTTGTGTTATTAAATCATGTACAGCAACCTTCTTCATGAAAAAGCTGCTTCGTTAGCAATGACAAGTAATTGTGTTTGCTTATTAATTCTCTTCAGGTCTGCACAATTTATCAAGCACTGAACTGCCCACCCTTGCATCACTGGGGTGCTTTCCTCCATGGAAGGACCTTTTGCTTGTCTCTTCTCTGCCAAGCACAAGCAGGGCACGCCACAAGTTCCACCATCCCGTAACGCTGCTCTACCACGATAACTGTAGTTTGGCGGGTAGGACAGGGGTTATCCCTTAGCACTGACCACCAGGGTGACCAAGAGCATTGTTTTGGTGGCCAATGTACACTTGCTACACATGCCACCCATACAGGCCACAGGTATCTTCACTGCAACTATTTTAGGCTGCTTCTGGGGAGAAGATGAAGAGTAAACTGTTCATCTGTAAACAGTGTTTAAATCATAACTCCACAAATCCATTGCCTGATTTTCAGGAGAGCTGAAAAGTTTCAGCCTCAAAAGAAAACAACTTAAAATGCATATGAAAAACAAAGACTGTCCGTCCCTTACAGATCAAGCGCAGCCATTATGCCACACGTGTTACCACTGTCAATCCTCCTCTGGACTTTGGTTTTCGGCAGTCTACTGTGAAATCTTAATGTTTCTACTAACAGAAATATGAAAACAAACACGAAAGTCCAAACAGAAGTGCCTTCCATTTGTATCAAGTGGGTTTTATACCACAAGAAAATCTACTCAATGAGACAACTGCACAATATACCTGATTCAAAATCTTTACATCAAAAGGGCTCTTAAGTAATCTTAGAGCAAAGCGTCTAACAAACCACTGGTTTCAACCAAAAGAAAGAAATATACATGGCAAACAGAATTATGTCCACTTCCAGCCAAAGGCTAACCATCAACTTAAAATCATGTTTTCAGACCACAGGAATTTATGAAGATTATGAATGTCACCGTAACATCGCATTCTTCCTGCTACAGCACGAGAAAACAAACCAGAAAATACAACACCTGGTCCATTTTGAAAACCTATCTTGATCAGAATAAATGCCCCCGTAGTCCCTATCTGGGCAGCATGCCCACCCACCAGTGGATCTGAACAAGAATCACAGACCGGAGTAAGGAACATGAAAAGGGTGTCAGAACAATCACACTGAGTATATTTTTAGACAAACGGAGGCCACTATGTGTTGGAAGCTGCCCTGACTCTACAAATAGAATATTTTTGAACATACAAACCCACGTTCATTCATTAAAAAACAAGTTCATACTGGTATCACTTCACATCTCTTTTACATACTGCTAACTTTTAAAGTAAATTCCTATAAATACCGTTACAAATTATTCCTCATGCTATTTACCTCCTTTTCTAATTTAGATAGATATGGCAACATATATCTGGAAAAGACCAACTCATTCACAAATTTAAGTCATTTGTTGAATCAGGACTTACTAACTTCCCTCTTGAAAGCAAACCCCCGCATTTAGGCATAACTGTGTATCTTCATAACTGTGTTTCTTCATCACCTTCTTGCATCATTTATTTTACTTCAAAAGTATGCACTTTTCCTCTTGAAAGCCCTTAAATCTGCACTTACACTCCTGCAATCCCTTTCAAAGGCCCCGAGTCACATCAAACTTCCCCAAAGATGGAGTGCAACTTCTCCCAAACTCACAAAGACCATCTTGAACATCAGGTAAGGCAGGATCACTGAAAGCACAGTTGCAGCAGCATTCAGAGATGAAGAAACACAGGTTACCCCAAACCCAGCACTGAGGTTGGCAACCCTTATATTAACAGTAGCCATATACTTGCCCTTTCTTCCTATGTTTCCGATTCTTGGAGGGAAATTTGTAAACTCCATAAAGCAGACATTCTACAAGAGCTACAGGTAAAACACAGATTAACCACGAGCTACAGATTTGCAACAGTCCTCACCACTTAAAATGTGTGCAGTATTGCACCGAATCAGCATACCCCAAAATCTACCTGAATCTTTCTTCAAGTGCCTCCTTTTCTCGCCTTGGGTCTAGCCCTCAGAATATTTGTAAACTGAATTGAGTAGCACCGTAACTGAAAATAGACAAAACACTTTTCCAGAAAGTTGTCTGTAAAAAAAGTTTTAAAACTTGAAATTCCAACATAAGCCAATGTCCCACCAGCAACCATCTCAAGACGCCAGATGAACCAGGTGATCGAGCTTAAAATGCGTTCAGCTTAGGTTAAGTGCAACTGCTATATATTTTATAGACTTCACAGGACCAAAGGAGCACTTGCTACCTGCTACTTACTAAACAGCAGTGATCATAAGGTTTATTCTGTCATCAGCTGAAGTTTTTGCTAGTCTTTGGTTGTGATTTCTGTTCAAAAGAGGCAAATGAAGCTACTTGGTTTAAGATGCCAGACCCCCACCAACTTCTCTGTTGCTCCGACACAGTGTCATAACAAAAATACCTTAAGCTGCTCAAAATATTTCTGAAAATCAACTTAATGCTTCAACTCCTGGTTTTCAATGGTATTTTAATAAAAGTAAAGAGAAGCAGGAGGCAGAAAGTGGGATGCTTGTTGCTAGGCAATACCTAGCTCTCCTGAACTCCTACAGACTGAAATATTTATCCAGACTCCCACAAAGAATGACATCTAGCACAGAGAAAGAAGAGATGCATGCACTTACTGAAGTACATTACGATTCAAGGTAAGAAGCAACACCTCTGCCACCAGCTCGAACCCTGGGGTACCTAAGCTGAAGAGGCTGCAGTTTGGGATGAGGGGGGTGATGCAGCTCCTACTGAACATCCACCCTGATTTCAACTGAGCCTTATTGGGGTGATGCCTCCAACATTTTTACACCAAACCAGAACAATCTCAATGTCATTGGGCTCTCGGCAGCACAAGAAAATGCATCCTTCGCTCACCTGACTGTATAGCTGTGTTGTTTTTCTGTTGTTTTGGGTTCGTCCCCAAAAAAAAATCGCTATACTCCAGTAACCTGTTTCTATAGAAAAAAGCATGCAGCTGGCCACATGTGGATGAATGATTCATTAAGCGAAAACACAACGTTCACACCATGCTCCACCCCCTCCACCCTTTGAAAGGTTTATTCAATGATTAAAACTTTCAAGGAGTGCTTACACAGCCTTTCAGTAGAGGCTTAGAGGAATAAACATTATTCTTTATGGGGCCTTTTATTTGACATTAATGAATTGTTTTGAACTTAGCAGCTTCAAGGATAAGTCCCAGACCTTCTGGGACTTAAAGATGAATTCCAAGAACTCTTTGTTCTCCCTAGAACTTAAGGGTCTGGTTTGACAGGAATAATTATATAAAAATACGCTACAATTCATAATCTGAGAGAATTATTACTCCGGGAAAGATGATTTCTTTCAGTAATAATTTAAAAACCCTGCAACTGTACCAGTGTACAGAAATGAAACTATGTGTGTGTGTGCAAACTAATATATTGTAAACATTAAAAAAAAAAGATTTAGTTAAAATCTGGAGAAGTAATGAACAACTCAAACGCCTGGATTTCGGTAATAATCAGTGGTCACTCTAGAATAGTGCAATAAGTTGCAGGGAGCAGAGGAAAACAGAGCAAAACATTACATCCCCCTTAAATCTATATTCTAAAAGTAGTTACCATCTTTGACACTCAGTTGTTTGAATGGATAGCTCTGAAACCTTGATACTCCCTTCACAACTCTAGTTTAAATAGAACGACATTGGTTTTAGTTAGATCTAAATAAAATACAATTTTGATAAACACAGTCACACATCACTTTGGACAGTTTCTCCGACATAAGGAAATGTTCTCGTTACGGTGCACACAGTCAGCGCAAGGCCTCTTAGTTCACCACCTTATCCTCACACACAGTTCAAACGCCACATTAGAGTTAAAACTTTATTTACCAGCCTGCGTACAAAGGACTTAAGGGCCCTTTTCTTGTTACAAGAGTTACAACTTCATACACAAATATATCTATACCCACACGTGTGTATATACAGGTAGGTATATCAATATAAAAACATGCAGAACGTACAGTCACATATTTTTCATGAACTGATTAAATATTTTTGTAAATAACTGTCTTAATCTGCTGAAAGCATACTTTCTAATATGTTACCAAAACCACACAGGATTTTCAGCCAAGCTGCAAAATTTAACTATGCTTCTGAACGCATGAAGAATTGGAATTTAACAGAAAGTGATCTTTCCCCCTTATCTTCAGACTTTCTTCAGCAAAACAGTATATATTACTCTCCAGATAATGGCTATCCAAGATTTCTACTCACAAGGGCTTACGAGCATCTGAAAGGAAATACAAAACAGTAACATTTAAAAACAGGTTATTCCTAATTTCAGGTTGGGATCATGTGTGCTGTGTTTCTACATTTTGTTTGCACTTCAGATAAAACAATGTGATCAGGTGTACTAAAAATGAAGTCAGAGTGAAATCCAGAAGGGAGGTGTCCTACAGGAAGACTGCTCATGCTTCAAGTAGGGTAAGAGGGAAGAGACCTGCCAGTGGTTCTTCCATACCATCACAGTGCGGAAAGGCAGAAAGATCAACTTTTCCAGCACACCTTTTATCAAGAGTCCAGACTATCTACAGAGGCTGCACATAAAAAGACTTAACCGTACAGGTTTCATACTCTTATTTTGCCTGCTATTAAGGATTAGCATTACCAAATGTAATCGTCCACTCTCCCTCTTCTGATTTAATACCATTACTGAAACTAGGCTTATGCTCAGAATTATTTTAATATATATATAAATATGTATTTATTATATATATTATAATAAATATATAAAATATAATACTATATATTAAAAAATATATGTGCTCAGAAGAAAACCGAAAAGTCCAGAATTGAGCCAGCTCTACTTGTGGTAGAGGCAGGAGTACTTATGCTCTCTTTTCAAAGTTCTAAGATAATTTATATTCTAACCCATTCAAAAATTAAAGAAGGATTTTATTTCCTGTTCAGAGGCTGCTCAATCCCAAAGACCATGAGAATCCTTGCGCTTGTATGCAGTCGTAAATGAAATAGCCAGAGCTTAAAGACAAGGTCACAAGCTTCCTCAGGACACTCGGTGGAGCATCGATTTCTGCTTTCTGCGTGGACTGTGCATCTGTGTTTCTCGTAGTGGTGGTAACCCCTGATCTAAGGGAGTGTGGCTGAACACCTAGGGCCCCATGCTACAAGCCCAAAGGAACAAGCGTAACTTCAGCGCAGACTTTTGCCAAAATCTGCTCTCTGTTAACCCAGCTATGGTGAGCATCCTGTGATTTAGTAACAGAGCACAAGTACCAGAGATTTAGCCTGCAAGGAAGTCTGAAACAGATTCATTCTGCCTCAGCTGGCAAATACTACCCTTAAGCAGCTCAAAACTTTGTAGAGAGTCTCCTCACAGTTGCCTTCAGAACGATCACCAGGACAGTAGAAAAATCAGAGTAGGAACAAAAAAAAAATGTAACTGTTTATATGCAGTAGCTTATATAAACTCTGGCACGTCTTCTCCTTTTACACTGCAAGATGCTGAAAGAAGTTAAGAGAACAGCACTAACCACCATCCCACTGCGGATGAAATATCACACAGCTTTCCCCTTACCACAGTCAGTGTCAAGCGTGCTGTGCCAACTTTCACAGCAAAACCACTTCAGAATAAGCAAAACCAGAATAAGCTGTGCCCACTAAACTTCTTTTAAAAGAGGGAACAAAATCGTTCCCACAAGCAGCAGAGAAAGCTAAACAAGCTGCAAGTTTATGTATCACCAGAAGTGGTTGCAAAATCAGTGCTGTTGCCCCCACAGCTGGCGCAGGTAGAAGAGCCAACATCTCATTTTACCAAGCTCTGGCCTGGAGATGGTCACCTCCTCATGAGTGCCCAGTGAGCTGCGTGTGGAAGTCCCACCTCACTGTGTCAAAAAAATAAGTTAGCAAAAATCCATCTGTTCAAACCAACCTATTTCGCTCCTTCAAATCAGAGGTGGCAACAGGCATGAGACAGCATTGACCTCTCTAGCTAGCAAAGAGAAGACAGGCTTCCACAATTTACCCCAAAGCTGAGGAAAACAAGCAAAGAAAACCAAGAAAATGGTCTTCCAAGTTGTGATACACACCGAAGAAACCCAGCCATCCTCACTTCCTGGCTCAGAGTTACGCTTTTCAAGAAAACAGCGTATCTGTGCACATGAAGGTGTTGGGTACATATTCAGGCTTTAAACCAGAGGCACTATGTGACAGCAGTGATGCTAATAATCAGCGTAAGGAGTCTATTTGGCTGGCATCCTGTAAGTGTGGCTGATAAGCATCTACTTTAATAAATACATCTAAAATTGAGCAACTGACCAGAAGTGCTTCCCTTAATATTTTTTAAAGTATTTTCTCTTAGCCTGTCCTTTCTTGGAAGGGCAGAGCAGCATTATTACTAATAATTATCCCTCAACATATTGCAGGAAAAAACTCAGAGAAGGAAAAAAACCCCACACCTAAGTATACAACACTCCCATCCGGTATTGACCGGCTCAAAACAGCTCCACTACCAGATTCAGTAGCTACAAATCTTCCAATAGTAATCTGAAATCCGGAGAAGCCACTGAACCATACTCATGCTTTTGATGTCTTTGGGAGTAGAAAGTAAAATTGACCTCCGTACTGGTCCTGGAGAATTTCCATTGGAAACTCTCCATCCCAGCATTTCAAACTTCCCCAAACACTTTAAAGTTCACCACAAGCCATAATTAACCTTAGGGAAAAAGCGCCCATCTTCAGTGATCTACCTGACACATACCCGATCATATTCCACGAGCCTCCCTAGCCCTCATTGTGTCTCTCCTTGTTTTAACAGGCCTCCTATTTTTGACTGGAGATAAAGTTGCTCTGGTTGTTTTCCTGAGCTTGCTTAAATAAAAATATATTTGCTTCTTCCCTATCTGATAGTTTCCCATCAGTTAAGACTTTTTTTGAGGGCCGGGGGGTGCTGGGGAGTAATTAAACATGCTATTTCATTCAGTATTCCAGAAGGGGAATTCATCTGCAAATCTGATTATATATTTAAGTGCAAAACCCAGAAGCAGCCTGATTTCCAAAAGTAATCTAGACCTTCCAGTCTCCTACTGGGATGACTGCAGCAGCCTGCAGGACTCACCACCTGCACGCGGTAAGCCGGTGCCATTTCATCCTGCAGACCAACATGGACAATCCATCCCCTTAACTGTGGCTCAGCAATGACTCACATTCACAGCCCAGAAATTATAACCTGAAGAATTAACTTTTAGTGGGTAAAGTCCTTGCCAGTTGGCGGGTTCATCTCACCTACCTACAGACACCTACACCTGTGCTAGCTGCCCTTCATGGCTCTGCAGCTAAAGGAGAAAAAGAGGCAGCGCAAGGCCTGAGTCACTGCCTTTGCAGTCAGCCCAGCCACTGCTCTTGACCAAGAAGTATTTTAAATAAAATGGTACTTAGTTGTCTGCAGAGTACTGAAGGGTACTAAAATTTTTAAGAACTTTGGTTTTCTAAACAAGTCTTGGGTTCCTCAGTTTTCCTATATAACCCTCCAAATTCTAAGACTTTAAAAATCGTCATTTCCAATGAAGCCAGGCAGACTTGGAAAGGCATCTCATTTTTAAAAGAGCTTGGAGAGAAAAAACGAAAAACAAGTAACTTGAGATAGTTAAATACTACTGTCAAGCACTTTACTTGGCAACACCACCCATAGTAAGCCTCCTGCATACCAAGGTAATACATAGAAGTTAACACAAGTACACTGCTCACCAGTTACATGGACACCACCATAAAAAAATTATTACAAAATCGGAAACTGAGGATGGTAAGGAAGTTGCATTGCTTTGTTTATTAAACTAGAGAGGAAAGCACTCCAAAGAAACAATCTTACAAAAGCACTACAAAGAAACAAACTACATGAAGAAAACCACAGTTTTAAAGACCAAGGATTTTCACCCTGGAGCCTGGCCAGGCTGGCTAGTCCCATACTCTGTCACGCCAGTGAAATCTATCAATCCCAAATTCACACTTCCACCATTCCAATTACAAGCTAGCAAGTGGACTTGTATTTAGTTATCTTTCAGGGAACAGGGTGCAACAAATAAATTAATAAACACCATTAATAAATAATTTAATAACAACGAAGACACAAATACTGGAGGAGATTACCACTGAGGAAAACTTTTTTTCCTCCCCTCAATATTCCAGATGTAACAGAAAAACAACATAGACACGACAGTATCAACATTGTTTTGCATGATGCATGCCTCTGAGTCTATGATGCACGCCTCTGGCAAGACTCAAAGACTCCTACTCAAGAAACCTGAAACTATTCCTGGCTAACCACCATGATCTGTAACCCCTACAAACCCATCCTGACTCAGAACAACATGAATGACACGAACAACTACACTCACCGCTTCCCTGAGGACCAGGTTCAGCAACCCCTCAACAATCAAAGCTTGTGTTTTTCTACCAGTTCCCTCTGATTACTCTTTTGATTTGCAGGTAACACCTGACACGGCATATGACTTACTCTACTTAACAAAGCAGTTCAACTAACCAGCAGCAGGAGAAACATGCTAGCCGAAGACGCACCTGAGGCTATACCTACCCTCAGTTTAACGCCAGGAATACACCTACCTAGTATTTTGAAGTCCTTAGGAAACTCCGAAATTACATTAACTACTGAAAAATATTCCAGTGATTTAACTGAGCAAGAGATAGCGAACACAGCTTTCCCCGTTACAATTATGCTGATTTTCAACTGGTTGCCCTCCATCTACCACCAGAGCTCCGCAAGTTTTTTCTCCTAGCTGCTCCCTTCAGTTACATTACCCAACACAGAAAGATTGCCGTTGTCCAGATCTCAAGCCTCAAGGGTCGTCCCGTCTCTCTCTGGTTCACGATTCCTACAGCTACCCTTGAGACACAGTCAACTCCAGACCCTGCTCCCATTGACACTTGACCCAGGCAGGGAAACGCTCCCCCTCTCAACTGGCAGTGTCCCGTTCTGCCTCTCACACTGCCAGGGCAGGTTCTGGTAGGTGAGTGGGCATTGCAAGGCAGCAGCCCGCCCCAGCTCAAGCATAGCCGTCCCCTGTGCTCGCCCAGACATTTGTGTTGCAATCAGCACCTCCAGCCACAAACTTCAGCGGTGCGGGGCTGTTAACCAGACTACCCTGTTCTCACTCCAGGGAGCAAGCAGTCTCATACCCCACACTGCCTTACCTTTGGTGGCTTCAAAATAGTTTAAAAATACAATCTGAGACAAAAGTGATGAAGAGTTTGTGAACCCAGTGCTCCTCTGTGAACTGTCCCACCTACCTTCACCACTCCTTTTATCACAGCTCTTGTTTCATCCTTCTCCCCGAGCTTCCCTCTTTTGCAGACCAGTCATCCACTGGCACTACTGCAACACCACCACATTCACGTGTTAACCGAGACTGGCTTTATTCCCATTGAAAAGAAATTCTGACTCCATCTGGCTGTTTAATGCACCACTAACTACAAAAGATTTCAAGTTGATGTGGTTTTTTATATACAAAAGATAATTATCTCTTCTATATCCCAAGTTGTGCTCCTGATTATTCACTAGATTCAAAATACGGAGAACAGAATATTTGTTCTTCCAATATTCTGAATTCACTGCTAGTAATACAGGTGGATGGTGCTACCTTCTCCAAGATGCCACCAAAACACAACCTGTCTCACACGATGTTCTTGTATCAAAAAGGTTTTGCTACTGAAGATGAAGCAATTATGAAAGCATCACTACAGAAGCAAACTTCAGTTTTGCTCCAAACCACAACACACAAAGTACTGACAGCCGTCCAGCAGCAAACAGCAAATATCACTGCATGTTGCAATAGTAAGACATTCTGAGAACGGTTTTATTAGAAGCAGAGGTAGCTGCTAGTCTTTGTAATAAACATAAGGAATACTGCAAACAACTAACACTTCCACAAGTGGAAATGCCATCATCGTAATGATAACCCCCACAGAGCTGCATCCTGTTGAGTTACCACAATTAAGATTCTGTTAAAATGCCCATTACAGGTATCTATTTAATTAACTGTAATTCAGCCTGGTAATATGATACAGGTTATAACTTGCTTATTTTTGTAAGACAATGAATTAAGAATTAGAAAACAAAATAAATGTTAGTCTCTTGAGAGGGAGGGGGAAGGAAATCAAACCAATTTCTAATATACATGGAAGAAAGTAATGTAAGTCAATAAAAATAAGAATCATAACTTTTGGTTACATAGACCAAGTTTTATAGACAATAAAAAGTAAACCACTGAAATTAAAATTCCCAGAAGTGTACACCTACAGTTTAAACAAAAGTGTTACAGCCCTGAAGTTAATACCAGAAAAAAATATGGAAGTGAAAACAATGTCTACATATTGGACCAGGCTCTTCTAGATCCTTTAGGGGTTAGTTTTCAAAAAAAATAAAAAGCAAACAAACAACAAAACACCAGAAAAAAAGCCATGAGATCGGTTCGGTGATTCATCCGCCCATCCGATTTCACATCCTGCTGCTCACAGCAGGCATGCTCAAATACAAGTGTCAAGCAGTCAGGAAATCTCGACAGTTCCTAATCTTTCGGGTATCAAATATGGTAAGTTATCCTCTTGTATGGAAAAATCTTATGGACCAGGGCCAGTGGTTTAAAGGGCTTTGACATGCAGAGGATTAGAACGAGCCAGTACCATTTCAAAACGAAAAAGCAGCGAAGTCTGGCTTCCTAACAAGCAAATTCACTAAAAAGCCAAAAGCTTAACTGGAAACATCTTAACCTGCAGTATGTCAGCAAATACAAAGTATGCTCTTCTAAACACGTACTGAAAGAAATATGTTGTATTTTTTTCCATGTTTTTCCTACCAGGGTTTGAAAAGAGCCCACAAGGCAGCACTATATTGAATGAGCTCAGGAGAAGCATATTATCTAAATACAGAAACATATCTGTTCTAATATCCAGGGATGACATTCACAAGCATCTTGTTACTATCCTGTAAATGCCTTCAAAATAGACAAACATCTGCAGGATGTACCAGGGATGCAAAAGTTTTACAGAAGCTGCTCTTGGAAGTTTCCTGAAGACCAGCATGCCAGTGATGGGAGACAGGAGCGTCTGCTGTGTCTTCCAAGCTTTTTCCACACTTTGTAGCCAGCGCTCTCAGATGAGCGCCATTTCTGGGTTCAGGAAAGAAAAGGAGAATAACCTCTCAAGATAAAAGACTGAACAGACAGTCATAACATGCCCTCCCTCCCCCTTTAGGGGGGCAACAAAGAGTAGTAGCCACCATGTTGAGTTCTGTTACAAGGTTGGAGCAGTAGGTGGTAAGAAGGATGGAGCAACACGAACCTCCATACAGGGGATCATAAAAATCTCCTGTAGCACTTGGAATGTAAGACAGGGCCCTGCGCTGGAGGCTTGTGGACCTCAGCAGAAGACCACTGTTGTGCTGTGTCTCCAAGGCTCGGCTTCCTGCCCAAGTCATCCTCTCCCCTCAGCTCCCCCAAACCAGACCAGGACCAAAACACCTCTTCCATAAACATAAGGGGCGTTAACACTAAATCAAACTAAAACTAAGCTTCAAGGAGCCCATCAACATTAGCTTGGGCTTAAGCTACAACCACCCTGGAAAGAAGAACCCAGAAGACCATGGTGTTTCCCAAGCTGTTCCCAAACTGGAAGAATTTATGAGGGGGGGTGGCACAGCTGGGAGAGCATCTGTCCTCCACTCCTGTTAGGGGTGCGCCAGATCAAGATCCCCATCACCCAGCCCTCTCCTGCTTTCACTGCTTCATTTTCTCTGTTGCCACCTGAAGAGCCATCAATGGAAAAATCATACAAACTGCAAAAACTAGGATGGAGGAAACCTCAAGAGATCATCTAGTCTCTCCCTAGCAATTCACACCACTGTGATTACCTCAAAAATCATTACATCTTTATTACATCCATTATAGACAAGCTTCAAGAACAGAAGAATCACTGGACCTGCAAGGAAAAAACTGCCTGTAGCACCAAGATTCATCCTGATTTAGTCTGAAGACAAAACATCTGCTTTAACTTAACACCAAGGCCACAAATAGAATAAAAACAGTCAGTGTGCACAGGCTTGGGGTTTGCCAAGAGCTCTGATATTTACTTCAATTGTTCCGATAGACATCTATAAAGTAAACATTTTTCAAGAGAAAATTAGGATTAACCCCCCCACAAAATATGACTAATTCCAGTAAAATCTATGCCTTTTGCAGATGTTTTGCAGATAAACTATCACAGATGATGTCTGCAAAATGTTTTAAAGATGAAAAGCAATATGAATTATTATCAAAGGTTTAGCTGTCAAGAACAAGAGGGGATGTCAGAAAAATACATCTCCATTCCTAAGTATGATATGAAGTAATATAGCAGTCTTTTAAACGGAAGAAAACAACCCATACATGATAGCAATCAGTCCTCCAGTTTCTTAAAAAACTCGGTTTGTACACAAGCTTTATAACCTGTGCCCCCAAAAAGAACAAACAGGAGTAGCAAAAGGCAGTTCGCTCACGCAGAAGTCCCCACTCCCCTCGCTGAATTTATTTTCTGAGAGGCAAGGCTATTGCGAAGCCTAGTCAGAGAAAGTTTCTGGCATCCGCTGAACTCTGTAATACTGGCACACCTATGTCCTTGGAGCTAACTAGGGAGTGATCTGGTTGTGATCCCCAGTGAAATACAAAAGGACTTGGTCCATGTATAATGTATGTTTTTATTTCAATGCGTGTCAACTCAAGGTACATAAAAGACATAAATGTAAATCTGTAAGTGTAAACCTGTACATGGGCTATATGTTAGCAATGAACAGCAGTGAACACACTCAAAATAAGACTATTCTCACCACTAAAATAAAAACCATTTTAGTACAGTAAAAGAATACATGGAAACGTAAACACCCCCAAGTTACCCACATGCAGAAAGTGTTACTACTACATAACAGACACTTTAACTCCCTCTGATGCCTTGGGATTTAGTTACATCCAGTCAGTCACACCCATAGAGTCACCACAAGTAGTATCAGATTTTTTTTCTATTGCATACGCAAACCCTTGCAGACTACTTTCTTTTTTTGTTAGAATTTGATCTTACAAGGTTAGTATAGTTTTAGCTGTAAGAATCCTAGACATTTAGATATACTCTAATGTGGTCAGTCAGAACGTCTCACTCGTGTACTGGGCCACAGGGATGCACTGTCTGAAAGAGGTATTAATAAATCCATTATCGTAAGCATTCAGCTATAGGGAACAATTACATAACTTCTAATTACTTTCCCTTATATGTTACAGTCACATAAGAAAACAATGTTGTTAAAAGCAGTAACAAACATCAATATACACTTGTGAAAGACAAGGGAAAAATAACAGGAATGGAAAGGAAATAGCAAGAGGGAAAAAAGAAAGACTCAACTCAGGTGCCGCTGAAAAGTAGAGAAGAGAAATTCATACACATTTACTGCAACTTGCCCTACTGCATTTGCATTTTCTCTGCTTGTCAGAAATGGAAACAAAGGAGTATTAATGACAGTGAACACCATCTAGCTTACTGCCACCATAGAAGAAAACATTAAACCCTAGAGTGTAAAACCAGGGTTACACACAGCATCTCTTTAAAAAGACTAAGCAACTCTACAAAATACAGCAAATCAAAAACTATGCTCTACTTTTATTTTGCTCTGTTCACTTCTCTGTGTAAGTCTAATATATTTTAATGAGATTCTTTTCAGGTATTAGCAGATAAGTCCAGCAACAGATTGCTATTTTGTGACCGTGCACTCTTACTGACTTTAAAACAGGTGTATTTGTGAATTTTTGCTTGCTTGCTCAACTCACACTCCAGTGCCCCGGCTTTGCCATTTTTAGCAATTCCTTCCTGTGTGAACGAGCTCAAGCATCGGGTTTTCTTTCCCACACTGACAGGAAGCCCTGCCACCAAAGTTGCAAACTTTGTGCAGGGAGAGGTGCAAGGGAGCAGCATGATGAAGACAGAAACGTTCATGTTCATTTATATTTAAAAAGAAAACCAGAAAAATAAAATAATAGATGTGAGGTCTAGAAGAGAAAGAGTAAAATTGCTATCTAGAGTAAAGCGAAGAAGAAATAATGCAAAAGAGAGGTCTCAGCACATGATGGACAAAGAAGGGGATAGGACAAAGCATCAGTAAAATGAAGCAAAATACCACAACATTCAAAAGCAAAGACTACCTCCCGTAACTACCCCACATGCAGGTATTCTGTAGGTGGAATACAGGGGAGGAAGGTCTACGGGGAGTTAAGAAAATATGAGCTGAACAAGCATCCTGCAGATGGGTGACAGAAGCAGAGAAGCAGTGAAAGCCTTAAGATTGAGGGAAACAGAGGTGCCAGAATGAATCATTCTTCTGATTATACGTAAAAAAATCTGGAAGATTTATAAGAGAAATATTACTAGTATGAAACCCTCTATGATTTATTATGTACACCAGGTAAATTGTCCTTCACCTCCAATTATTGGGCTACAAAGTAGGCTGAAAACCAGCTGGACCACTGGCCTCAAAATACATTCACCAGCTACTCAAAATCCTACTAGTAGCTAATTTCTAGGCGCCAATACCACAACACAGTTTCATTAAAACTGATACGATGGGACAGAGCGCACCTTCAGCAGGTCTGCAAGGAACAACAGAAAAACAGAAACAGTGAGCACACTCAAGGGCAGCACTGCCATTCAGCAGAATCTCAGCAAGTTGGAGAAATGGTTTGGCAGGAACATTGTGAAATTCAGCAAAAACAAACAGCAGGTCCTGCACTTGGGAAGGAGTAACTCCATGCACCGGTACGTGTTAGAGGCTGACCAGCTAGCTGGAAAGCAGCTTTGCAAAGAAGGAGCTGGGGTCCTGAAGGACAAAAAAGTTGACGATGAGCCAGAAAAGCACCCTCGTGGCAAAGAATGCCAACAGCATCCTGGGTTGCATTAGGAAAAGCATCACCAGTAGGTTGAGGGAAGTGATCATTCTTCTCTGTTTAGCACTGGTAAAACACGCAGAGTGCTGGATCCAGTCCTGGGCTTCCCATACAACACATACATGAACACATCAGGAGTCCAGGACAGACCACCAAGCCGGACAAGGGCTGGAGCACATGGTGCTTGTGGACAGGCTATGACAGCTGAGCTGTTCATCCTGGAGAAAAAAAGCCTTGCGTGGGGCAGGGGACACACAACAGAGTCCAACTCCTCCCAGAGGTATGCAGAAACAGGACAGGAGGTAATGGATACATCAGCAGCATGTGAACTTGCCATTAAGGAAATCAGAAAAGGTTTTTATGATAAAGGTCATCAAACACTGCAACAAAGCACCTAGAAAGGTCACAATCTCCATCCTTGGTGATGTTTAACACTTGATTACACAAAGGTCAGAGTAACTTCAAACTTTGACATTGGAATCAACTTTGAATTTGACTGTGCTTTAAGAAGGGACTGGACCAAATGAATAACCTCCAGAGATCCCCTCCAACCTATGTCTGTCTACCATTCTGAGTCTTCTCCTGTGTATATTAGGTTTCTCCAACCATTACAACTTCAGCAATACATTTTCTGAGAACATGGGATCCCATTCCAGTGACACAATTTTTTAAGACCCAGAATTCAGGGGGAAAAAAACTGAACTAGGGAGCCTTACATAAGTTTTAGCATTCTTGTAAGTGGAAAGAAAAAAAAAAAAAAAACAAACCACAACACACCTCCAAAACTCTATTTGCCTTCTCAGCTGTTAAAAAAAATAGCAGCAATTTTTCTTTAGAACTCCTAATCATAAATATACATACGTGTGTGCATATAAATATATATATATATATAGTGTGTATTTATATGTAGTTGCTAACACATCCTGAAACCTCCGATTTGTTTATGGTATTCTGAAGAGGTAAAAAATCCAGCAGCTTCACATTTAAGTAGTACACTACAGAAATACAGTTCACATAGTGAATTCTCACTGTTTAGGGATATTCCGACTTTCCCATAATACGCACAGTTCCTGTGCTACGGGTTTCCTGTTCTTCCCACATGATGGCCACTAGTGTAACAACAGTTATTGCCAGATCTGACACAGACACCAGAAAAGTGACAGTATGTTTTCAGCTGCATTACTTGAGACCTGCATTACTTGAGCCCCAAATCACATGCTATCACTAGCACATACTATTAGACATCATCTAGGGGACTTCAGCAGCTTGGATCAACTGCTCTGACACAGACTTTGTAAACTTTCAAGACAGGAAAAGCAAAGTAATAATCATTCTACCAGTTTGGGGTTTTTTTCTTCTACACACACACACACAGAGTACATTTATGTAAGCATGTTACAACCCATCTGAGATACTTTGTATCTTCCAAAACAAAATTTCAAGTTTCAGATTTTTATGTGCAAACTAAGAATATGAATCACATGATGAAACAGAAGGAAGAACAGATTTCTGTCGTTTCCTATCATCTGTGAATGAAGCACCAAGACGCATACATGATATTAATCACCCAGGACTCCACAGATTACATCAGCAGAATAACATAAGGAATCCACAATTATTACTATACTTTCATGCTAAAGTTAGACTGCACTTTGTACAGAGGACACATTCAGTTCCCTTTTCCCTTCAAAACTGGTGAAACCTCAGATGATAGTTTCTCCCTTCTGGAAAAATAGGGCAGCGTCCAGGTTTTATCTCAGTTCCAAAATACTTCATAATGCCACACTAAAACAGTGCTTTTCAGCAACATCTGAAATAATTTTTTTTTTTGCAGTGGTGTGCCTCATTTCATATAAAAGCAGACAGAAGGAACACAAAGCAGATTGTGGAAAATTCTGCCAGCACCTCAACCGTAAATCGTGAAGGTCACCCTTGGTTTCAGGTCGTGGGACATACCTGTCATTGGGAAATAACTGGAAAAGAGCAAGGGAGTTCTGTCTTGATCCAGCTCGCTACCTGCACAGCACCTCCAGTCATCTCTCCAGAGCCCTCACCACCATCAGCAACAGATGCTCACCAGCACAGCTCCCCACGAACTACACCATCAGGTGCACACAGCAAAAGCCCAAGGGCCAGCAACTATACCTTCCTCCGTGTTGCATCACACTAGGGATACTCAGCATTCAACATTTTTGTGAAAGCAAACAGCAGCCAAGCAACTAGCAGTGGTACTCAACGAATAGTAAGGAAAAAAAACCCCAAAGTCCACAACAAATATCTAGCACTCTGTCTCATAGCCATCCCTGCAATGTAACTGTAATTTCTAAGAGAAACACCATATTATTTTTTAACTGATCAAGTCACATGCTAAAGACAATATACAGCTTGAGGGAGAGGGGGAAAAATAATAAAAAAAAAAACCAAAAAGAAAAAGAAAAAAACATGAGAGAAAACCCAAACATGAAAGCAAAGCATCCTCTTTGTCAAAACAGAGTCACAAGACTTAGATGTTTTAACTTTTAACCCACATTCTCCAGGGGAGGGATAGAAGGAGGGACGATAAATACATGTTGCCTAAGAAGCTTTTACAATCCAGATTCATTGTTATACTGTTCATAAAATACAAAGCCAGTTTCACACTCACAGATTTTGAGGTGGGAAACATAGTATTTTAAAGTTTATTCTCATACCAGTAAGTCATAAAAGCATTAAGAGAAGAACAGCAAGTAGAGCTTTACATACTAGCTTTCATTGAAAACAAGAGAAAAAACCCTACAGATTTATGACACTTTTTATTACGATTACACTGTATAAATATAGCCTGAAGTAGGGGAAAAAAACTTGCATCTGTCAGTTTAGCTCAATTTTTTAGTATCAAAGTTGTTGCCAATCTTTCAAGATAATGCATTAGCAATGTACAGACCTAGCATTTCCTTTTTCCATACACAAATATGCAACTCGACTGTGCAAAGTGCCCAGGTCACCCACTGAAGTCAGGAGCATGGGCTGTTTCAGAGTCCAGTAAAGGCTTACTCATCATCTCCAAGCATCAGGTCCCTTATTAAAATCACTGCTGTCATACAGTTTACCCAGGAATAGGTTCTGACTGAGACTACGTCTTGACATAGACTGAGATGTATCCAACAGACGAAAGAAATTTTAGACCTTTAGAAAAACAACTATGGTTTAATTTCAATTATTTTCTTTCTTGCATTCCTTAATTTATACTTAATTTAACACCCTATTTATTTTTATCAAGTTAAAAATCATAACACATCACGGAACGCAATATCTAAGGAATAATCCAGACCCAGTGCAAGCAGTCGCCAACCACAGTCCTGTTTTTCATGCCGTACCACCTTTGTGCGCCCCAGCCACAACTTCCTCAGCCGTAACATGCAACAGCAACTCTAGCAGGAGAAGACAATCACATTTCCTGGCGGAGGGTACAGTTAACCAAAAGAGATGAACACACCTAAAGGTGTGGTGCCACCAGCTCTTTCCTCCCCCCTCCCCACTTTGGATTCACCTCACCGACTCTTGGTTCATGAGAGGTTCACCACCTCTGATGTTCGTCTGAATACTTTGGAGAACTAAGGTCACCAAGCAGGCAAAACTACAATTGACTTAAAAATAAATAAATTTCAGCCAGATTAGTGAGCTGAATATGCTTGCCCAGAGGCTGAATCATACTGGAACTAGCCAGGGAAGGGAGTACAAATGGAAGGAGAAGGGGAGATGGAGACCACTGCTTCTGGCATAGTGAGATGCAGGGTTTGCCAAGTCTGTCTCATCAAAACTATATCCAGTGGACAAATGGGACAACATACCAACTGCTGTTACTGCAGAACTGAAATGCTTTCTAGAATTTTGACATTCTTCAATAATTTTGCACAGAATTTTTAAATAACATAAGACAACACACTTTTGATTAGTGTATCAAGATAGAGAGAGATGTCAGGAATTCATCAGCAAGAGCTGGTAGGATCATGTTCTGTGGCCCCATAACCATTTCATTTTTCCTGCAATTTTGGAATCATCTCAGGACTCATCTACTGTTGACAGAGCTATATACATTTTCTCATTCAGTGGGATCAATCCTTAATGTAATTGCACTCCCAAAACAGTGAGTGAAACAAAGAGAACTCTCCATAAAAAGGAGATGAAGAGTCCACAGGAGTATTTTTATTTCTCAGTACTCTTTCTCTTTACATTACAGACATGCATCAAAAGAAAATTAGGTTAACCCATGAGTGCTATTTAAGTGTCAGATACGATGCCAACAGGCACTTTAATAAAGACCAGACAGTCAAAGACTAGAGGTAGGATATACTGTGAAGACTTCAGCACTTTGCTTCTGTACAAGTGAATGTGTTTGAATGTTCACCTGCACCGTGTATCACAGCACGCAGTACAAAGGGAATATTTAAATTCTGTGTGTGTTTATAAAGGCAAAAGAAAATAAAATTACAATGAAACCTCAAAGATTTGCTTGTAGGAACAGCAAAAGAGAGAAGCATCCCAGACGCAGTTGCTAAGCCAATGTATCACACATTCTCACACTCATCTAGGAATACCTCAGCATAGTCTCTACAGTCAACACTTATTTAAGAAAACTGATCCATCCAAGGTTAATTGAAAGCTACCATTATCACTGGGCAACACTTTAATTTCAATAACATAAAGACCATTAGCTTTCTTTTCTGGACAATATACCATTTCTATCATATAGCAGACTTATTTGCAGTACAGTGTATCTTCTCCAGTCCTGTTAACTTGTTTTCTACTGGCAGAAGATAATTTATACCTGAAGTGACTTTATTTTTAATTTTGTTAAGATAGCCTACGCTAAGTTTCTGTTCAGAACACGTTTTTACAGCTGAGAATTATCAGTCTCTGAAGATACGGATTTCTAGTGGAAGCATGAACACATTTAACTAGAGATGGTAAAAGAAATATGGGTTTTCAGCTACCTAATATAATGAAAAACCTTTACAGTAAGAATATAAAAAGAAATGGACAGTTCAAGGTAAAACATTATCTACAATCACTTCCATACATGTCCTATCTTTATGACTGCTGGCTGCAACCTTTTTAAGGTCCTTTCACTGATAGTGCTTATCTCAGCTTTCATTTTAAAAGCTTTAAAAAAAAAAAAAAAAAAAAAACAACAAAAAAACCTTCTTGCAACGAAGTACCCTTCAAACTACAGATCAAACTGCTTGATTTTGACTTTGTCCCAATGATTTTTCACTCCCCAACTACCTTCTAATATCAGAACCACAAACAAAAAGGTACCATGAACTCCAGTGTTTAGAAGGGACAGCTACTCAGTTTGTGGAAGCGAAGCATTACTTGGCACTTACAAACAGACCTGAAGATCAGATCCAGTACATGGCAGTGTCCACACATTCCCCACCACAGCTCCAAGCTCGCAGCACCTGATCCTCAAGGTCTGGCACCCAGAAGCCTATGATGGGGTCTTTATGCTTGCAAAGAGAGGCACTTCAAAGCAGGGCTGAAGCCTTCATCCACACTTTTAAGAGCTGACCAGAATTAGTGAACTACTAATGCACCAAAATAAAGCCAGTCTTAAACCCAAATACTCTGCACAAGGTACCACAGCTGCAGTTCCCACGCCCGAAGAACGAACTTTACTCACTTGAGGAGAGCTGACAATGTTTTACCCTTCTTGGCTAAAACAAAGCAGCAGCAACAGAACAGGGGGTCAGCACCACACTTCACACCTGTCAGGAATTGCAGGGAAGACTAACCTGCTCCTCCCAGGTCAGTGAGCTTCAAGTTCAGCTTCTCCCAGCCAGGAACAAGAGATTGCTCTTCCAGAAGGCACTGAGAAGCGACGGGCAGCATAACCGGCCATACACCAAAGGCAGTTCCACCTTCGCAGAGCTGTTTCATGCACCTGGATATTCCCTGAAGTCCTTCATTCTAGTCAAGCCCCACACATGCCTTGTATGACCATCATTTCAAGATACCAGGCAACCTTGTCTTTCTCTGTAATTAGATCAGATCCTTCTCTGGAGATTCAAAACCAGCCACTAGGGCAGTAATTTCAGCAGTATGTAAGAATACTCTGATTTTCAATAGCATCTAGGCACTCCCAAAATTTCTTTCTGAAGGAAGATGAACAGACCAAGCACATCAGCCACGCAACAGGGAACACAGCTACAGAAGAGCAGCAGAAGAGCAGGAGTCTCCAAGTCTTACACTAACAGAAGGAAGCCGAAAGAGGAACATGGCAAGTGGGAGCAGTTACTTCAGGGACAGGAGGAACAGTAGCAATATAACCTCCTTCCAGGAAACAAAAAGGACGGACAAAGGAAAGAAAGAGCACTAGAAGGATGTACATGAGGAAAAGAACAGAACATGCAAAGTAAAAAGTGGTGGGCAAAAGGAGGAAGAATGGGGTAAGTGATGGAGAGAGAGAAAATCCAAAAGAAATGGTGTAATCTTCTACAGCTCTTTCAGTATGAAAATTTTAAGTACATTAAGAAGATTCAAAATACTCCTCTGAGGGAACAACATAATTTTTGTTGTTGTTTGGTTGGGTGTAGTGGTTTTTTTCCCCCACTTCTCTTGTTTTTACGGAATCTGTTGGATCAGAAAGCCGAGTGAGTTGACCACTGTCAGGAAGTGAAGTCATCAAGACA
This sequence comes from Falco naumanni, assembly GCF_017639655.2. Lineage (NCBI taxonomy): Eukaryota > Metazoa > Chordata > Aves > Falconiformes > Falconidae > Falco > Falco naumanni. Next base: position 45,734,021 of record NC_054055.1, read on the forward strand.
AGCTGCATCTATTGTTTTTAAATTGGAAGAGCATCTTGCACATGCATACTCATGAGCAAGAGACCAGAATGGAAAGAGAGACAAAAAGGTGAGTGAGCCATAAACAGAAAACATCAGACAAATGTGAATGAGCCACTAGAATGAAGATGAGTCAGATACGAAAACAGATTTTAAAAGTGTTCAAAGAAATGAGAGGATAGAAAAATTCAGAGAAATGCAAAATTTCAAGCTACTCAGCTTCAATGCTTCTGCTTTCCTTACTTTTACATTATACATATCTGGCGATGTTCTGTATTTATAAGCATAATAAATAGGTGATAGAACTGGTAGGAGTACTTTCATCATATTAGTATTTCTGTTTGGAGTTTTTGCAAACCAGCAGGAAGACAGAAAGAGGAAATAACATCTACTGCACCCATGTTCCAGCTCTGCAGGGGGGCATGGGAACCCTCCCACCATACAGGCTTCTGCTTTATTTCAATTTCTTGAAAGCACTTTCTGTTGGCAACTACAGCAACCTCAGAGGAAGGAGTCAAACTCTGCAGCAAGAGATCAGTACCATCCTAGAGATTTTCCTGCTTTCTCCAATCCCTACCTGACCACAGACGATTAAAGCTGGGGACTGCTTTTAAAGCCTTGGGCTAGTTTTACTTTCTCCACTATCTACCTCACCTAGAACTGGAGCAGTGCTCTGGGTCTGGCACACTAATGTTTTTTTCTGCTGTCCAGCTAGCAAATATCTTGACTTCTTCCAACTTTGTTGGCTGTTTTCTCACCCAAGCACATATGTATATAATAAAAGAATCCCCTAAAAATGTCAGTCTGAGTATCTACGAAGAACAGTTAGCCTCGATCTTATAGGTCTTTACAACCTAAACTATTTTATGATTCTATGATTCCTTCCGTGTTTGTGTCTCATATCTTCCTGCAGTCCTGGCCAAAAGGTTTCAGAACAATAACTCAACCTTTCCTCAAACCGCATGACAAGGGTTCTTCCTGCAACAACCCTCCCTCAGTCAATGCACCAGATCCACTTCACTTCAGAAGTGTTCCCACATACAGGGACAGAAAAGTTGCATAGCCTCAAGAAACTGCCAAAGGCAGGAGAGAAACACAAGGCAATTGTGATTTTGAAACATGAGACAATTGTGATTACCAACCACACTCCATGCAGCAACGTAACTTGTAAACAACTGATGGTTTGAGCACATATCCTTCAACCACCACTGTTGAAGAGCTGCCCCACGGCTGCTGAAACTGCCCCAGGCAGTGGTTACCCTCCCTTCAGGTCTAATATTCCCTGTTAGGGAATGGTAACACACTAATACACAACATACTTGAGCAGATCGCAGCAACCTATGATGGTGTGAGGTTGGGGCAGCAGGTTTTTGGGGTAGTAGCTGAAACAGTATGTTATAAAATCTAAAGTTGCCTTGCCTGGCTTGCACAGTCCTATTACAGAGCTCCTGGAACACAGGAGCACAATGTCTCGCATGGTAATTGGTTTGCAATTTGTGAGCCTCTCACTGGTTTAGCTCAAAAGTCCTTACATCTGAGCTTGAGAGGCATTTTCAAGAGCATCTCAGCCATTCAGACACATCCCATTGAGAGCTAGAGTCACATTTAGCTGTCTCATTCAGATGATTTGAAAATACTACCTTTCACATTACTTTTTGCCATCATGGTCTATGTCCACCTCCCTCTAATGTCAGGCATCTAACTGAAGTACTCAGATGGGGAACCAAGGTGGCCTAGATGCTCCCTCCCTCCAGTTTACACAGGAACAGACGTCTCTGGAGGTTGCCACAGCCTGCCTGAGATCTAGAAGGGCTTTTTACCTTTCCCTTGGACCACAGCAGGAGCATTGTTCTGACTACACCTTTACTTGAGCAAACTGTCTCCATCAGGTGTTAAAAGTTGAATGAAATAAACCTAGGTCATCTTCCCTTACTGTTGTATTTCATATTCATATATGCACACATACACATATCCATGTATAAATATATACAAATACATACACATATGTACATACAGACATGCATATAAAAACACACGCACTCTAGCATCCTTCAGCACAACTGCTCTTGGTATGCTTGCACTGAAGCTGTAAGCTGCTCTTGCAAAGAAATTAACTGACCCAGGACAGGACATTTATTTCTCCCATCCACCTCTAAGCCTTTAGTGGGTGTGGGTGCATCTCCCGACACACTTTTGTACTAGCACAGCTGGAGTCATACACACAACAGAGAAATGAATCCAATTAAGTTTTTAAAAATACTAGGAAAAAAAAGAGTTACTATAGATTGAAGACAGTAATAAAGACATGTAGTTTTGCTCATGAACATGTCAGTACCTTCCTAATGACTGCTTCTGCTTGCTCTGCTGAGATGTCAACAGAGCCAAGAGCTAGCAAGCACCTGTTTGGAAGCAAACCCTCCACTTTTGCAGACCTTTAATAAGTTAAGAGTCTTTGCATCAGTACATGGTTTTGCCTATTGCTTACCAGGCGAAGTCTCCACACAAACAGATTTGCAAGGTAGCACAGCTCTCACACAGTTAACATTAGTAGACATGTGTTTGGCAATGTGGAATCTAGCAATAGGAATCAGCCAAAGATACTGTTTTGTTTTTATTTTTAACATAAAAAACTGGCACTCTGCCCTGGCATTACAGCAGGCTGCACCAAGAGGAGACAAGATGGTCCTCTGCATCCCACCTGGGTCCTCTCATACTGTATTTACCAGACCTCACACAGATAGTACTTCAAAGTCAAATTCTCTATTTCTACTTAAAACATTGGTCATGTTTTTGTGGGGCACTCTCACCATCAGGTAGCCAGATGGAATCAGTCTGTTGAAAAGAAACAAACACAGATCAATAACTACAGTTTGATTCGTGTGCTTTAAATATTGTCAAAACATGCATGAGGAGAAGGCTGGTGGACTTCACAGTGAAAGCTCAATGCACTCCAATACTCCTGTACAGGGAACTAGCATCCACAGGAGTTAACTACAGCAGGAGAAGTATCTGCAAGCAGACAAGACAAGTAAATAAATAAATAAGGATGGGGAGCATTTCATATTCTTTCAGCCATTTATATTTAATGATCTCTATACAACACAGTCTACAGTTCTCCAATAACAGAGCCGTGCAACATGTGAATGAGAACAGGAAAGCATGAACTCCTAGATCAAACTGCAACTCCTCCGGCTTTAAATTGAAAATAACAGTCCTTTCCCTATTGATTTTTTTTCTCCTCTTTCATTTGTGAAAAATTGATTTCTCTCGCCTGTGTTTACTGAAGTGTCCACACCGGCAGCTCACTGCTTGCTTTAGTCTTTTTATTTGCTCATCCATACCTCCAAGTAAGCCATGTCAAATAAGCACCTGGGAGCCCCTGTCCCATACTCACCCGTGCTCTTACCAAGTCTCAGAAATCCTATCCCTCCTGCATTATGACCAAAAGATGAGGAGGCTCCTCCTGCCTTTCCAGAGGACACTCAGAGCCCACTCTGGTAGCCAGAGACCCTTGGGACAATGCCCACATCATGCTTTTTTGCAGGCGGCCATATCAGAGCAGCACCAATACGCAAGGAAGATGCAACAGGAGCTCACACTCTCCTGACAGCTCCTGAGACAGCAGCAGTGTAACAACCCCAGGCTTGGCATACCTGAACACCCAGGAAATCTGGCACAAAAAAGGAAAGCCCTGGAAGAAGAGAGAATTTTGGGAGGTTGAGATGAAAAGGCAGGAAGTACTCACACCATAAACCCCTCAACACAGCCACCATCCGTTTCTTTGACTCTCTTAGTGATGGATTTAACAAAGGAGCCCACACTTTGCCCTCTGAAGACAGCTGGACTAGCTGGAAAAATGCCAGACAACTCCAGTCCTTCAGATCTTGAAGCTATAAAAATTTAAAATTGTAACATACATTTAATTTTTTTTTTAAAAAGTTTTTACAGAAAGTTTTCCACTGAGAATGATTTGGGGATTTTAAAAACAAAAATAGCAATTGAGACTAAATCTGTGGTGCTTATGAAATACTAGTATTTTAGCACTGAATCCCTCCTATGAAAAAAAGGAGCTCTTAATTCTCAAGGCAGGCCAGCCTGTGCGGCAGTATTTATGATGCGCACACATGTCCACTCTGAACACGTATGGCTTATTTCATTTTTGATCTGAACTAAAACTCACAGATGTGAAAGGTATCCCCACTTTGGCAATCAATCTCTTTTGCACTAAGAAAAACTGCACATCGCACACAAAAAAATGTAATTTGCATGTAATAGGCAATGGAATTTTAAGGTAACTAGCCATGTTGCAAGGTTATACATTTAAAAAACTATAATATACTCTTATTCCAGCACCCTTCGAGCATTAACTGTTTGCAGTCAGATTTAAGTCAAATCATTTTAAGCCCTTCATGACTATTTCATTGCCTTTCCCTGGCCCTTTGGTCCAGGGGTACAAATTGCACACAAATTATGATGTAAGCCCACAATTATACAATTCTACCCCTCATTTATTAGACTGCAAAAGACAAGAGACCAAGTGATCGTGACACGACCAACAGATCCACAAATTATAAAACGCATCTGAAACCCTAATTATCTATTCAGGATCCACTATAAGGCAACACATCCTGCTTCTAGGCTATGTGAAAAATAAAGAAGGAAATTAAGTGACCCTCCAGGTGTCAAAGGGACAAAGCCCCCAAGCGAGAGGACCTGGAATGATGGTCCTTTGTATGGTTACCATCCTAAATGGACAGCACCTGCATGGCACATTGCACTGCAACTCCCACAGTGACATCGTCCGGTACACAGCAAGGGGTGATTCATCTCTTATGTATCTATATCCTATTCGGTTGATTTTCTACGCAGCAGCAATTCCCAAGGAAAAAATAAAAAAGGCACAAGTTCTGCCACAATATTGTTCATTTAAAAAAGAAAGTGTCTCACCCCATGCAGAGATGAATGATTCATCATTGTGCCCTGAGGAATATCCAGGCCAAACAAGGATGCCAGATAAAGAGACATCACTCCACAAACCAAGAGCAGAGTAAATAAATAAAACGAGATCTCTCCCTTTCTAAGAAAGAGAAGCGGCATTCTACTTTGAATTTGGGTGCGCTCTAAGCTTCAGAAAATTTAGCGTGCAACAAATCTTTTGTTGAAGCAGTACCTGAGAACAAGGAGTTATAACACAGGTCCACAAACCTTGTGGCAAAAGGAGCAATCTTTACCACTCTTCAAGCAGCTAAGTTGAGCTTTATTTCACATAAGCTGTAAATGTCAAATTACCCTAATTAGGAGTTTGTTGACCCTAAGTTTCAAATGTATCAAATGAAAACAAAGACAGAAGAGCTAAACTGCCCCTGGAGATGTGTCACTTTCTGGACAGACCCTGCAACACAGAGGCCACCTCTGTACCAGCACGTTGGCTTGGGCTATCAATTTACCCTGGTTCCCAGTGAAGCCATGGTGCACGCAAACGAGGTTGCTTCTGGAGGAAACTAAACCAGAAGCCCCCCTCCAGCTGCACACCAAATGTACTCCAACACCCAGTGGGGTCATAAGGGTCTGCAATAACAACTGTTCTCATCACTTCCATCTGCTCCTGCTGCTCCAGATCACCTGCTTGTGTAGACATAGCCTCCAGCACACAGTTAGGTGAAACAAGTCTATACCTGGTAGTTTCAAGATTCTGCAACTGCTTCAAATCCATTTGAAAATAAACTCATGCTGCATGACATAAGACATGTGTTTTACTAATATCCAGCAAATACTGATTTGGTAATATTTTACGATTCCCTTTTCTCTCCTCGACTCCCGCTGCTTCTTTGATCCACCTCCCCCTACTTTCCATGCAAGCTGAACATTTAAGGATGTTTACAAATAATTACAAAATCATGGGAAAGGAACTCAAAGGCTTCCTGAAGATGAAGAATTTGGCAGCTTTGCCCCTGGAATGTAACAGTAGATGTCCTGAGAACATACAAGGAGGGCATTGCTAGACTTCATAGACATCCTCTGATCATAAATGCAGGCATCTGGTCAGTGGTACCTTTGGGCAGCAGCACATCTGAAGCCAAGGCTCCCCCGACTGCCAAAAGCAGGGGAAGACAGGCTTCTAGAGCTCAGCACAGATCTCACAGCAATCTTCCAGGTATGCTTGGCAAAAGGACTAGCCCCAGAAGGAAAAGTTCAGGTCAAGTCGTTGCAGGTAAGTGGCCCTTGCACAAGCATCAAATACCACTACAAAGGGTACTGGATTATACTATGCAAGATACTTTTCCCACTTGCAAGACTAATACTTACATAATAGTATTTGCTTTATGGCTACAGTACTGATATACACCGTTTTCCTATAGATTTATTGATTAAATCATCTTCCTTAAAAGGACAACATTCCTTTTATTCCTCATCTATCTTTAAAGCATTTTCTTTTTTATTTTCCGTTCACCTCCTCTACTATATATCTGGAATTTATGCAGAGCAATACACAGAACCTACCTCTTAAAATATTTATTGTCAAATGCAAGCTTTTTCTTGTTATTATTTTGCGAATTTAACTACAGAAACCTATACCTTGATGGTCTGAAGATGCTCTTTGCTTTAACTCATTTTATTTTGTCCAACAGGCAGAACAAGAGTATTTCGAATGTTCTGACCAAAATTATTTATAATCCAAACAAGACTTCAGACTTGGTCCTGCCTGATCAGCTCTTATTCATCACCTCCCTGCCCTGAAGTACATATCATGTCCCTCAACAATGGCTGAGAATAAGAACTACAACTAATGTACGCTGAATTCCAAAAGCCAAGACATAAATTATATAAAGAGAAAGTTGTAAGCTGCTCTCATAATGCTGTTTTTGCATTTTAAAAAGTACTTCTCTCTTGCATACTACCATTCATTTCTAAAACAGTTTTTTAAATTATCAAGCATTAGATATATAGCTTACATATAAATTATATAAATACATTATACATCATATATTTATATATATATATATGTATGTATATAAAAAAATATAAAGCCTGCATGAGACCACCTTCATGCAACAATCTCCAAATTTAATTAACTTCCAGAGCATTAACAGAGTGGACTGGTTCAGTAGCTTCCTACAGGAAGCCTGTCCCAGAAGGAAGAATGCATCGCTAGCCTTCCAGCTTCTTGTCCTGAATCAAAAATACAGTTTCAGACTTCTTCCAGCTGCAGAGTGAGCTGCTTTGAAATCAAAACAAATGCCACTGTTTTGACAAAGACTACGTAATAACTAAATTCAGGAAATGCTTTGGCATTAAGAAGCCAAATCTTTGTCACAGAAATTTTATGTGATTATTTTGTAATGAGTTTCACAACTACAGAGACCAATGTACTAAGAAGAAAGCTTCTCTTATAACATTCTGGTGCTCTTTGGTGGTTGTTTTTTTTTTTTTTTTCATGTGTGTTCCTAGGTAAGAAAAAATATGTGTGTCTCAAAAAGGGTTACGTGAATTATTAGTACATTTAAATTGTTTGCCCCAGGCAGGAAAAAAGATCATGCAGTTATAAAACAATCTCAAGTGTGCCAACCATAAAGCAAGCAAAATGTAAAAGATATGTGGATATTTAAACAAATGGAATTAATTCAGGTCCTTTGCTCCATAGTATCTGAGTACATGAGTACCACATGTTCCAAAAGGAGGTAATGAAACATAACTAACATCTGTCATCTTAAGCTTAGTCTCTCTCCAATCTTTCCTGGGAAAAACCACACATGCACTGCAGCATTTGGGGGATTTGGAGTTATTTTATTCTTTCTTTTGTCCCCCATGTGCATCTGCACATTTGTTTATCCTTAGATAGATAGATGAGAACATGGATGATTTGAGAATGACCTCGGGAAAGAGGCATGGAGCAGCAAGATCCAGAGGAGTCTGAGCATCATTAAGGAAACAGATTGTCTGTAGCAGGAAACCAAGAAAAGTTGAAAAGGACAAGAAAAGAGGAGATACAGCTCATGTTATCCAAGATGTCTTGCTGTATAAAACTTAACATACACTACACGCATCTTCAGTTTTCTTAAAGGCTAGGAAAAAGGAATGTATTTGGGAAAATCCAGCTTTTCCAGGTTTTTCTATTGGTTGTAAGGTGTAGTCCCCTGAACATGCTCCTTTCATTTCAACTATCTCTCACCATAAAAGCAGTTGCCCTTATTTTTTTTTCCATTAGTATTTTAAGGCAATCACAATTTGAGTTCCTGGAAACACAGCTCAGAGCTTCTAAATTATTTTCCACATACTGTACAAGGAATGCTCTGCCTCCCTCATGTTCTTGCCATTCCCAAAATAATGCACAATTTCCACTCTTCAGCATCTGTGAACCAACAAAAAAGTCAGAGCAGTGTCTTGCTGCAACCCCACCACATTCAAACAGGAAACAGTCCCAAACAGGAAGACACAACCACAATGTATTTGATAACAACCACCAGCACGACCTGAGGGGGTCACTTAGGCTTCATTCCATCTTTCAGGCATTGTATGTAATCTAAAAATAACACAACTGTTAACTGGCTATCTTATCACTGATCTGAACACTTGGAGTGGAGATATTTCTGGTCACCAAGTAATATTAAGTTTAATCTCTCTGTCTTCAGAACAGAAAACACTCAGAAAGGAAAGTGGGAAATACCATTCATGATGGAGTTAAATCAGATGGTCTTTACCACAGGGTTACACAAGCACTGCCATGCTAACTCTCACAGTCACTTCCAGAAGCTCCTACCACTCAGTCAGATTATTCCATGCTTGGGCTATGCCTAGAAAGCAGTGTTTGCTTTGGAAAAGACAAAGATTACAACTTTCTGTCCAATTCTGAAGCACAGGAAGAGGCAAAAAGGTAACCATGTCCAGAACTGAATTCCTGTTCTCTATCACCACCAGAACACCCTCAAAGATATTTTTTTTTTATTTCCTGAAAATCTTATTTCATGTAATGATCTGCACTAGTAAACCTTCTTGCACCACTATGCTCATAACCCACAGCTTTCCTTACTGCTATTTCTGTTTTCCCACCACCTGCTCAGTGATTTGGCAAATGGAATTACCTTTCTCCGTACGCAGGCTCTTAAGATGCAGCACATTTCTACCCTCAGACTTTAGGGCAGATAGGAGAAGTCATTCTGGCCTTCTAAAAATCCAGTCTTGTTCTGGTCTATCAGCCTGTTTTTAAGTTCTGTATCTCTGACCCCAAACAGCCAGCCCTTGAATGCCTTTTGAAGCTAAATACCAAAACAGGAAGCTCTGGGCAGGTAGGTGGGAACAGCCAAGAGAGAAGTTTATTAGAGAACTCAACAAATTTTGCTTAGGAGGAAAGAAAAACCTCTTATGGGTGTCTGCTACTTCTGAAAAACCACCGTCTCAGGCTCTCACAGGCAGCTCTCACCTGCCCTGGTTGGACCAGCTACACACAGGGACTGCAAACCTCTTCATTTCCACTGGAGGACATCGATAGACATGACATGGCACTAGACCCTGGTGCCCTGTGGCATGCCCATCCCTCCCCATCACCTATTTCCCACACCCCCTCACACCCCATCTCTCAAATGGATCATCCTCCAGGCCTGTTGATTTCTCATCTCCCCCATCCAAATGAATGCCACCAGATCTTTGCTCTCAATTGCACCGTTGCTTGACTTGTGCTACAGCAACAAGAAAGCAAACACACGCTTCTTCACCCAGATGAGGTGCTCCACCAAACCCCTGGTTCTGGGGACTGGACAGACATAGGCATGGAGGAGAAAGGGAGTCCACCCTCAATGCACCTCCACCTCCCTCGCAGGGCAATCTTGGGCCACTGTGAGTCCTATGGGCTAAGCTTTGTCAGCTGCTGGAGTCTACAGACACAAAAAAACAACCAAAAAATGGAACAAAACATGCACTGTCAGACAGGACTTTCAGAAGAGGCTGGGCTTCTCAGAAGTTAAAGCATCCAATTCAAGACATCTTTAAGTGGTTAGATTTTACTTGTGCTATTGCTCTCTTAAAGATTGTCTTTAAGGCTGGGAAGCACATAATCAGGAAACCTAAAAGACTCTTGTGGCTTTCAGGAGGCGTGGGTGTCAATGCAAAAGGCACTCTGAACTTTAATTCTTCCATACACACATTTGTTGTAACAGATTTAATGGTATCACAGCCCCCTACACATTTGCATTGCTCTGAAATATCAGAATTTCACAATCAAGCACTTCCCCTGTCCGGTAAATTTACAGATACAAGGCAGCAACTAGGAACTGTTCACTGAACTCGTCAAAAGACAAAAACCAATCCAGCTGCGAAATTAATTTCTTAGCACACAAATTACAATGCTCAGTGATCTCCTTTGTTCATAGGAGGACTAGGTACAAGGGGTTTGTGCTGTTTCCTACAGTAAACAGAGGTCTGGGCAAATTCAGAAAGTCCAAAGCTCCCCATGGAAAACACGTTGCCAATAACTGTCTTTTAATGTAGCAAGAACTCCAGCTCAAGTAACTTCCCTCATCACAACAGCACAGGTATAAAAGCAGAAAAGGAAGGGGTTCTTAAACATGTTGATCCCGAGAGATTTATTACCCAAAAAGCCACAACAACACATAAAACACGCATGTAAGGCAATCCCATGTTCCTTACAAAGGCATCACAAGACTTGGGGACTGCCATCATCATCTCCATAACCCACCAAGACATTTTATGAAAGCAACTGCTACGTTTAACCAAGTCAACATGAATCTAGACCACCCGTAACTCTACATTAGGTGTAAATGCTGCGCAAGAGCAAGGTATGATATAAAAAGGAGCTAATCTAGTTACTCAGTTACAAAATGAGGTGCAGACCAGCCAGATTTTTGAGCTCTTTGTTCCTCCTGCCCCAGCTGGAGAGTTCATCACCTGCCCAACCCACATGCCGTGCTTGTAATTCAACCCTAGTGATGACCAAAACAAGCTCAGCTCTGCACTTTCCTGACCTCTGAGGAAGCAGATAACACCAGTCAAGTTCAGAATTAACTGTCTGCGAAGTTTCATCAGATTTCCCTGCGACACAGGATGCCAACAAGCAGCAAGTGAGAACTAAAACTATAAACGTGCAGCAATTTACCCTGCGCTCCCCCCGCCCCCGGTGCTTTCCTTTCTGCACTGATTTCATGCACAGCACTTATGCAATCCATCAGCTGAGGCCATGGCAGGTTAGCAAAGGGCAGCAGGGACAGGCTGCCCTTTCTGACTCCCCGGGAGGGGCGAGGAGAGCAAGGAGCAATGCCACAGGCAAAGCAGAATCAGCACAAGGCACAGAGTTTGGCAGCCAGGTACTTGGCCCTGCAAGGATCAAGGCAAGCCCAGCTCAGAGCTACAAAATCGCAGAGATCTCATAGAAGTCGGTCCTTACATGGAAGAAACAAGCAGGACTGAGCCTGGTACCACAAAGGTTCAGTATCCTTTTTAACATTCATAGTAAAGCACCAGAAAAAGATACCCAAGACTAGAAAGAGTAAAGAGATTAATAGGCTGCAGAATGAAAAGCCAAAAAGAAAACAAAACTTCTTTTCAAAGTTGATTAATTCCACCTCTTATGAGGAATAATATAAAAGCAAAATCCACGCCTCCATCACAGTAGAAACAGCTTAGCAGGGAAAAAGCCTGGCAGAAAATTCTTAATTTATCTTTGGCAACTTAAACCATTTTCACATAAATGATGTTTAGAAGGCAAAACTGACTGACACTTTGCTTCACAATAACACAACAGCCAAAAATCCCGGCCCATATGCCTCACTCGTTAGCATTACCGGGACTGGAAACTTCACTTCTGATGCTTTATGCATAAATATCATCTACCTACACTGGAGAAGGCACATCACACTAGGGTAGATTCAACCTTGACTGAGGTGTGTAACTTCCAATAATTTCTTTTTAATTACACAGAAAAATACATATCCTGTACAAAATAAAAATTACTGCAGAACTTGGAGGTTCTTTACCAGTTTTGACCTAAATTCCAGATCAGGCTGCAAGTAAGATGTATTTGCGTGGCATCCAAATGATTAAGATGGGACTATTTCAACAGAATCAGGCTAATGCAGCCTATCATTTTCAGAAAGCATTTTAAAACAAAAACAAAACCACTTGCAACAGAACAAAACCACTGATAAGAGAGTTCTTTTAACCCTATAAAACGAGCAGCAGACTGCAAGGAGCCCATTCTCTCTATTTCTACTGAAACAAACCAAAATGACCGTGACTTTCGTCTTTCCCCACTTCTCCCCAATATCAATTTCATATTAAAAAAATATTCATTGGTGTTTTGGAATTGTTTTATCTTTGAAGCATTTCTGCCTTAAAACAGTTGTGACAAACACAGAAGCAGAAATTTTTATTCCTATTTGGAGACAGAACTCACGTCTCCTTCACACAGCATCTCCCACTGGAATTTAAATTTTCTTTAACCCAAGTTTTCAGCAGCCGTGCTGGCTATTCATAACGCAACCCACAGTGGAATCTTTCAGGGCTGCTGGCCATTGTGGTTACCCTGCTTCTTATAAATATGGCAGCTTCCTGCCACGGCTCCCCTGCTACACCAGGTCGAATCATGGCATCCTTCACCACCGTGACCCCCGAATGCAGTCATGACACAGCTCTGTCTAGTTCCATTAACTACACGTTGCAATGAGATAGCACTTCTGTGCTTACCTCCTGAACAGCCAGACCCTTCCTGAAGCCAGCCGAGGCTGCCAGACTGCTCCTTTAGGCTGCGTACAGTTAGTATTTTCATGTTTCAGAAATAACAGTTTTCACAAATTGCCCACAACATGAAGTTCATGCTACACCTTTAAATATGCTGTGGTGGCAAATATGTAATCCTCAAGGCAGGGTCCTATGCATCGTTCACTCTTCCAACCCTGCAGGTACAAGCACATGAGATAAAGCTTTTGATTAAGTGATAATAATAAACAACAAAAGGGACCTTTCTTCTCAACCAGGTGAAAAGAGAGAGATGAATTAAAAAAACAAGCAGAGCACCTTATTACTCCTTGGCGATCCTGTAGCAGATACATTTATTGCACAGCAGGGTACTGAATGTGTTTTCCTTTCTGCTGATAAATTATAAATTATGTGTGTCCTACTTCTAGTAGTACCACTTTTTTGATCATCTCTTGCAGGACTGAGTCAGCTAATAGCAGCTTTGGTATTTCTGACCTTTACTTGGTCAAAAAAATTCCATGTTGTTGTTTAAATCAAGGATGCTGCCTGCAGCCCCTGATGGTCACCATTTCACCTACCCATGGTGACCTGGTCAGTTCAACAACGGCTGCTGCCTGACACAGAGCCATGCACATGTGAGGCTGAGACCAGCTCCTTCAGACGATAAATGTTGAGGTGCCCCTTCAACACTTCTAGCTGAGATGTTTCCAGTCCCTCCAGAGCACTTCATCTACCAAAACCTCAACAGGGTTGAAAAGGTGATGCTGTCAATCAGCAAGAAAAAATTGCTGCTGCTGGGGGAGCAAAGGAAGAAAAATAAAACCTTCCCTCCCTTCCTTGCTTGCTGTGTGCCTGCACCTCCAGCTGCTTCAGTGCACTTGTGTCAGGAGATGAAAATAGATGGGCTTGACGACTTCGCTGTCTCTCTCAAAGAGGCCAGCTGGCAGAAGCAGCAGTCTGGTCCTGGGTAGAAAAAGGTGGGTTTACTATTTCCTCCTGGTTAAGCCTGAATGTTCACTTTCATTTTGACGGGGCTGGGGGGGGGGGGGGGGGGGGGGCGGGGGGGGGAGCAGAAAGAAAAAATTCTCTTTTGAACACAAATACTGAAAAATCTACACATCTGCCCACACCTGGTGAGTAGGAAACCTTCATGGGTGTCATCTGGTTCTACAGAACCTAATCTTCCCTATGAGGAAAAAGAAAACCTGAAAGTCATGACTGCAGAAAAACCCTTCCAAACACAAGCAAGCATAGAGTGTAGCAATGAGCTACAGAAATGCTCCCAGTGTTGCTGTTGTACCTCACAGCACTTCAGAGCAAAAGTGTTCCTGTCTAGAAAACCCGGGGTCAGCCCCAAAACTGACAAGACTAAATTTCACACTGCTGCTGTTCTGCCATAAAGACTAAATTTCACACTGCTGCTGTTCTGCCATAACACCGGGAGACTCTGGAGAGGCAGACTCGCAAGACAGATGTAAATTGCTACGGGGCACACCAAAATCCAACAGGATGGTTAAAGACAAGCCTGCAAGAATGGAATCACCCCTGACCACCTGTGATGCACCTAGGAGTTGGAGGAGATGGAGATTCAGCTAAACAGTATAAAATACTCAAGTAGATGATTGAAGTTAAATAAACTTTCTTAAATAAACTTAAATGTATACCAGCAAGCTCTTCATAAGAACATCTGTCTGTAAGCTTTGCTCCAAAGCAAGACCATAAATCACATCACAATCGATGCTTTACATCTCAACGCACAAATCAGCACAGAGTGCAAATGCCTGCAATGCATCACAACTTCACAGCCCAGCCTTCCAGGCTTTGTGCAGAGGCTGTCACAGCCACATCCCCCTCCCTACCCCAGCCGCCCAAGCCTGCAGAGCTGTGGTTCAGGGGACTGCAGCACCCCACTTGTGCACACCAAGCCACAGAGGAGCAGCAACCTGCAATCGCGTTTACAGATCACATAGCACAGTCAACATGCTTTTTTGGCCCAGGACTAGTCCACACCTTTCCAGGATCAGATTACCAAGGACACCGAGTCACTCACATAAGATTGCAACTGGGGCCCACGTGTGGTCACCAGGCAGCCAGAAGTGCCAATACAAGAGGAGGTTTCATAGGGCAAAAAGGTTTGAACTGAGTTTATGCGAGAAACCTAAATTAACCATCCTACTACCATGTAGGTCATTTTCCAAATCATCTCTCCACAGCATCATAGACGATCTCAAATTGGAAGGGACCCATAAGGGATCATCAAGTCCAACTCCCCGCTCTTCGCAGGGCTGCCTACCGCTAAACCGAACACCAGCACACTCCCTGCCATCCTCAGGCTCAGGGGTGTTCAGCTACAGCTCCCAGTTTGTACTACAACGGGGCCAAGGGGATCCAGTTTGTAGTGGGACGGGGACTAGTCTCTACTGCGAGTGGTCCAGGGGATACAGTTTGGAATGGGACTGGGTCCCCATCCGTACTGGGAGGGGCCAGGAGATCCTTCAGATGCTTCAGAGCTGTTGCAAAAAGCTGCTAGGTTTCGGAGCCTGTTTCTCATTCAAAGTCAAAATGACTAAGACACTTTCAGAAATTTTTACTCATTATTTATTTATATCCAGAAATAAAGACATGGGTGGTCTGAATAGACAAAAGTGCTTATTTCTGATGGCCCTCCCTGTAACTGCTGGTACAACAGCCTGTAAATGCTTAGTACAGAGGTCATATACAAAAGATCACTTCCGAAGAGCACTTCTAGAAGGTCGTAAGAGGACCAACCTGCTTCTTCCCAAACGGACGTCTACCAGCAGCACCTCAGGGGTAGTGTGCTCCTGGCACGTTCCCTGAGGAGACGATACTGAGGGTCTGTGGGCTGTCATGATGTGGAAGCATAGCCTACTTTTCTACCACTGATGGTCTGAAGTTGCAAAGGAAGAGCCCTGTGAAGAAAAGGGGGGAATTACACTAAAAGGAGGAATGGTGATGTACAGAAAAAGGAAGAAATAGAGAAGAGCATCAGCTCCAAATACTTCTGTGGGTTGTGCTTTGCTCTTTTTAAAGGTATTTGGTACATACAGGTGGCAGGTCAAAATCCAACATATGTCAGTCACATGGAGACAGCAATTTTATTAAGGAAAGGAAACTGAACACACTTACTGGACTTGGACAGGCCTAGAGTCCGATGCCATCACTAACTGCCAATCCCATAACTAATTCCCATCTCATGTCTGATCTTTGGGTGTTTAGTATATGAAGCTTTCCTGCTGCCACTGAAATGGAGTATAACTCATCTGGGTGGATGCTTTCTGCCTGCATCCTGTATTTGGTTAACACAGTATTTCAAGTTTTTCACACTTTGGCCTTCAAAAACCTCCTTTTAAAGGGAATCAAGGCATTTGGGAGAGGACTATAAGAGAAAGCAGGAGCTCCTCAGGGTGAAGGACTGAGGAGTAACACCAGAAGACCAAGAAGCCCAGTGAGTCCTAAATCCATCCCAAAAGGCCAGGAAGCAGGAAGGAATTGGACATGGAACTGGTCTGAAGAGCAGCTGTGACATTCATGCCAGAAAGTCATCATCACAGCAGCATGGCAGGGTGTCCTGGTCATTTATCTCATGGCTGCGTAAGCCTTCATACTCCTTCCCACCAAGAGGGACCCTTAAACTATTCTTATAAAGCAAGCAGGACTAAGACAACTGTGGACAGCACTTTCTTCCTCTTGTTTTGTTACACAGACTGGGCATGTTGATCCAGTAACTTCACTATAAGCAGCTCAGAGGTCCTGGCTCCCACAGTAGCAAAAATTGTTTTTGACATCCTGTTGACCGCTGAAGGACTACATGTAACCATGACAGAGCTAGTGACCACTGTAAGACATGGCCAAGGGTTGGGGTCTACCAGCACTGAGCTGTAACTGTGGTAGAAGCCATCTGTTTGCAGATTAGTGGGGTGCCCCATACATGGAAGCTGGCCACATCAGGGCCTGACCAGCTGGGATCTGGGCCATCGTCCAAGCCTGCTGCTGTTGGCTGGTGAGAGCCACAAGAAAGGGGACTTTTCTAGCCTAGATGAGCCATCTGCAGATCTCCAACAAAAACAAACCAAATGAAGCAGATTGCCACGTGACAAGGAAAACTCAGTAGGCAGATCACCACAAAAGCAATAGGAAGATTCTCAAGTACAGAACTGCAGATTGGAGATGGCCCAACACATGAATGAAAAGCAGATGGAGCCCTCAGACTCAGTACAACCCAAACATACCTGGAAGAACTTGTGGAAAGAAATCCTTTTTTACTATTTTAAAGTGTCTGGCCTGCACACAGCAAAGAGATTAACCCGACTGAACGGTACAGCCACCTCAACCTGTGCCTACAGGTAAACCTTCACAAGAAAAGGTTCTTAAGGAGGTATTTCTACTTCTAACAAAACAATTAAACCCAACCTAATCCTTTAGGGCTACCCTGTGAGTGCAGTCTTCTACTGACTACAGCTATCTGACTTCTGTGGATACTTTCACAGTTTGTACCTCTCCTGTGAATACTTCTGAGAGTTTTGTGCTGCAAAAGAAACTAATCCCAAAGCCCAACAGCATAGGTGGAAATTTCAGCTGCAATTCATTTGGTAGGTTATTTGCAGATGAGTGCCACCCAGGATCAGGATGACCACAGCCCAGAACACGACAGAACTGCTCAGGTGTCTCCAGCCACATGGGCTGTCACAGCAGTACAGGATCACTGCAGGACTAAGGTGAAGCAAGCTTTGTATATCACCTAGAAACTGTTACTAAAAGAACACACACGTGGGGATACCAGCAATTAAATACTGCAAAAGTGCTGGGAACTGCCCACCAAGGAGACAGTTCACACCAGTTATGCCCACAGCCCACTGAAATGGCTCAGTGGCACAAATGATGCCAGTGTTACAACCCCAGGCTGACATTGCAACTGCGCCACTGAACGCTAAACTACTAACCACAGAAAGTAACACTTCTGCTGAGGGCAGAGACTCTGCTGGAGATGTATCAACATTCTAGCTAAAGAGAGAAGTCGGTGGGAAGGTTTACAAGCTTTTCGCAGGCAGAGAAGAGAGATGCAGCAGCTGGAAAGCAATGCAGCTGCAACAAATGAAGGGGGAAAGGAGTTCCTCAGGGAGGCAGCAAGGCAGGCTGGCCAGCCTCACCAAGCCTACATACCAAAATCTCCATGTGCTTTGAGAAGCACAAAACACTTAGCTTGTGCCTTGGAGGAGCTGGGGGGAAATGACAATGGATCTCCAGAAGTCTTATTCCGCCAGCACCGACACAGCACTCTGTGTGAGGGGGTCCAGCAATGTCAGCCTCAGCAGAGCCTGTTGGCTTGCCTCCTCCTACAGCTGTCTGCTCGGATCGCCCAAAACCCCTTGTGCCAGCACAGCCCTGCTTCTGGATACCCGATGTGTTGCCTCACAGAAGTTGCATGTGAACCACACATACTGATCCAATCACTTCAGCACAGAGATCTATCTTCTTCCCACCTGAAACAGCCCAGCTAAAAACTGGCGACATGAAAAAGAGATGGGCTAGGGCTTTCCTGCAGTCTCCAAGAAAAACTTGTTACATTTTTCATCTGATCTTCAATGCGTGAGCTTGCTGCGGCTCTGCCTAGAATACCAAACCCACCAATCAACGGGTACCGGATTACCTCACTGGGTACTTCAGGGAAGCCTGAACACAAATTTAAATTATCACTTAATCAGTGCTCTAAAAATAGCCGGGGGGAAGGGTCCATTCACAAAGAAAAATAAGCTATTTAGAAGAACAATGCTCTGGCAATCTCTTCACATTCACTGCGCTTGGGAGAAGAAATCTATCCTTTATGAGCTGCTCTTGGGAATAAAGGAAATTCATGAACTTGCCAGATAAACTCTTCAGAGGGAGGAGAGGAAGACCACCATTGCATGCCCCTTTTCCAGTCAAGACTGAATACACTTACAGGTGGGTGAAAGGAAAACATGAAGGAATAAACCTGATTTAGAAAGAGATGGATCAGAAGGAATGGGGAAGAAATTCAGAGAAAAGAGAAAGAAAAAAGCAAGTATTTCACTGAATAACTCCACTAAATCATGAAACAGATGGACAGGAACTCAGAGCAAGGAAAGAAAAGGGTGTAAAGAGACGATTTACACACACATGTTCCCATGCTACAGTCCCTGACAGATTTGACAACCATACATTGCATATTAGGCAGATTGAGTTTTCAGGAAAAAAGGTCCTTTACTCGGACCTTGTTGTGGGGATACATCATGTACCACAACTATAGCATTTTCCTAGTGTATTTTATTCAACACTTTCTGCATTAACCTCTTGTTTGAGGAGGATAATGCAGAAAAAAGGCTACCTCAACTACTCAACTTGTGCTATAAACTAAGGGTGAATTTCAGCTCACCTAATGTTATCTATCTAAACACTCTTAACTAAAGCTAGCAGTCCAAGGCTCCCTCTGTAGTTAAGGAAAAAGACAACCACCTGCAGACAGCAATTTATCCTCTTTAAGATCCATTTATTTATCTAGCAGGAGGAAACATCCTTTGGAGATCTTTCTGTCTACCACTGCTGATAGAAGGCATCTAGGCAGCTAGGCTAAACAAGATGCCTAACTGCAGTGACTGAACGTAGGGGAAACGACTTTCACTCCCACAGCCTGCAAGGTGACAGAACTACTTTGGCACTTGGACAAGAACAACCTAGAGAAACCATCATTTGCACAAAATACTTCGGACTTCAATTCCTCTAGGGACAGAGAGGGGAATGCAGACACAGGTCAAGGACTGCTAGTGGAACAATCTCCGATATTTACATCTAAGGCTTGTTCTTCAAGCCAAAATTAAGTAAAAAACAAAGAAGTTTGAGTTTCCTGGCAAAGTGCGCTTGGCATAACTTCTTTTCTGATGTTTACATGTACAGAGCACGGTGAGGGACATCTGCCACCACCAGCACACCTTCCTGCAGTCTGCACGGGGGACTTGGCTCCGACTGATCCCCACTGACAACATGAAGCCTTCGGTGAATGCTGCCAAAAGCTCAGTGTAACACGATGTTAAGGACTGGTGTACACTGCATACAGGAAGGTAAAGGAGAAACAGGTACTGTAGGACTCAAAGTATTTCCACTTCTCTGCAGTGCAGCAGGGTTACTTTTGAGTAAAACAGGATAACGAGGCTGATGGGCAACACTCAAACTACTGCGATTTGCTGCAGTAACTTTAACAAACCGCACTCAATTCATCTCCTCTGGCTTCTTTCCACCACGTTTTATCAACTTGTTCAAAGCAAGCATTAAAAGCTCTTTAGTACCTTGCTCCATTTGTTAACGCTCAGCAGACATAATTGCCAAGTAAGATATCTATCTGCCAGAGCCTGCTTATGCCTGAAACAGTGGAGGTCATGTTCTGGAAAAATTTCGACTTTGAACTTTTCCAAGTTTCTAATTCCTACTGAAGTTACACACACACACAAGACAACTGAAGGGCACAGAAAAATGGAAGTGAAAAATCAGAGATGTAGCAGACCCACCACCAACTCCAGAACAAATTCTACTTCTGAAACTATCTAAGCAATTTTAGGAATTTGTTTGCCCCATTTTCAAACCATGCATCTGAAAAACAAAGCCATCAGTTAACATTTGTGAAAATACAAGTGATCCTTGAAATGCATACAAATCCTCCAGCAACCAGTGCTGCCTCCTCTCTCCTGCCTGCTCCCTCCCCCAAAGACAGACAGAAGTACCAAATCCTGTTCAGGGTTCCTTGAGGAAATTCTGTCCACAATGTTTTCTCTAAAAACAGTCCACAACTGATTTCTTGTTTACTTCCAACACAGTGGGATTCAATTTCAGCACCCCAGCTGCCACGTGAATCAAGGTGGGAAGAAGCAAGCTTTGAAGCATGGCCATGCAGAGGCCACCTCGCAGGATGCCAGAGCTCCAGCACAAAACGCAGCACCATGGAACCACAGGGACAAAGCCATTACAGCACATCACAGAAAACATCTCAGACGTGGAACCAGTTCTGGGCAAGTCAGTCTTGCCTGAAGATACCTTACACATGCAGTAACGCATACAAAAAAAACCAATACAACATACCAACACACCACAAAAAAAAAAAAAAAAAAAAAAAACAAAAAACAAAAAACAAAAAACACATTTAACTTCTTTGATGGCATTTTCAGCCAAAAATGTGACTTGAAGAAACCTACTTTTTACCTTTCTTGTTCAGTTATACATGCTGTGGCATAAGAGTTAAGCACCATGTCAGTTGCTAATGTCACCTGATAGCATACTAAAGATTTGTTAAGCATGAGGATTTGCATGTTATTATCAACAATGTCATAAACTTACCAGACTTCTGCAAGAACCTCTCAGCTGCCATTAAACTGTTAACATCATCATTTCCCCCCCCCTTTTTTTTTTTAATGTCAGATGCTGATCAGACAGCATCACTTTTTGCTTCTCCCACTCTCACTGCTGGGAGCCCTCTCCTCTGCTCAACAGAGACCACCAAAAAACTCCCCTCCTGCCCACAGGGTTGCAAACCCAGCAGGACCAATCCTGCCTCCAAGTATCCCCCCCCCCCCCATCAACACAGAGGCCACAGCACCAGCATGAGAAGTGCTGAACGCACAGAAGCTGCCCACCGGTGGAGCTGATGTGCTCCCCGCAGTGAGTGAACCTGGGGAGCCAAGTCCTTACCTCAGTGCCTCCTATCTCCCTCACCCAGCCCCGAGGCAATCTTAAATCTTTTATAACTTTTACTGATGGGCTGGTTAGCAGGTTGGGGGAAAGGAGGGGTGGGGTTGAGTACCCATCATTAAGCCAAACTCCAGATAAAGTCTGTACCCAGGAGGCCTCAAAGTCTAGCAAGAATGGCATAGTAGAGAGACACAGAGACCAGAAGATAGTCATCACGCAATAAGGGAAAAAGTTATCTCCTTGAGAAATAAAAAGTTTAACCAAAGATGACAGCTTTATATGCAGGTATCCCTTTGGCTGGATACTAATGAGTAAGGTGGAATATGAGGAAAACAAATGACCATAACGAACAAAGACAAGACGTGAAGGGAAAAGAAAAAAAAAAAACCCACACAACAGTAAAGTGTTGTAAAGGGTTTTTAAAGATAAGGATAAAGTTATCTCGATACATCTCAGGTAGATTTGATGCAAGGAGCTGCTTTCTGAGTATAAAGAAGAAACAAGGGTTGGTCAAGAAGAGCAAAGAACCAGAGAGAGTGGTGAACCATCACCGCTACGGGCTCATTTGTGTGCAAGCACCACTTGTACTGAAATGACATAAACACCTAGGAAAGACCAAGGCAGTTCTTGTACAGCAGAGAAATAATCAAATGAAGGACGGGTGGCACACACTGAAATTTATTTATATATATATAAATATATATATAAAATGACTGTATTTATATATATAAAAGTATATTAAAATACCTCTTCTATATGTATTTTATATACACACACACTCACATACAGTACAGTGCATTTTGTAGTCACTTAAAAGAAGAATTTGTCCCCCTTAAACTTCCTTTTCCACAATGCTGATGTGCCAAGACTTCGGTTGTTTTTCCACTTGTTTTGACTTGCTTGGGGTTTTATTTGTTTGTTTGTTTTCATTTGTGGTAAGTATCCCACACACACACACCCCTCCCCTGCAGTGCTCTCCTGTGTGTTCCCCTGTTAGTCTGCTTGTGTCCAACTACTGCCAGCTGTCTTACCCTTAAGACTCTTAGAAGTTTGATTGTGGACCACCTATCATGAGGGGATCCTGACCTACGACCACGGTTCATACAAATAAAACAAAAGTTATTTGAAAATTAAACATTTATGATTTATTTATGGGCAATATTCTCCAACAGAACAAGAAAAGCACAGCTCAACTCTGATGACGGAATACTGCTGATTAACATAATTGAATAGCTTTTGTGCTCTCCAAGCAGATTAAACAATTTACAGTCACCGAGTCTTTGGATAGACCCAAATGAGGAGCACGGCTTCTCTTCGAAGGGACCACCCACGTACTCTGTGTTATTCTCCATGGCCTTCTGATCAGGCACGACTATTAACAAAATTGAAGTGTGCTTCGGTACCAATTTAATTACAACAAACCTGTAAGAAAGATCTCAGTGAACAAGTTGATTGAAGTAGTCATACACTTTTTGAAAGACTTACTGAACAGCAATAATCCACTTGGATCCACTGTAACTCTGCTACAATTCAGTATAAAGACAGTAAAGTTTTAAAGCTATTTTTTCTAATTTTAGTTTAACAGAGTACTGATGCACTAATACGGTAAGTGTTCAATATATTTGGTAACTGGAGAGAAAGATCAAAATTGTTCTTCCTCATTTCGTTCTAGTAGAATCACTGACAGAAATCACATAGTCCCCAAAGTTAGCCTCTCCAAGATTTCAGCTCCTTGTCACTACTATGCTACAATGTGCAAGAGTTAAAACCTGAATCACATTTTCATCTGTTTGAAACCATTATCCACATAAAATCCATAATTCTTTGAAGTGACATGATGTGAGGTGCATCTTATACCACTCACAGTTTGTATAAATGGTAATGAAGGGAGCACTTTTTGAAAAAACATAACTACTACCTCCTTGGCACTGACATTAAACCAAGCTTTAATGCCTGGTGTGCAAAGCGGCAAAGGATGCAAAGCTAGAAATTTTGTTGGTTGCCCCTCAGTTCACTCCCGGATGTAAAAAGGTAATAATTGTCTCCAGTTACTTACTTTTAAGGATAGCCATCTATAAATACTGCTTCTTCTAACTATCCTATGTTTATTTACAAATATATGCACACCATTTTTCAATGTCTCCATATGAAAACTAACACCAGTGGCTGAACTGTTTAAAAAACAGACACACATTTCTGGTACCCAGTTTCAGATACCCTGAAAATTTACCCACAGGGTAACTTTACTATTTCAATAAATGAGCTGAAAAAACCCTACACCTCTAGAAAACACCCAGACTGTCTCAAGCCAATCTAATGTAACCTCTAGTTTTAGTACCTTTACCAGAACACTCTTCTCCCTCAAGTATTATCATCAATATTTGAATAAGTGAAGAATGAATGCTAAGACCATTTCCCAGATTCATACAGACAACCCATACCAGAGATGCGAAAGGAAAGCCCTCATCTACACTCCTGTGCTCCCCAGCCTTTTATCTTTCTCTGCAGGCTATTGCATTGTTAATTTGTACCAGAGATGGGAAAGAGGGGCTACAGGAGAATTCAGTCACTGTTAAGTGAATTTGGAGAAGGCTGTTACTCAATTACCTGGTTAGATTTCAAAATCCAAACAAGGACAGCATAACAAGGCCACAAAAAAAGGAGAACGAAATTATACACACAGAGACTAATTAAGAGGGAAAAGCTGGCAACCAGACAGAAGGAACTCCTAGTATGTTATAAAGAATGCAAGTGTAAGCTTGAATCAACAGTTTCTTCTACATATTATACTTGGGCAGAATGAACAATGCCGAATTCCTATATTTTCAGTTTTGCAGGATTTTTTTTCTTCCAATTTAAGTTACCTATTCGCTTTACACAGAGAAATGAAAGCAGACAATGCACCAGAGCCTGTTATTTCAATCCTTTGGCATTACCTGCATTTTTTAAGACAACGCAGTTACAGATGTGAATGGAGGCCTCTATTTACCTGCTGCACTGAAGATGAAGCAAACTCTGCTTACATTTTTATGTCAAAAGAAGAAAAAAAATCAACTATTTTAACTTGAAGCCCAGACACAATGATAAACCATGCAAGTCAGCAACTTGTACGTGTACAACCATCTATGCTACACCCTAACCAAGCATCAAGTCTTTAAAACCCTGAGGAAAAGTTAGCGTTAAGTAGCTAAGAAAAGAAGTCAGCAAACAAAGCCCCCAGTGCATCTAAAAACTACAGAATTTTTCACTATTACAAATCCAAACAGTATGATGAAACTATGAAGGAATAACTTCAGTTTAGCTACAGTGACATTCAGGACACACTAACTGAACTAACACGCTCCCCATGCAAAAAGCTGCTAGTGACAGAAGTGGGTATCCACTTGTATCGAGAGTGAAACTCCGCTACGCAATGTTCCTGCTGCTTGCAAATTAAAGGACTTCACTTTCTAAAGTACAGTTGTTTCCAAAAAATCCCTCAGTGGCTGTTTTAGATTTTGACATGCAGTGGTTTATTTCCTTTAATAGATCCTCCTCTATCTACTGTGTAAATACTGAGAAACTTCACTGTTTACACCAGCAAATACAAGATTAATGCACTTTTTTTTTTTTCCCCCATGCCACAATTTTTTGTCTATTTGCATGGCATCTCCACTCCAGCACCCAAGAACCTCTGGTTCAGCGAGCTGTGCTCTCCAGACTTTCCCAAGAACAGAGCCACTTCTGCTACCAAACAGGAAGGGAGACAGAATCAGGAGAAAAGGGCCAGATGCTGCACAGGTGCACAGCTCTGGGAAAAGAGCTGCTCTTACACCCAGGCAACACATGTGTACCTCTGCAGAGGCTCTTCAGGTGCGACCTATGAAACCCACCGATGCGTATTTTCAGTATTCCCCCCGCACAGAAGGCAGGCAGCACCCTGTCACTGCAACCGCAGCGCCTGCAACAGTTTAACTCTTCCAAGAAGCACAACTTTATTCCTTCATCCCCTGTTATTACCTGAATACACCTGAGCCTTGCTGTCCTTGGATCTTCTCTGTTATTATTCACTGTTCTCCTGAATAACCAGTTGGCAAGTGGGAACCCAACCAGTTCTCACTCACTAGGAAGCCTCCAGACACCGTGGCCCACTCTCCCTCCCATTAGCCCCCCACAAAAAGCCACTCCTTTGGTTCAACATTGGTTCCTGCAGCTCCCCTTTCTTGCTTGTCCACCTCTTTCCAAGGACTTCCTCTCTCCTTAACTCTTCCTCCTTTCAGTTCAATGGCTGACTCAGTTCAGAAAAAACCAAACAACTTTAGTTCAGTAAGAAGCAGATGCTCCCCCTCCCTTCTCTCCATTCCCACCTCCATCTCACCCCACCACACACAGAGAAATATTTACAATAATGCAATAAAGACCAGATTCCTAAATCTTGTCCCCCAAATCTCAACATTCTTAAATTTGGGACTGTCCCTATGACTAAGTGAGGTGAACTGCAGTGTATAAACTGCCTATAGCAAGCCTAGAGTCTGGTATAAGCTCTTATGTATGCAGGGAAGTCATCTTTCTTGGAAATGGGGCCAACTGCTCTTAACCAGCTTCAGTCTCGTTTTTATATGGCCACCTCAGCCGCATTCTATGTGCAACCATCACCTGTTGCAAAGGGAGTTTCTTGACAATATGCTCATCTGTACATTCTATAGTATTTCACAACACCTTTAATGTTTCAGTTCAGAAAAGCTGGCCAAGCAAACAATTTCTCACTTTGCACAGGCATACTTCTGCAGTTTGTTAACTGAATAGGATTGCCAGCCAGTATCTCAGCTTTTTAACTATTTTTTTAAGATGACATTAAAACCAGGCTTTTTGTACAAGACTTCATTTGCCACATGAAACTTTCCCTATTAAACTTAGTATTTCCTATTCTTTCTGTAACGTCACCATTTACATATGCCCAGTCTGTTATATTGCTGTTTGGTGAATTTATTTTCAAGTCATTCAGGGTGCACATTTGAATCCAGGTCAAGTAAATCTGACACACAAGTCCAGAATAATTAGTTTCTTTAAGACAGTGAAGAGGACTCTGTGGGCCTTGCCAATTCCACCATCAGTTCTCAGAGAAAGCCATTTGCCCGCTGGCTCTGACCTCCCCAGGCAGCCTGTGGCAATGACAGCTTTGTGACAAACACACGCTGGAAGACACGAAAGAACCGATTCTGATTCAAAGAAGGTGACATCTCCAACTTACCTCCATAGTAACTTCTCTCATTTAGAATCACAGAAGGGGCTGGGTTGGAAGGAACCTTTGAAGACCACCTAGTCCAACCTCCCTGCCATGGTGGGACATCTTTCACTAGATCAGCTTGCTCAAAAGCCCCATCCAGCCTGACCTTGAACACTTCCAATGATGACTTCAGCATCAACATGAAGAATGTCTTGTCATGGAGCTGAAGACAGAATTCTCCATCTTCCCTCTAGCAGAAACAGCTCACACATTCTTTCATCACATCAAACTACAGAAAATTCAAATGCTCTGTTCTCAAAGCTTTAACACCTTGTAGCTCTCATGCCCAGTCAGAGAACCAGCTGACAGTCAGAGATTCACACACATTACAGGCTGAAAGTAAGTAGAATTATAGAATCATGGAATGGTTTGGGTTGGCAGGGACCTTAAGATCACCTGGTTCCAACCCCCCTGCCATGGACAGGACACCTTCCACCAGACCAGGTTGCTCAGAGCCCCATCCAACCTGGCCTTGAGCACTGCCAGGATGGGGCATCCACAGCTTCTCTGGGCAGCCTGTTCTAGTGTCTCACCACCCTCACAAGTAAAGAATTTCTTCCTAATAGATAATCTAAGTCTACCTTTTCTAGCTTAAAACCATTCCCCCTTGTCCTACTGCTACACGCCCTTGTGAATAGTCCCTCTCCAGCTTTCCTGTAGGCCCCCTTTAGGTACTGGCAGGCTGCTACAAGGTCTCCCTGGAGCCTGCTCTTCTCCAGGCTGAGCAACCCCAACTCTCTCAGCCTGTCTTCATAGGAGGTGCTCCAGCCCTCTGATCATCTTCATGGCACTCATCTGGATTTGCTCCAACAGGTCCATGTCCTTCCAAGTAAGAGTGAGCTATTTACTTTCCACTTGAATTGATATTTCTCTTTTTCTGTGACTAGTGTCATCTCTTGCTTCTTTCATCACCTTACTGCCAGAAGTCAATAAAACATAGGTTAAGAGCCAACATATCCAAGGACTTACACTGATGCTGTGTTGAAGCTACTTTAGAGCCACCACAAAGCTGCTCTGAGCCTCCAGTATTATACAAGCAACAGCTAAATCAATACCACATAACTAGTTCTAAAATTTACCTACACTTGCTAGAAACAATGAGGAGTTCAAAGCTGAAAATAGTATCAATATTCTGCCAGAAAAACAGCAAACATTTATAGTTTTAACTGATGTTTCTACAGGACTGAGTTTTTCCAACCACCAATTTACTGATGTCACCCTAGAAAATCAGAAAAAAATGGAAAAGAGCAATTAGGTCTAAGGGTATACTTTTTTCCCCTACTGCTGCCTTAGAGGCTGCATACCTTATTTAGTTGGCTACTATTCTAATGACTTAAAGTGAGTGTTATTCAGAAGATATTAATTTTATTATTAAATGAAAGAATCCACAAGAATCCTCACTCTTCAAATACAACCAGTATCATGCTGTCATCTCATAGATTTCCATCTGTTCATTTTCTGATAATTATTTATACATCTTCACTGCAGTTATCCCTTCTTCCTTCTATGTTTAAGGAGAGAGTAGCGACTTCTCTCCAGCTTTCATCTAGAGGCATTTATCTTACAATCAGTCTTGCAGTACACAAACTGAATTTCATTGGCACAATGTCTTCATATAAAAACAATCATCATTTTAGTAGAACTCTTATGCTGCAAATCCTTGTTCCTGTCTTGACTGACTTCGCAGTTAATCCCTGTAGTTTACTTGGTGACCCAAAGAACCACAGGTCATACTTATTTTCCTTTTCTGTTAGTATCTGTTTGGCAACCTAAACCACCATACTCATTTTTTGATGCATGTTCATGATCCTCAACAAATGACTCTGTATACCTGCTGTTCTGCCTTCAGCCATATAGAGCTCTACCTTCTGCTTTGATTAACAAGCAAACAAACAAAAAAACATCCCATTGTAAGACTCAACAAGCACTTCAAGCACTTCCCCTTCTCAGCCTTCCTTCTGCAAACACGAACCAAACCTTTTTTTTTTTTTCTGATTTACTGACCTCTTCTTCACCGTAACACTTCTGTACACAAGTTGCCAACAGCAGGAGTCTCCATGGGATTCTGCATCACTGTCATTTTCCACTATGCCTTTTCCACATATGCACTTTCTCTTTCCATAGATCTCTCCGATTCCCTCCTCCCATTCATTAATCTTCCTGACATCTCACAGCCTCTGCCACTGTAATCCATTGTAATCCACAGCCATTGCAGGTGGTAAATCAAAAGCAAGCTGCCTTCATCTGCTAGAACCAGCCACTGAAAAACAATACAGCTGAATCCTTCTTCCTTAGCACCCACGTGAGGACAAACATCCTTGTAACCTTAAGGATGTTAAGCATTATTTACAGAAGCATTTAACAAAGCCTTTCTCCTCAATTAAACTGGCTTGATGAGAAAAGCAGCATCACTTGGCCCATGCACTGAGGGCTCCTGTGGTCACCTATTTGCTCTTACTGTTATATCCCACAAGACAAATAGCCCATAGATATAGCTGTCTTATCTGTGACACACTGACCTATAGGTTTCAGTGGTCCTTACTTGCCTACACTACCAACGCCTCTGGACATTTAGGACCTGACCTCTACAAGCACCTGTGCAGCCACCTGCCTGCATCCCACCTCCTACTTTCAGTGTAAAAATCCTCCTGCAGCCCCAGATGTAGGCAGACCTAGATTCATCCTGCCTTAATTAGTATAGCCACATCCTTAGGCTACCTTAGGCCACTTCACCATAAACACCTTTGTCATCACCAAGCAAGGCACAGTTTGTAAGAGGTAATAATATTTTGCATAAAACATGTAATGCATTTTGGAGAAAAAATCCAATGGTTTGAGACACACAAAGTCTAAAAAAGAAGCACAAGCTTCAATGCTCATGTTCTTTCCAAGTACGTCATCTGTTCATTATAATACATCATAGCTCCTTAAAAAACTGTGCCTCACCATCTTCTCACAGTCACAAAACAACTAGCACTGCAGCCAAACACACGTGGGATGGGCTTTTCCCCAGGAAAATCCAAGATCTCACCTTTGCTCTGGAGGCATTCCTCTGGATTAAACACAATGGGGATGTAAAGCTGTCACACTTCTAACTTTGGGAATGACTAGAGGTGCTTTCCTGCCAGAAGCACTGGTGGCCGCCAAGCACCTGGTGCACTCCTGCACAGCCATAGCTGTTTGCGGGGATAAAGTGGGAAAACAACCCGAGTTAAGAATAAATCAGTAAAACCCAAGAAGTTGGGGCACTTTCTTGACCCAATCCAGTCCACTGATAGTGAAAGCAGTATGAGTGCCAGAGGGACAGGCACCACAGGAGATGGGTGGCAACAGGGACTGCGTAAGTCAGCGCTGACACTAAGAGAAGCACAAATAAAACCACAGTCGGCAGCACCTCAGTTAAATTGACTAAACCAAGACCTGTCCCTCACTATTGAGCACAAAGAAGCAATCTCTATCCACTCTGTATACAACTCAGCACTCGTAACATGTACACAACACTGCTGTATGCTTTTTCTCCCACGTGGATGCCCCTTTCCACACCCCCAGCACAAACCTAGCACCAACTTCAGGATAATCTAATACTATGCTCCAGGAATAAAGAGGCTTTTGTTTTGAAAATCTGAACAAGCCCAGCAGGACCAAATTATGATCAGCAGCCTTTAAAAATAAGCATATATGATAATTCCTATACAATAAAAATAAGTTATCCAGTAAATGTAATTTACTTAGGTTTATCACACAGTCTCTTGCAGAAACATAACAAAGAGCATTCAAACCACCCTCTGTAGAGTTTAGAAACATTTACAAGGCATGAATGATGATCTACAGCGTCTAACTGCATCAAAAACAGAACATTCCAGGTTGCAGTCCATCAGTTGGGAGTAAGGCACTAACAACCTTATTTTTAGGAGCATTAATTTGTTAACTCCAGCACGAGTTGGG
The DNA here is from genome assembly GCF_017639655.2 of Falco naumanni. NCBI lineage: Eukaryota > Metazoa > Chordata > Aves > Falconiformes > Falconidae > Falco > Falco naumanni. The sequence continues at coordinate 45,764,667 of NC_054055.1, forward strand.
TTGTTTCACACAGGCGAAACTGGAGCCAAGGATCCCAGTTCAGCACTCCTTACCCAGTAAAACTATCACAGGTTCTTTCCAGTCCTTCCGCACCCAGAATTAGCTATTACACCAAGAAACATGGAAACCCAGAATTATCATTTCATGGACATGAAGTGACTTTCAATATGGCCTAAACTCTTTAGAGATACTAGTTTAAAAGCCTGAACCAACAGTTTAGGATTTCCTCTAAGCTGCAGCTTTCTCAAGTCAATATTTGTAAATCATGTTTCACGTTTCCAAGGAAACCAAGTAGGTAATACCTCTTGCAAACAGTCTCCTTTCAATATACTTTTCATGGCTACAGGGCTCATAGAAGTTACTCTTGGTCTGATGAAGGAAAGAAGTCACACTTTTCCTCATGTCTTCCAAAAAAAAACATTAGCCTGCAGAAGCAACTGAAGCTACATAGCAAGCATCTACAGAAATCCCTGTGGACTTTACCATCTGAAGCACATGTCTAATAGACCCTGTATTACTCAGCTTTTCTAGGTATTTTTCCCAGTAGCAGATCTGAAAAGTGTCCAGGGTAAACAGCATTACATTCATTTTGCACACGCATAAATAAGGCACTTAGATGATGTCCCAATTATCAGCCAGTACACCACCTATGGACACCTGAACATATCTCACCACCCTCTCTAAAAATACATTATGCATTTCATGGGAAAGTTCAAACGTTAATAAAGACAGAGACCAAATCTAGGGACAGAGTAGCATGTGATAATCGGACGCAGCTTACTTCTTTTTTTCCCCCCTTCTTTATTTTTCTTATTGCACAGATACTTAAATCAATTTAAGGCATGACCAGCTTACTGCATCCCACAGACATAAAATAAATGGCAAGAAGCACAAAATATACTCAAAGTAATTTTGTCAATGGGATCTTTGGAAAGAAACAAGATTACCAGCGAAGCAGCAATGACATAATACCTCTGTCTTTAGAAGAGACGAGGAAAATTGTAAAGCCTGACATTAAGTAGAAATAACAAATCTATGAATTCCACTTTGATAAATGTGAAGACTTAAAACTTTAAAACAAAATGCCTGTAACAACGTTTTTGTGCTCTTACACACTGAAGACAGATCAAAGCAACAAAGAAATCTATTTTCCTGTTTGTTAGAAGTTCTGCAAGACTTGTTTCAAAAAGCTAGCTAACATGCTTTTAAACTACATACTTAAAAGCATTATGTGTCCAAACATCCCTGCTGAAAAATCGAAGACTGAATTTTTACCAGAAGTATCCACACTAGAAAAATACACATCTCACCCTTATATCTGCTCACATATACCTACAAGATGCCCTCGATAATTGTTTAATACACAAAACACATATCCAAAGTTCCTCAGGATGTCGCGTCTTGTTTACTCAGAGAAACTCAACACTGGGTAAGACACAGGTGCTCTTTGGTGGCTTACAGTAACAGGAGACACATCAGCCCTTCAGGAAAACACCTCAACCTCCTCCTGATCTAACAGGCATCAAGCCAAATCCATGGACTTTGGCTCTAACAAAGTTTATTGCATCCAGCACAGATCTACAACCTACAAAGACTCACATTCAAGACCAACACACAAGATAAACCTGCAGCTACTCATCAAGCCCAGAAGGAGCAGCCAGGAGACTCTTTTTGATACTCTTTTGAACAGCAGAGGCTTGTTCAAACCACACAAAAATGAACCCATTACAGCAGAATCACTTTACACAATGTACCAGGCATCACGTTAGCTACACAAACTTCCATGGCAAGCAGTGAAAAACAATTTCTGTCTTACAAGGTGTCTCAGAGTTGTCTGCAGTATAAGAAAATGCATTCCAGAGCAGATAACTGAGATACTAGTAATGGACAAGATCTTCAGTGGGTAATAACTAGTACTACAATAAGGTAAATCCATGTTGCATGGAAAGTAGGTTCAGCACCAAATAGTTTTCAAAAGATCTTAAGTCACTGCTGAGCAACAACAGGCTTTCTTTTTGGCACCATTTACTAATGAAATACACACACATTTACTTTTTTTGGACTGTTTGTGTCCTCCCTCCACCCCTTAATTTAGTAGTTTCTCTCCCCTGAAACCTGCCTTCACCCCAGAGAACAGCGACTCACCCTGAGCCCCACAGCACAACTGGGAAATAGATGGGAAAGGGAAGAAATACTCTCCCAATATCCTGGGGCCAGAACACAAGGACATGTACCAAAGGCAGCCCTCACTCACAGCACAAAGACAGGAAAAGGCCCGAGGGACCCTCCTGCTAGACTGCAAGCGAAATCATGGTCACCTCAAACCTCAGGTGTCCTGCTCTTCTGGAACTGGGACACAAAAGGCACCTGACAACCCCACCTGAATGGAGAAGAAATGGAGTCACTTTCCACACGGTAACTTGTGAGGTGAGGTACCCCAAGTTTTCCCAAACGCGAGACAAGACAGCATCACCAGGACACCACGTGCAGCTCCAGCTGTCTACCGCACCGACCCAGAAACCAAGGGGTTACTGCTTCACCACAGTGTTTTCAGGAACCGCTGCAATAAATCTTCAGCAGAAATTCAGCACTCCAGGGACCTGTAACAGGCTATGTAATCTATAACATGAAAATATAAATTAAGGCATGGCTGCTTTTTACATTTAGAACTATGTGCAATGGAAACTAATTCTGCATTAAAAAAAAAACTTGAAAGCAAAAAAAAGATTAAAAGGCTAATAGACAATGCATGGAGAAAAGAAGAGCAACATTACTGACGAAGATCAAGAAACAAC